>NW_019743170.1:867920-997596 GCF_002891405.2 Cryptotermes secundus | reverse complement strand
TCTTAAAAATTTGAGCTCCTAGGCAAAAACTAATGCCATATTTGAATTCAGGGCATCAAATTCATATGAAATCAGCTCCAAATACCCCGGCACCAAAACAGCTGTTGGCCTGTGCTATCAGCCATTGGCAACTTGAATTCCACCGCCCATTTTGTAAAAGGTCCTCGATCCTGCGCACTTGGTTGAGGCAGTATGCTACAAGTCCAAAGTGCTCGGGTTCAGCTTCCTACCAGTTGATTGGGGTTTTCAGTTGACCTAATCTTTCTAGTCGTAATATTGCCCAGGGGTACCAGGAATTTTGTGGGGGTAAAGGGGGGACTGCGCCGGTCACGGTAGCCGACCGGTCTAAGGCATGTACTGTCTTTGCTCGATTGAAAACCGGGATCATGGGTTCGAATCCCACTCAGGGCGGATGATTAGTTTGTGTGTGTGCGTTTTTCTATGTTTGTGTACAGGTAGAGGTCTTGCGACGAGCTGATCACCCGCCCAAGGAGTACTATCGAATGTGTAAGATCTAGAAAAACCGAAGTGAACGGAGAAGTTCATGGAGGCAGGCCTAGGTCCACTGGGGCTGTAGTGCCAAGGAAAAGAAAAGTGGGGGGGGGGTCTGCTCCTGCGCAAGGCTGACAACTTCACCGCCACTTGTGAGCCGACTGTCTAGAAAATGTGGGTGCCTTGACGTATCATACCCCTATAAGCCTCCACGGCCCGTTACAGGGATAGCTTGGCCGTGCCATAGCTCAGGCGGTTAGTCGCCGGCTTGCGACCGCGGAGGCCCAGGTTCGAGCCCAGGTCAGATCTTGTGGGATTTGTGGTGGAAAAAGTGGCGCTGGGGCAGGTTTTCTCAGAGTACTTACGTTTCCCGTGCCAGATCGCATGCCACTGATTGCTTCATCATCATCATCATCATCATCCTGACCTGGTACTATAGGCCAGACGGTGGCCGCAGTACCAAGTGGACTCAGTCTCACCCCATGAGAAAATATAATAATAATAATAATAATAATAATAGTAATAATAATAATAAGCCTAGTGTCTCCTGTAATGTAATGTCCTGTACCCTGGTGGATGTTTATGAAAGTTCGGTTCAGTATTTCGCTTCCATGTTCAGGGTCGAATTGTAAGTAAACGGCAGGGGATGCTCACGGACTGAAATATCAGTGACCCGTACGTTCATTGCCGTCTTCTCAGCAGCCCGCCACCGAACCCTCCCGTGACTCCATACCCTCCATACCCTGACAGCTATGTCCTTTACATCTGTTTTAATAATATACCCCCATCTAGGCTTGTCTGCCTGGAGGTCTGTTGTCTTCATGTAGTAATCACAAATGGACGTTCGTAGAACTTGGAAGGTTGTAACAGTATGTGATATGAAGAGTACTGTCTTCTGGGATATAATGGTGCATAGTCCGGAGGATCATGTCTCTTCCATCTCCAGGCTCTTTAGCTCTCCTTGCCACCTGCTTTCACGCTGGTTTCTTCCTCGGCTTATTCGACCCCTAAAGATGGAGGCGGCGTGTTCCTGCGAAACGTCGACAAGTTTTTAAGAGACTATACTGCGTTATATTCTAGACGACAACTCTTCGTAACTGCCTCTGTGAGATCCACAAATTCTACAATATTTTATGTGTTTTATGGGTACCAGCATTACTAAGAAACTTGTACTAGCAATGCAGGAAACATAAAATAGCCGTAGTTATCAGACCTAACCGTCACACTTAGCTGGCCCTGTTGTGAACACTTCCAAGGGGCGTCGTGTGAAGAGTATGAAATTATCATATTCCATTTGCTCTCGCTAGTGGTGTATTATGAAACGAGCATCTAATTATTCTGCCTTTAATGAAGGCCTGTTTGGGCTAAACGTGGCCAGTTTGGCGTTGTACCTTATTTCTTGCTATGGCTCTGCGAATTAGCAACGAAACGAAGCCCGTGTTCCACATTTAATGTCAGCAGTTCCGCATGGGCGGACATTAATTCGCTGTTAATTTTGTGGTAATTATATCTTGTAATTTCGTATTGGCCTTATATTCGTCACTGCGCATGTTATAGCCCTCGCAGTCCTTCAGAACTAATGTTTTGTTGTGGCATGCATGTACACACGTTTTGAAACAAAATACGAATTGTAGTTTATAGAGCCGTTACTAGGCAACGACCGCGAGGTAAGCAAATATACCAGAGCCGTTACTGTGTAACGCGCTTTGCAAACAAAACGCTTTAAGACGGAAAGGATTTCAGCAACGAATCAACGAGCAACAGTAGAGGAACTATTGGAAATGACGTTTTTCTGCGTGGTCCGTGCCGAGGAGCTATAAGCGGTACAAATGAAGACTTAGTTAAGTAAAAGGCATAAGATAAGTAAGATAGGCATGATCTGCTCTGTAAAGCCTATACTGACATAGGACTTATGTGTAGTGCAAAAGCAAGAATTTTCGGTAACCTACTATAAGTGCGATAGGTATACTTGACGAAAGGCCAAGCATATTCATAAGAGACACCCATCTTCTCGTCAGAGAGGATGTTGAAGGCTGTGACTGCAAGGGTTCAGTACAAAAATCACTGGTTTTGATTCTCAAGGAGGTTGGCGCCAAGATGAACTGATTAGCGTGAAACCGCCAGTCGTAAAGTAACCTTGACTTTAACTCAGTTCAGATGGAAGGGAGCCGCCATTCAGAGAGGAACTAAGCACGGAAGCAGAGGAATAGCCATTGTTAGAGTCCGTTACCAGGCAACGATTAGTGAAGACACCGCGGGCTGGAAAAAACTTAGCTTGTGTTCTATTGATTTGTAAATTGTGGAAATTACCGATGGCTCTATAACTAAGTGTAATTACGAGTTTTGTGTTAAAGTGGTGAATAAATCCAATCCAGTAGCCCATCTGTACTCGCACAAAAACACGTGACATCCGGATGAGCTTCCTCTCCCGTCCAGTGACAGATTGGAAGGAATCTTTATTCCTGAAACACTGCAGTTTTCTTCACATCGGCTGCGGTTCATTTCTCTCCAGCTCTATCCGCCTTTTTATCTTTTAGGTACGTAAGTAAACCATCTTTGCTCTTGGTCATTGCATTGGCCCTTTCCTTTAGGTTTTAACTGTAATGCCCTCTGGATATCATTGTTCCTGTCTATTTTTTTTTTTTTCACGGTCGTGTCGTTGCTTGTCTTGTGGCTGTTCTGAACAGATTCTGAATTGTGTTTTGTCTCAGTATTCCTCAGAAATTTCGTATTCATTGCTTGAATTTTGGTTTTGCTTCCCTTTGTAAGGCAATGTGTATCATAGAATCGGGTCAGATTATACTTAGAGATAGTTTTATATTGTTTTGGAATCGCTTTGTTCCTGAAAATACCTTTTATAATTTAAAGAACTCTATAACTATTATGTATTCGTCTGTTGAACGTCTCCGTCGTATTTTCTCTTAATAATTTATCGCACGATTATAGTCATGCGTGGGCTGTTTTATTCGAGTTTGTTTCAGTATGCATCTTACCTTTGTGCATATATTTTTGGAAGCATCTTCTTTAAGCATTCACTGTGGAGGGAAAAATAATGTATTCAGTAAAAAATTCCCCGTACACGGATGTGGAAAGTTACTATAGTTACCACGCGTTGCTCTGGTTGGTATTATGTTTCGTAGCCACAGATGAAGCCTGAATTTTAAGCAAGAAAAATAGTTCCAAAAGATTAAGGGGAGGGGGGAAACAGTGTGTTATTTACATGTTTCATTCTCAGCCCCAAAGGGTTAGAATGTGCTGATGTCTGACCTTATTTCCTGCCCCCCCCCCCTCGACTCTCCGTGATAGTCATGCATGCGTGTTCATGCCCGTTTTCATATGCATGGTTTCACGTCACAAAATAGATGCTGCTGGGAAGCTAGTCACATGATCACTGTTGAGAAAGAGGAGAGGCGGAGGGGAGAGGCGTTGTGAAGGCCGTGACCAATAACATGAAGAGAGTTTTCTGCAACCTTGTGTCGCCCTTCACAAGCGTTCAGCATCTGCTGCTGTCTTATTAACAACAAAAAATAAACATGTATCCAGTCTCGGCATATGTGATTGTCTGTTACTGGGTAAAGTGGTTAGGCCAACCGGATATTAACCTTCTGTATGGTATTAAAAGCAACTCAGCAGTATTCGATGCGTTGCGCACTTCGTGCAGAAAAGGTAAAGTTGTCCTGTGCTCAACTAATGAAACACTACGCCATTAAGGCGTATCGGGTAGTGGATGTATAGATCCACATTTTCTTCACCTCGGCACTAGCTGGAGGTAAGTGGTCAGCTTCACGCCCCGGCCGCTTTACCACCGAGGAAAGAGCTCCCAGTACCCATTGGATGGGAGGATGGGTGGACCCTAGAACTAGTCTGGACGACGTGGAGAAGAGAAAATTCTTGACCCTAACGGGACTCGAACTCCGACCCCTCGGTCGTTTAGCTCGTAGCCAGTCATGTCGCTCAGTTAATACTGCAGTTAATGTTTGTATGTCGAAGGGATGAAGGGAACAAGTTAGGAAATATATGCACAGACTAACAAGTCTGGTCGCAAAGCTTACGTGAAAAAAGTGTATTGAGCATAAAATGTATGTTTTCGTTTTTCTCTGCGAGGTTTTGCACAAACTTTTTTTTTTCGCTCCAGTGAATATTTAGGAATTGCTCGAAATGCGTACAGGTTTCCGTGTAAGTTGAATTTCAACCAAAATTGGTATAGTTCAGTGTATCTTAGTGAACTGCCACTCCCACCCCTGACCAATATAAAATTCGACAAAAACGCATTAAGTGGTTTTCGAGTTGTTAATATAGATACACATACAGGAAGCTAATGGGCGTTTATTTTTAAGGGGGGAGAACTTTACTTGGAATTTTTTCGTATGTTATTGGATGATGCTTAATTGGAAAAGGATTTGGAAGGAAGCTGTTGTGGCCAAATCGAGGTACTGTCCCAGCATTTTTCCCGATACCGACGAAATACCTCAGGCAGGATAACCAATGATGCTGTAGAGATCCGAACCAAGAACCTCTCAAATGCAAACCAAGACCGTTACCGCTAAGCTAGACTGTTGAATCTTTTCGTTGTGAGCGCACAAAAGGGAAAGGATAAACACGCTATTTCAGTTTCAAGTCACGCTGATTCATTGGTCATAGCTTTCCACGGAGAACTTTCACCCCTGAAGAAGTTTTCCGCCTTTGTTTATTAGGGGAAGGAGTAGAATATGAGGGTGTGTACTTGAATCACCTGACGCAGGGCAGAGACACAATGGTGGACTCTTGTGGGCACGGTAATGAATGTTTTTTGGTTCCTTATATGGCTCCGAATTTCGTGCGTAGTCGAGGGGTTAGTATCTAGCAGGAAACAGTTACCGAGTGAAGTGTCCCCCCGACGTAGCGAAATGAACGAAAATCATGTAAGAACATAAAAGTAAATAAAATGAAAACTAAGGAGGGCGAGAGTTACAGTGAAGCTGTTGTAAGGTGTGGCATACAGCTGTTACCATATAATAGCCGAGAGGGTGTAGCGACTGGCAGCGGGCTACACGACCAGGGAATTGGGGTTCGATTGCCGGCATGGGTTAGGTTTCTGTTCCTCATAGCTGGACACCGCCAGCCTGGACGTGGGGCCCACTCAGCCTCCTATGCAGTGGGTATCGGTGCTAAAGCGGCCGGGGCGTGACTCTAACCTCCACCCAATGCCTTGGTCAAGAATATGCTATACCTGCCCTCCCCATACTTCAAGGCGTGATAATTAATTAGTTAATTAAATACATGGAACACTTGACTTCGGTCACTAATAGAGGGGCCCTATTGAAATTCATCGGGGAATATTTTTCGTATTGTGGCATGTAGACCCGTTGCTAGTCAACCTCCAATTAAGGAACTATACAACAACCGTTACTAAAACGGCTCTGCAAAGAAGCATGTTTCCACGGCAACAATTGCACTGCATCAGAGGAACATTGTTTTCCACTCAGTCCGTTCCGAGATGTAAGCAGGGTCAGCTGTTGCAGTTGGTTGGTGAGTTAGTGAGTTAGAGGCCTGCCACGGTACAGTCGTTTTGAGCTGTTATTGTTAGAAGCTGGTAGCTGAGGTCGGTGACAGTTCGGGAATCCAGAGGAAGGGGAACATCCGCATTTGAAAGACACTACCAAGCAACGACTAGAGAAGACATGACCGTGGACACTAATGTGTAACAGCGAACTGTAAGGTGTAGTTACGCGCTGCACCAAAGAGTCCAGTAAATCCGTTTATCAATCCAAACTCCATTTATAGCCACTCTACGCTCTATCACGTGGCAGTATCTTCATCCTTGTTACTTGTGCAACGTCCATATGAAAATGTTAAGTAATTCTAAATGTCACTTGATTCGGTAGTGTTAGAAGTTTTGAGGTTTTTACGGAAGTGATTTTTAAAGATTTTGGCACCGTCTTGTGTTTTATGCACCTAACAACTTTACGGAGGAATATGCCGCCTCCATGTTCACTTTCAAATTGTGTAGGATCAGTTAGACTGTGCTGGTTACAAGAAGTTGCACAGGCAGATCCAAGGGAAGGGGAGAGGAAACGGCACGAAATATCCAGGGAGCCCTCTCTTTATAACCCAACCATTTTCTCACCGTACGCACACCGGCCCTGAATATGGAGGCAGCAAATTCCTCCGAAACTTCGGAGTCAAACTGCAAGATTGCATATTGTCACAGTTCCCGGAAACCATAAGCTTAATGGCGTAGTTGTTTTTCCTCTGCTTTACTTCCTCAGTAAAGTTCAGTAGGTTCATATGATCAGTATCATCTTTCTTTTCTATATATATATGCCTCGTTACTTTTGAATCAGTTGACCAGTATTCACTGAACTTAGTCTGAAGGTTCTGCCATAGGAGACCACCGTAATGACATACTTCTTAATTTTTTAAAATCAGTAATAACAGTATGACTGACACGTGAACTTGTGAGGTGGAAGCGACACCAGCGCCATTTTATCAAGGGTGTGGAGATGTAAAAGAACAATATGGCTGTTTTGCTAACATTTACTTTAACTTTCTGTTTTATGACGATTACTCTTGCAGCATTCTAGTTAGGATTATTGAATTTTGCACAGAGATGCATCATTTACATACATACATACATACGTATTTAACAATTACAAATAAAGCAGCGACGCGGAACTTTGTGGTTATATCCCATAAATTTAACGTAGTTAAAATCGCCCCTCAGTTACTTCTGTAGTTAATTAGGTCTGTATGACTGTATGTCTATGTGAGAGGAAGGGGCGTTTTGTGATCTGCTTGGAACTCTTTTTAAAGTCCGTCTACTCAGCAAACCAGGGCGCGTCGTGCCTTGCGTAGACAAACTGCTTTGTGTATTCGTGTTTTACAGAGGTGAATGAATGCCGGACGTAAGTTGAAAGTAGAATTCTGTAAATTCCAATTGGTGACGTAACGGTCTACGTCACTAACATACTGTCACATAGTATGGGTGATTGTAGACGGGGGTTTGGATTAGATACTAAATTCATTGACCACTTTAACACACGACTCGTAATTAAACTTAATTATAGCGACATCGCTGATGTCCACACTTATATATCACTAGAGCACCCAAGCTAGTGTTCCCAGTATGCTACAGTCTCAAGACGTCTTCTGGTCACGGATTCTAACAATGGCTATTCCTCTGCTTCCGTGCTCAAGTCCTCTCTGTACGGCGGCTCCGTTCCAACTGTATATTCTCGCTTCTGTTGCTCTCTTCATTACCCCTCGGCGCGGACCTAGTAGAAAACACCGTTTCCAGCAGTACCTCTATTGTTGCACTTGGACTGTTGCCATGGGTACCTGTTTGCGATCATTGCCTAAAAACGACTTTACAGGCTACATTACTTCCTCCTTAAGGCCGCTCGTCGCGAGTAACGTACAGGCTTACCGCCATTTCTTCTTTCCGGTCGGTGCGGGCAAAACTTCAGAGAGTAGCTGGCGCTCCTACATGTCTGGTCCTTGAAGCTGTGTGCATTCTCTTCTTTTGTTCGAGCGGTGGCCGGCTCCTCCGCAATATTTTGACACTCGTTTTTCGAATCCAGACAGAAGACCCGAAAGACCGGACTGTTCTCTTAACGATCTCCAGCCCAGTGGGTTTCCCGAAGATCCTGCCGGATGTCCTCTCGCTTCCAAGACTTTGCCACTCCTTTGAGTCTCGGTTCCTTAGGCATTCCGGTTGCACCCGACGTCTCTTCCTGAACGTACATCTTTTCGAGGTTCCTCTTGCAACATTGTCTCTGGTCCGCTTTCTCCATCGTCCCTGTTCGACCTTCGGTCCTGTATGATCACGTTCCTGACACCGTGCTACTCCTGCACGGCAGGCCACCCCTCTTCGGGCGGCAGCCACCTTCTTCCGGGACTCACCATCGCCCAGGGTCCCGTTTCTGCAATTATCGGAGGCGCCCTACGGCTAGTTGCCGGTCCCTATACCGCTTCTTCAGTGCTCTCACATTTTCCACTGCATTCTCTTCCTTAGGGACCTCCGCATGCACCGACTTGAACTCTACCTCCAGTTATACTGGCTCCTTACTCTCCAGACAGGCCTCCGTCGTTTGTTGGCAGACTGCCGTCTCTTTCCGCCATGCCCCCATTTCTGCTATGATCTCCTTCAGGTTGGCGTCCGGTTTTTTCTTGTTTGGCATCGATCCAGGAGGCGAGGAAATCCACCTTTTCTTCAGTGGTTTTTATTCCAGCCCCTATTTTGGCTTGGTTATGTATTACGAGTATGAGGACTCCTGTGGCAGCTACCAAATTATCCATTATTTATATATGAGACAAATTCCGTCTTAAGTGCAACAATTTAATTGTAGTTCTTTCTTCTTCCCTTCCTCTACACTACATGTTTCGGCCCTAAATGGCCATCATCAGGTGTGTATTCTTACGTAGCTGCTACACTGCCCGTAGTTTAAAGTTTAAAATCACCAGTCTTTCCAGTTGTATGTATGTATAAAATCTTTGTTAACGTACACGCGTCAATTTGATTTATAAAATTGGCACTTTTTTAAAACTTCAATTCAAATTAAAACGTCTATAAATTTTCTGTTCTTTTTCTTTTTCCAAATTTTTTAAATTTTCTCGGGGTACACGCCCTATGTCTATAGTGCTGCAGCGGCCACTTCTTGTTTTATCGCTGTTCAGGTACTGTTCTGTGTAGGCTCTCTGTGTGCGTGTCGCTGCTTATCTTTAATACGTGGCCACTTCTTGTTTTATCGCTGTTCAGGTACTGTTCTGTGTAGGCTCTCTCTCTCTCTCTCTCTCTGTGTGTGTCGCTGCTTAGGACGTGTACCCCAAGAACATTTTTAAAAATTTGGAAAAAGAAAAAGAACAGAAAATTGATAGACGTTTTAATTTGAATTGAAGTTTTAAAAAAGTGCCAATTTTAGAAATCAAATTGACGCGTGTAGGTTAACAAAGATTTTATACATACATACAATTGGAAAGACTGGTGATTTTAAATTTTAAACTACGAGCAGTGTAGCAGCTAAGTAAGAATACACCTAATGATGGCCATTTAGGGCCGAAACATGTAACGTAGAGGAAGGGAAGAAGAAAGAACTACAATTAAATTGTTGCACTTAAGACGGAATTTGTCTCATATATATTGTGTGAGTGTAACAGGATGCTTAAATATAATATTATCCATTATTTGTTCCTTTTTCCATTTTTTATAGCAGGGCTCTATAACTATCCAGTGCAGTTTCCAATCCAGTCCCACTTCTTCTGACACTAGTTGTCACGTTGTATGACTGTAGACTGGGTTTGGGATTATATATTTACCACACTTTTCCTCCTCATAGCCCCTCGGCACGGACCCCGGTAGAAAACCCCGTTTTCAACATCTTTTATTTTTGCGCGCGTACTGTTTTCGGGAGAACCTGCTTCGCGACCGTTGCCTAGAACCGGCTCTACAGACTGCAGTACGATGACGGAACCCTCGTTCCTGTAGCAGATGGAGTATACCTGAGTTTATCATGAGGCTTCACGGTAAAGAAGGACGTATGAGGGAGGCGTTGGAAAGGGGAGGCCAGATTGTTAAGGCAACCCCTATTTTTCTTCGTATTGTAATTCAAAAAGTATCTACTTGCTGTTGATACAGGGCATTGCCCGAGACTGTGAACCGCTCAAGGCTTTTCACGGCCGAGTGCAGGATTTTATTTATCTTCACTATGTTTGTCGCGATGATGGATTATGTGTATCTGGATGCTAAGGCCATGTGTTTGCTACACTTCCCTGCAGAGGTCACTAGTTTCGGGTTTCTTCTTGTGCAGGACGCGATTTAGCTTTACCGACTTCTTTCACGCAGGGGCACCAACTTTAGATCTCCATTTACCATCACAAGCAGCAAAAAAATAAAAATGTCCGTGTAGGTGCAGAGATAAATTTTGTTTGCGGTTGAATATTTTCCGTGACAGTATTATTTGTTTATTTCGGTTTCTCAGATTGCTGGATGCCGACCCCGGTTATGTTTAACCCCTTCAAGCATGACGTCCATGTAAACAATATGTTGTGATGTATAGACTCTTTGCTGGGCAACGGCTCGGTAAACACATTCTCGCTGGAGCCAACACGCGCAATAATAGGACGTCCATTGCTAGAGCAAGGGAAGTGAATTGAGTCGAGTCTTCGGAGTTGGCAGTTACGGAATAATGGCAAGAAAGGAATTAGGCGGTGCAAAGAAGACTTCATGTGTGATCTGAAGTGACAGACTGTTTTAAATCCGTTGCCAGGATACGACTAGTGAAGACTGAGAACTGTAGTATCTATGAAACGGTAACTTGTGAAGTGTGTAGATCAGCAATAGCGCTGTATTGCCTGCACTCCCGCTTGTGTGAATAAGGTGTCAATCCAATCCAAAACCTTTCGTATAAGTCACAATCCAACAATAACTAAATCGTGACAATATAAAAATTCAGAGTACCATCTGGTATGCAGCGCCGTCTGGACTGGTAGAAATTTTACCGACATTAGGACTAACCGGGTGCCTCCATCTTCAGGGTATAAGTCATGAAATATAGTGGATTCCTCCCGAAACGTTGACAAATTTCTACCAGACTGCCCGGCTTGTCCCAGAAGTAAGTAATTTCCTTATCCACAGTCATTAGAAATTTCATATTTAAAATTCAGCTCCTGCCACACAGAGAGTTTCCATTACAAAAATCAGCCGGCCAGTGCTCTGTACTGAAATGACGGACGTCTGTTCACAGAATCGTATTAAGTACCTCCTTGCGGCTGGGTCCTTTTTCATAAACTAGTAAATACATATTTATAATGATAGTAATGATAGTTCTATGGCATAACGGTATTTAATTTCTTTATTTAGTTGTTTATTTATTATTGTGATAGTTTTAGGTTTATGTGACAGTACGAATAATGATCATAATGCCATGATTGTACTTTGGTATAATAATAATAATAATAATAATAATAATAATAATAATGATTTCAGTTCAGTTCCTTTGCTCGGGTGCTTGCCAGCAGCGAGTCTATAACAAGCAAGCGCTGAATGTACACATAAGTAGAGTTGAACTATAAAATAATAATACTAATAATACCTAATCCTTCCAGCCGCACTGTGGCCCTGGGTTCGATTCAGCCTCTAACAGAAATGAGTAGCACGAATCTTCATGGGGCTAAAGAGCGACCGGCGCGTAAGGCTGACAACCTCACCGCCATCTGTGAGCCGACTGTGTAGAAAATGTGGGAGCCTCGAAGTCTCACAACCCTATGGGTCTCCACAGCCGTTATAGGGATAGCCTCACCATACAGTTCTTTATTCATTGACGTGCTGAACTCATTAGCCAGTAGAGTCAAAACGAATACGCGACGACACAAACACATGGAATAGTACACACAGGGAATGAGCTCAATCAGTTAAGACTATTTAGATTTACGTCTACACGTACACGCAGCATTAGCAGTAGTAACACATCTAGCTGAAGGACAGTGGCCGGGGGAGCAGCTCAGCAGACGAAAGTTGCGGACATTCCGAGCGAGAACACGAGTACCTACGAGATAAAAGGCCCATAGCATTATGAGACGTCGAGGCTTGCACATCTTCTAGACAATAGGCTCAAAGATGGCGGGGAGATCACCTTACGCACCAACCGACTGCCCTTTATCCCCGCAGGTAGACTACTGGTACTCATTTCTGTTAGAGGCTGAGTCGACCCCAGGGCCATAGTGCGGCTAAAAGGATTAGATCGATTGAAAAATCAAATGACCTTGTCGGGAATCGAACCCGCGACCTTCCCGCTTGTAGCATAGTGCCTCAATCAACCACGTTACCGCGTGCCCCCCTATGAAGATGAGCAATGTTGGTCGAAACATGTAACACCAGTGATGTACAAGAAATTCGAAAGTTTGAAACTTCTGAAGGTATAAAGAGTCAAGTTGCATGTAAGACGGATAATAACTAAGAGGAATACATGAAACGTGGTTTATTTATTGTGAACACCCCGATTCGTAATACGGTCACTTTGCAGTGGACGTACATTTTCCAGGAGTGTACTCTTAATGTAGCATTCCCGTTTCCAATTGAAAGAATTTACTCTATTTTATTAAAATCAAATTTCCTAAAATTAGCTGAACAGCGGTCGCGAAAGAAATTAATATCCGTCCTTAAAGTGAACGCTTATTGGAGATTCAATAGCACGATAAAGTTTTGAGGTCATCAGCAAAGAGAAGACAGTTTGAATGATGGATGATGTCACATAAATCATTAATAAAGATATCAGGAAGCAGTGACCCCAAGACTGGCCTTCAAGGTATGCAACAAAAGCTAACGAGTGTCCACGAATAATGCGAGTATGTTCACAAGACTCTAAGTTGGTATGTCTTTTAAATAACCGCGAAATCAATTTATACAACGGGGAGATAATCCATAATTATTTAGATCTCTGTCTTCGGGTAGATGTCGATTTGGCAAACCCCTGCCGAGAAGAGTTTGGATTCAATTTTTAAAGAGTGAGAAACGTAGCCACCTGCATGGAGCCGGGATAGTGCAGTCGGTATAGCGACTGGCTACGGAATGGACGACCGAGGGGTCGGAGTTCGAGTCCTGATAGGGTCAAGAATTTTCTCCATATCGTCCAAACCGGCTCTGGGGTCCACCCAACCTCCTATCCAGTGGGTACCGGGGGCTCTTTCCTCGGGGTTAAAGCGACCTGGGCGTGAAGCTGACCACCAACTAGTGCGGAGGTCAAGAGAACGTGGATCTGTGCACCCACTCCCCCGTACACCTTCATATAGTATTGCTTACGTAGTTAAGCACAAGGACACCTTTACCTTTTTACCTTACTTAGCTGACTGTAATGAATTAGATGTAAAGTAAAACAAGTAAAGTTGTCACTGTGCTTAACTAATTAAGCGCTAGGTCATGAAGGCGTATGGAGGAGTGTATATATAGACCCACGTTTTCTTGACCTCGGCACTAGATGGAGGTGAGTGGCCAGCTTTACGCCCCGGCGATTTACACCAGCCCCCCGTTACCCATTGAATAGGAGGCTGGGTGGGCCCCAGAACACGTGCATGGACGGTGTGGAGAGGAGAAATTTTTTTACCATGCTGGGACTCGAATTCCGTCCCGTAGCCAGTCGCTGTGACGGCTCCAGTGAATTCGATAACTTCATAAAAATGACCAAAATAGCTATGATTGTATAATTACCAGCAGACGATCTTTTGAATTTCGTTTTAGAAACAGGAACAGTTAGCGCTCCTTCCAAAAGTTATGGGGAATATTCTGACATAATTAAAAATGAACTTGAGAACAAGCAGTGAACACGATAATAAACGTTCGTGTGCCATAAAATTGTGGATTTTTCTAGTGGATGAGCAGCCGTTGGCTTCTGAAAGAGGACCTGGCTCCATGGAATTAGTTACTTGTTAGCGGGCTTAATAACGACAGTTAACGGGGAGTAGCGTGTTAGGGATATCAGCATATGCTAAGAAACACATTCGGCTGAAGGGGTAACCGATATGCAGTGTTGAGCGCTCTCTGGTTAACCTCGTAGGTGCACTTGAATAATACGTATATTAAGGTAAAGTCCCTGTGCTTAACTAATTAAGCACTACACCATGTAGGCGCATGGGGGAGTTGATGTATAGATCCATATTTTCTTGACTTCGGAACTAGTCGGAGGTGAGTGGTTAGGTACACACCCCGGCTTTTACCCACGAGGAAAGAGCCCCCGGTAACCCATTGGATAGAATTTTGGGTGGACCCCAGAGCCGGTCTGGACGACGTGAAGAAGTGAAAATCTTGCCTCACCGGGATTCGAACTCTGACTCCTCCGTCCTCCAGCCCGTAGTCAATTCACTATACCGAGTGAGCTATCCCGGCTTCCTGAATGCTTTTAACAATAATGAAATATTTATTTACTTGCTGATCTGAACAGCCAGTGGCCAGTTACAGAGTCAACACGAATACAAACAGCAGTAGCAATGAGATAATACAGACAAAAACGAGGAAGGAGAAAATTGGTCAGTTAAGGCTATTTACGAGTAAACTAAAAATATCTGTAGGTTTACAAACTGCATCAGCAGCAGAAACAGATCTAGCTGTAGGGCAGTGGCTGGAAGAACGAGTGAACGTGGTAAAGTTTCGAATGTTCCCAGCAGAAACACGAATGCCGACTGTCTCGAGGACACAGGGGCAACATCTAGCGCCATTAAAATAATTATTAAGAACAAAGCATCGAAGTGACGACGCCTGATATCCAGTGTCAAAAATTTAATCTTTTCAATAAATTATCTTAATGATCTTGGAAAAAAAATCTGTTATGGCAAGGGGTTGCAAATTGTTTTTCTGTGCTCTGTTTTCTTTGAATAATGAAACTAACTTCATGAAGCTGAGCCCTTCTTGAGAAGATGCCAGTTGTTCAGCTACTCAAGCATTTTATGGAATCCGAAGGTTCATTGCCGTGTTCACAAGAACCCTCCACCGGTCCCTATCCTGAGCCAAATCAATCCAGCATATACCACACCAGCCTGTCTCTCTAAGATCCATTTTAATATTGTCCACCCACCTACATCTTGGTCTTTTTAGTCGCCTCGTTCCTTCTGGCTTCCCCCCCCCAATATCCTATATGCATTCCTCTCCTTCCCCATTCGTGCTACATGCCCTGTTCATATAATCCTCCTCGACTTGATATTCGAATTATACTTGGCGTAGAGTACGATTCGTGAAGCTCCTCATTGTGCAGTTTTCTCCAACCTCCCGTCACTTCATCACTCTTGGGTCCAAATATCCTTCTCAGTACTCATATCTCAGATATCCTCAGTCTGTGTTCCACCCTTAATGTCACAGAACAAGTTTCACACCCATACAGAATCATAGGCAAAACTATAGTTCTTTATTTTTTACGTTATTAGACAACAGACAAGACAAAGATGTTCTGGACTGAGTGGTAACAAGTATTACCCGAATTCAGTCTCCTCTTTAATTTCTTCCTCAATCAGGTTTTGATTTGTTATATTCGTTCCCAAATATTTGAACTGTGTGACATTTTCAAAGAATTTCTTGGCTGTCTTTATATCATGATTTTCCCCTGGATTCTGGCGAATAATAATAATTAATTATAGAATATTTGATTATCGATCATCGAAGATAAAACAAATTTACAAATCCTTCACAAAGATCCCCCCCCCCATTCTCAGACAAAATCAGAAATTTCTTCTGATGCATCACTGGCGTTATGAACCAATCCCCGTCCGTGTGTCAGTGGTGTTACAAGGCACACCAAGCAGGGCTTCGGAGCCGTAACGCTTTAGACACGTATTGTAGAGTTACTCGGTTCGAAACCCGGCCGGGACACCTGTTATCCTGTCTCAGGTCACATTACCTGTATGCCGGTACAGTCGCCTCCTTTCAGATGACGTGCTGTATAGTCTGGCTGCAGACGTCCCGATACGATATTAGAGTCTGTTCTGTGGACACTCAGTTTAATTCAGGCAGGTTTCTTTGACCTCCTTGCGATGTGTCTTCATTGCCATGGCGACGTAGATTGGCGTCCCACGCAAGGACGCCAGTACCATCCTTCCGCAAGGAAGGAGGCAGGCAGCGAGAAATGACACCGGGTCAATAACTTGGCTCTCATTGCGGTATAAAGTACCATCAGAATTTTCGTCGATAGCCTGCCACTAATATCCTGACACGTTCTGGCTTTTATTAAGTCATGGCGACGGGTTACGGGTTCGATTCCTGGCAGAGGCGACAGTTCTTTTCTGCACAATTTCCATACCGACTCCTACCTCCATTTATTACCGACATAAACAGTGGTGGAGCTTTACCTCCACCCCCCACACATCTTTAAGGCGTGGTGTTTAATTGATTAAGCACAGACAGCTCTACATTTTTAGACCATGATAATCACAGAACAGGTTATGCAGCTGAACAAGTGGTCCGTACCTGTAGCATATCGTTGGTTTTATTAATAATTGGAATAATTGTTGTTTATTGTGAGAACCATACGAAATAGTCTGTAAGGAAAGTCAAGAAATTTCTAATGTTAAAGTGTGTGGTACATATAGTAACCACTGAGCTTTGAAGGAAAGGTATCCAACCAGGGGGCACGCCAGGCTGCGAAGGAAAGGAAATCAAACTGTAATGTCAGATTCAGTTGAAGCAATTTGTTTCCGCTGCACTTAGTCTGCTCCTTGCTCGTCACTTGACAGAATTGTTAAACCAGATACAAAACAAGTTGGAGCGATTAGATTTCAGCATCTGTCGACAGTTCTGATCGCCAGATAAAACGCGCTCTGCGACGTTTTCATCCCTAAGATGTTCTCTGTGGTCTAGTGGTCAGAGTTCCTGGCTACAGATCAGAGGTTCCGGGTTCGATTCCCGGCGCTACCAGATATTCTGAGAAGTAGTGGCTCTGGAACGGGGTCCACTCAGCTTCGTGAGGATAATTGAGAGCTACTTGAATAGAAAAGTAGCGGCTCCGGTCTAGGATCCAGACTCTTCATGAGAAATAATTTTCCAAGCCAAATCTATTTTGTCTGTGTGGCGTTTGTCATATACCAAGCTCCTGCTCATTTAACTGCACAAAAAACAAAATTAGCAGCTTCATCAACTTTTCGTGACATCAGAAGAAACAAATGAATCACTGAAGGGCGTTATAGAACAGCTGGAACTAGGAAACCACGCGGCAACGCGATTGTGAGAACACTGGCACGCTCCGTTGCTTGGAAGTTGAGTTTCTCAGTCTTTCCGCCAGTTGTGTTGCCATTTCCTCAGTTTCCTCTGCTCAGTTCGGTAACATGTGTTCAACTCAGGCTGATAACAGTTCTCGGAGATTGCGGTTGCGTTGCGGTTACCAGTTTCCTTTGCGTGCCCTTGCCCTAGCAGTAATGAAAATACGTTGCTCGCAGGATTCATGCCGTGTGACATTTATGCTGACAGTTCCCTCCCTCCCTCTCATAAATACGAGAACACTGATTAGACAGAAAGATGGGAAAGCTTTCCTTGTGCTTAATTAATGAAAGTCTTCATGAGGACATGTGGGGGAGTGGCCGTATTGCTCCACCATTATAGTGCATATTCATTTACGAAATTTTAAGAGATCAGGAAGGTGCACAAAACCAAAATTGGAGCATCGTGTCTAAAAGATTGTGAGCCGCTGCTTATAGTAGAAGGGTTAGTGGTTTAGATTGTGCAAGTGTGCAACTATTATTAGAGAAATTGGGTCGTGTAACACGGTTTGAGAACTGGGTATTTTATCGTATTAAAACGGGTGCAAAGTTCATGCGCCTAAGACTGGAGACACCAGTGGCGGAATGGTGTGAATAGCTGACGTTTAGATGAATGCCTTTGCGGTGTGATTTGGAAAGGTTGCAGGGGCGCAGGGCCGCGCGCCTCTGCGGCCGATTTACGCCAGACGCACTCACGACGCCGCGACCTAGCAACAACTGAAAACCGACCCGATCCGACTCACATCTGGTGTACGCTGTTGCATGTTCTCTCTCTCTCTCCCGCCTTGGCCCAAGTGTCCCGCCGCCTCTGTGCTTGCCGCGTGACGTCAGCATTAACCTTCAGAGGGTCGCCAGGACTCGAAGCCACTGCCCTCGTTTTTCTATAAAAATAATATGAAAATAAAAGAAGGCACGAGGAGATATTTAGAGGTTACGTACGTGGGTTATGCTGCATGCTTGCAACTGTGTAGCACGTCTCCATTCCGAGTATGGGTTTCATGTAGCGTTATGTTCGCATAGCGACAGCGCTGGAGATTCGTATTGTGGAGGTGTTCTGTTCGAATCCCTACCGGCACACCGACTATCGTGACTGAGGTCCACATATTATTATTTTTTGCGATGGAGTGAGACTGAATCCACTTGGCATGTCGGCCCACTAATTGACCTACTGTACCAGCCCCAGATTATAGACGACTATGGAGAAATTTGTGGAATGAGAATTGGAAAGGGAAACAGAAGTACTCGGAGAAAACTACCCCAGGGAAACTTTGTCCACCATAGATCCCACATGACCTTACCTAGGATCGAACCCGGCCCACCGCGATGGGAAATCTGCCACTAACCGCCTGAGCTATGGCACAGCACATTTTACGTGGTTTTCCTCGGTCCTTTCAGGCGAATTGTGGGATAGTATTTCGATTAGATCACGACTGCTTCCTTCCAGATCCTTTCCAAATTCATCCACAAGTCATCTTATCGTTGTACGCTATATAGTATGGGGATAGCTCAGTCGGTACGGATACGGGCTGGATGACCGGGGAATCGGGTTAGATTCATGGCAGATGCAAGAAACTTTCTGTTATGCACAACATGCAGACAGACTCTGGAGCCCACCCATCCTTCCTTTCCAACTGAAACTGATCGGTCATCTCCATCTAGTGCTGAGTTTAAGAATGGTGGAGCTATACCTCCACTACCCCATACGTCTTCATGGCGTAATGCCTAATCAGTTAGGGGCAACATTACCTTTACTGGGAGCGTCTTAAAATAAACCGCACGTACACAAATTGCAAGTTTACTAGTCGAATAATAGAGTTTAATTGAATAGCCGCTTAGCCCCATTGTTGTTGAGGTCCTACTCGCGGTTCTTTGCGCCATGTAGATTTTTGTTTCGCCAATGTTTCGGAGGTACAGTTCCCCGTCTCTTGACCCGGACGGGGCCCCAACCCTTGCCTTTCCCCCACCCCGCGGGTCTTTTGCAACAAAATCCTGTATATACGTGGGCATTCACTTATCTACGAATTTTGACCATGAGGATAGAGGAAGGATGTATCTCCGAAACGTCGACTTTTCAGATGCATCAGATACAAAGATCGAAGGGTTGAAAGTGGCCCTCGAATACGTTGATGCCCACTTAGCAGACTACGATATCAGAAGCCAGAAGCTCGCAGTGTGAACTTTCACCTATCATGGAAAAAAAAAAAAATCTGGAGGCGTTACTTTGTATACATTTTTGTGAACCCTCAGGTTCCTTAAAAGGCTAGGAGCTGCTTGACTGGCTGGGTTACCAGTAGCTTCTCGAGAAGGGCAACACTGATGTGACGCAGCAAAGAAAGTGCAACAACTTCCTAGCGGTTTACTGACTGGTTCATTACACGTTTGACCTTTAAGCGAATTCCATGCCAGTGTAACTGCTTTAAGAATGGAGTGTGCTGTGTTACTTTCACTTGTACAGTGGCGCCACCCGTGAGGAATGAAATATACCGTTTACGTTCTCTCACATGTACACACGCATGCTGTTAGTTTTTAGGAATGCTGAAGTCAGAGTTAGTAGTGGTTACACACAGGAGCAGAAGATGGGATTAGTTGACGTTATGCATGAGTCTATACTTCAGTGATCACCTTTGCTGTTCAGTCATTATTTAACAGTGAGAGGTAGTAGGTACGAGTAGGAGCAGAAGATGACAATTGTGGATGATATGGTTGAGTCGATATTGCATGACAAACATTGCTGCTGTGTCGTTGCGAATACTGCAGTTAGAGTTTGTAGTAGTTACGAGTGGGAGCTGAAGATTGCAGCAGTGCGAGGCTGACTCAGAGGCAAACCAAGCAACCAATGAAGGCAGAGATAGTCAAGTGTTGTTACCAGTGGCAGATTTTAAATCCCAGTGGAAAAAGAAAGGCAAAGAGGAGCTTCACAGTTTCTGTCAAAACACCAAGAGGTACAGAGGAGAAAGCTACTTTGAGAGGTACTACAGAAATGGCTCGACTCCGCGGTTCCGATAGATAAAACCGAACCGCCGTGCATTCGCGTCGGTAAACCATATGAGAGCAGGCCACTCCAGTCTTAAAGCAAGCCTAAACAGATTTAACTTTGTGTCCACGGTCGAATGCGAGTGTGGTGACGCGCTGCAAACGGAAGAACGTATCTTCTGGAACTGTAAGCTGTACGAGGACCAACGGGCAACAGTGATGGACATTCTGTCTGAGAACAGCAATAAAGCATACCCAAAGCTCTTAAGGCTAGAGGAACAAAATATTTGTGCAAAGCGTCTGTTACTTCAAAAATACAATTCCTAAATTTATTTAAAAAAATAAGTAAATGTACTAAATATTAACAGTGTACTCTTAAGAGTTAAGATATATATTCCAAAATCGCGGGGCGACCGCTGTGATAGACTAAGATGTTTATGAGACGGTGCTACAGAAGGCCGGATGGGCATTGCCTAGGCGTTTTTTGTATATAAACTAAACTATCTTCATGGAGCTGAGCCCTTCTTGAGAAGGCGCCAGTTGTGCGACTTAAGATCTTCCCAACATCTTATGGAACCCGAAGGTTCATTACCATGTTCACAAGATCCCTCCAAAGGTCCCTATCCTAAGTCAGATCGATCGAATCATAGCACCTCATTCTATCTATCATTAAAATCCTTTTTAATATTATTCGCCCACCTTGGTCTTGGTCCTCCTAGTGGTCTCCTTCCTTCTGGTTTTCCCACAAATATCCTATATTCATTCCTCTTCTTCCCCATTCATGCTACATGTAATGTCAATGTCATTCTCCTTGACCTGATTATTCTAATTATATTTGACGAAGAATAAAATTTATGAAGCTCCTCATTATGCAGTTTTCTCCAATCTCCTGTCACTTCATCTCTCTTCGGCCCAAATATTCTGCTCGACACTCTGTTCTCAAATACCTTCAGTCTGTGTTCCTCCCTTAATATCAGAGACAAAGTTTCACACCTATGCAGAACAAGAAGCAAAAATTATAGTTTCGTATATTCGTTTTTTGCATTATTTTATCAATATAAAGAAGTTGATATTGCTGTGTCTACGGTTGATATTTTGTCGTATATGTTACAATAAAGAGTTGGCAGTAGTTGCGAGTAGAGCCAGAAGATTGGAGCAGCGTGAGTTATGCTTGAACCTTACCGGACCTGCTCGATCATTCACGGAGTGTTCGAAAAGCAAAATTATGTGGTACATACGTCTGCCAGACTTGACGGGAAGAGCGTCCGATTTGTCCGCACTGATCTCTTCGATGAACAGAATCGCCACAACATTCACATCTCCAGCAGCTACAGTCTGTGATTTTGACCTGGCCGCTCTCAGAATGCGCAGCGGTTTTGATCGAGTCCACTGAGATAAGGATTTATGGTGTGTTTGGGTTATAACAGGGTCGTACTTACAGTGTGACACCCTCCCTTCAGGAATGCAGCTGAAACCACTACCCCGATCCCTATCGTAATGTTTCATCTTATGCGCAGCTCAGAAGCCAGGCACAGAAGGCCATCCTGTACATGTACGTTACTCACTTGCTGAGGCCTTTAAATTGCTGAAAGCTGTTCTGAGGTAAGAGCTGGAAAGGCTCGTCCGTTACACAACATGTACCTTTTAAACTGGAGAGCTATGTTTTCGCAGCGTAAGCTGATAGGCGCACTTTGCCCCCAGAGAATGTAATTAAACCCCACTCTTACACAGACCGAGGTTACTGGATTTTAATGAAGCTTTCTCAGTACCCCTACTATTTGTATGTTCCCAGTTAATATTACCTCATAACATGTAAGTATAACCGTAGCGTGATGAAAGCGTCATGTGACCGACATGTTGGTTTTCCTTCTTCGAGCTCGTATTCTGGATTATTATTTTCATACATGATGT
Organism: Cryptotermes secundus; assembly: GCF_002891405.2. NCBI lineage: Eukaryota > Metazoa > Arthropoda > Insecta > Blattodea > Kalotermitidae > Cryptotermes > Cryptotermes secundus. The sequence goes on along the minus strand of NW_019743170.1, from coordinate 975,513 downwards.
ATTCCGAGGAGGTTCGTTCAGCGGTAACATTCTAGACACGTTTTCGACAGGTACTTGGTTCAAATCTCGGTCGGGACGCCTGCTATTCTGACGCAATTTATTCCTGGCTTTTCACACTCCGGCCAACAAGATGCCGGGTTTTTATCTTGCTTAGGCCATGTCCGATATCTTCCTTATATTTTCCAATATTGATCAACCTGACTCGGCGTTTTATAGTCTGAATGCTGTCTAAGAGAATTTTAAGGGAGTCTATGAAGAGAAAACTTAGTCGGTGCAGTTGAGAGCCAGTGGGCAATTAAGTGAGCGCGAAAGCTGAAGATCTCCACTGTTAGAAGCCAGTACCAAGGAACGACTGGTGAACGCACAGTAGACTGAAAAGACTTTGCGTGTGCTGTAATGATTTTTAAAGTGCATATCATTGTTAAATAAACAACTGACACAATGCGAGTATTGTCGTGTGATAGAGTGTGGCTATAGACGGGGTTTGGATTGGAAATTGGATTTATTGCCCACTTTAACACACGACTCGTGACTGCACTTAATTGTATAGCTATCGCTGATTTCCACACTGCTGTCCTGTTGTCACGCTGATACACTTTGCATTTTAAAGATGCAAAATACTTACAATTTTTAAATATCATCACATGATTATTTCGTTGTATGGACGTGTGGTGTATGTTTTGTTGGTATGTTGATTTTTTCTTTGGTACTGTGTGTAGCTGTAGGAAGAGACGAATGCTGTTGAAACGTGAATTTTAACATACATCGACGAAGTTGCACAGGGACGGAGAGAAGTTCGAGTGCTCGTTAGGAATACGTAGTGCAGCAATATGATATAAAGTTCAATAACTTAACAAAGGCGGGAGATGATAAAGGGAACTCTGTTGTAGTTATTGGAAACGATGCACATATGCACGTTTATAGAAGAGAACTTCTTAATATCTTGAAGAAAGCAGTCTTCTGGGATTTGGCACCGTGTATATGTGGTGTTAACCGACGTTTCGCAGGAACTTATCGCCTCCATCTTCAGGGTAGAAGAAAAAATATAAGAATTCTTATATTTTTTCTTCTACCCTGAAGAAATCACAGAAGACTGCTTTCTTCGTAGTCACCGCCGTGAAAGCCTCAAATTTTTCTTAATATCTTCATCGGAGCCAATAAGATGCATAAAAATAGTGAAAACTTGTGTTCAGTAATCCAATAAATGACAAGGGAAGAATCAGATTAAACCTAAAGCCCCTTAACTTGTAGCACGAATTAAATTCCATAAGGGAAGTATTCCGATAAGACCTACAATAAACAGTAATACATTTGTAACTTTGTATTTGCCCCTGAAACTCTTAGAGAATTGATCAGATCTAAAGAGTGAATTCAATATGGGTTATATTATTTACCAGTGAGATAATTAATTTCACGATTAAACCATGTAGTTCACGTGCCCCCTGTTGCGCCGTCCAAGTTACAATATTATAAATTCATAATACTGGATGAAAACGCATGTAAATATTCCGATAAATTTACTGGATTGACGCAGAGCTATCTCATAACTAATAATCTGCACAAAAATGCTGTTCAAGAAATGATTAGTATACTTGATACTGTAGCGTATAGACCCGTTTCTAGGCAAAACCCTCGAAACAAACAACGTGACAAATGTAGCATGTATCGCCGTTACCGTTCAATCCGTTTCTAGGCAGTGGATCGGTAAACACCAATACGCACACAAAAATAGAGTTACTGTTGGAAACGGTGTTTTCTACTCTGTCCGTGCAAAGTGCTTATAACGAAGACAGTTGGGGCGACCCAGTTAGTAACCCAGTGCCTGAGGTTATAATCGACCTACCCTGTTCCTGGGGACATAAATACGGACACCTGGCCCTCCAGGTTGGGGGAGTCTCGAATCTGAGACAGTAAAATGTGTTCACGAGTCCCAGGGGACTCGGACCTGAGAATGACTGCGCTGTCGAGGCTCAGCAGAAATTGTAAACTACAGACCTTACCCTCTTGTCATAGAGGATGTTACATAAGGTAATTTACATATGGTCGTGGTTCTCAAGGGACTTGTCGCCAAGACAAACTGATTGGCGGTAAACCTCCAGTCGTAAAGTAACTCTGACTCTGATTACGAGAGAGTCTTGAGACACCAGTTACTCGTAGATGTGAGACAGTCGCCAGCCAGTAAGGACATGACCACGAGAGAGTCTTGAGACACCAGTTACTCGTAGATGTGAGACAGTCGCCAGGCAGTAAGGACATGACCACGAGAGAGTCTTGAGACACCAGTTACTCGTAGATGTGAGACAGTCGCCAGGCAGTAAGGACATGACCACGAGAGAGTCTTGAGACACCAGTTACTCGTAGATGTGAGACAGTCGCCAGGCAGTAAGGACATGACCACGAGAGAGTCTTGAGACACCAGTTACTCGTAGATGTGAGACAGTCGCCAGGCAGTAAGGACATGACCACGAGAGAGTCTTGAGACACCAGTTACTCGTAGATGTGAGACAGTCGCCAGGCAGTAAGGACATGACCACGAGAGAGTCTTGAGACACCAGTTACTCGTAGATGTGAGACAGTCGCCAGGCAGTAAGGACATGACCACGAGAGAGTCTTGAGACACCAGTTACTCGTAGATGTGAGACAGTCGCCAGGCAGTAAGGACATGACCACGAGAGAGTCTTGAGACAGCAGTTAGATGTGAGACAGTCGCCAGGCAGTAAGGACATGACCACGAGAGAGTTTTGAGACAGCAGTTAGATGTGAGACAGTCGCCAGCCAGTAAGGACATGACCACGAGAGAGTTTTGAGACAGTATGTAGATGTGAGACATTCGCCAGCCAGTAAGGACATGACCACGAGAGAGTTTTGAGACAGCATGTAGATGTGAGACATTCGCCAGCCAGTAAAGACGTGACAACGGAAGGTGAAGAAGCTACGGCGTTGAAAGCCGTTACCAGGCGACAACCGATGAAAATAACTGCAGCCTGTAGTGAACTGGAGAGTGTGAATTAGCAGTAGCGCTATAGTTATCTGTAGTTATGATCTGTAAGTGTTCAGTAAATCCAATTATGAATCCAAACCCCGCCCACAGTCACTCATTTTTTTTTAATTTGCATAGTGGGGTGGGTGAGTCCAACTGGGTCCATTCGGCACGGCGGCCACCGATTGGCCTATTGAAGACTGCCCCGGGTGATTATGATGATGGAGAATTTGGTGGAATGAAGATTGGCAGGGGAAACCAAAATACTCGGAGACAATCCACCCCAGCGCCACTTTGTCCACCACAAATCCCACTAGATCAGACCCAGGATGGAACCCGGGCCTTCGCGGTGGGAATCCAGCGGCTAACCGCTTGAGCTGTAGCGCGGCCTACATTCACTCATACACGTGAGAGTATTGTAGCGTGTTGCAGAGAACGTGTAGGCTCCCCCTTAAATACCAGTGACATATATACATAGCTAGACGTAACGATTATGACGCTAACGTAGCGCGAAACCTAAACAAAAGCATAACAATGCAGGAGAAACGAGAATGAGCACTTACGGGGTGTATACAGTTGCCACATTTGGATTGGAAACTGAAGAAAATTGTTTAAACGTTCGAACGTAAGAATAGCGCACAGAAGTCAAAGTAAAACATGGATCCATATTTTAGTAGAGACCAGATTATTAAAATTCCGATTTATACAATTAAAATTGGGGGTTCGCGGTAGTGTAGTTGGTTGAGACACTATGCTACAAGCCTTAAGGTCGCGGGTTCAAGTCCCGATGAGGTCATTGGATTTTTTCAATTTACCTAATCCTTCCAGCCCCACTACGACCCTGGGATCGACTCAGCCTCTAACTGAAATGAGTACCAGGAATTAATTAAATAATTTTCCCGGCGAGTAAAGCGTGGCCGGCGGGTAAGGCTGACAACCTTACCGCCATCTTTGAACCGATTGTATAGATAATGTGGGACCCTCAACGTCTCACAACCTATGGGCCTTCACGGCCTGTTACAGGGATAGCTTTACTTACTTACTTAACTTACTTACCATTAAAATTACAAGTTGCAATTAAAAAGATTAGAAAAGAATAAGAACATTGAAACAGTTTATGTGTCTGCTAATTATTGTTCTGGTCTGTTTAATTTTGATCGAGATGGTCCAACTGCTAGTGATGGGGCCTTGCTGTGCTGGGGCCCTTCTCAGTATTTTAAATCGTGTTTGATTTACACGCTTCTTGTTGCTGTGTGAGGTCTGTCCGCGTTGTTTTGAGTACGAATCCAGTTTCAGTAGATTTTATGCGGGATTGTGCTCTGTGTTTAAGTCCTTGTGGTTATGATAGTAATAAGGTGAAACAGTTCCATCAGAAATTGGAAGTTAACATGTCTGTTTTGTCAAAAAGCCTACGTAGGCCAGACTTTGAAGACAGTTCTTATACGGAGAAGACGTAAAATAAGAGAGATTCTAATTTTGCACTACATGTTCCTAAGAATAGCCTTTTCTATGGAACTGTAGAGCGGACTATGCTGAAAACTGATCACGCAGGTGATGATCGAATCACGAACGCTTACATATTCATCTGCATAAAATGCGGGACAAACTGGTTGATGATTAAAAATATGAGGGTAACGGTTGTCTTTTTGACCTTTCACGCGATACCTTCACATGGACCTACTGAGCACGCGCATACACACAGGACAGAATTCTTACTCTCCAGTCACCATTAAAGCTGGGATAGCTCAGTTGGTATTTTTTTCCTTGGCACTACAGCCCCAGTGGGCCTAGGCCTACCTCCATGAACTCCGTTCACTTCGGTTTTTCTAGATCTTACACATACGGTAGGACTCCTTGAGCGAGTGATCAGCTCGTCGCAAGGTCTCTACCTGTAGACAAACACAGAAAAACGCACACAAACATCCATGCCCTGAGTGGGATTCGAACCCACCATCCCGGCTTCCAAGCGAGCGAAGACAGTGCACGCCTTAGAGCGCTCGGCTACCGTGACCGGCGGCTCAGTTGGTATAGCTGCGGGTTACGGGCTGGACGGCAGGTATTCGATTCCCGTCGGTGACAAGATTGTAGCTTTGTCTTCAGTCCCCATTATATCAATGATAAATGACATTTGATTTGTTTATGTTTTAAGGGGAACCGTGCGTCCTGTTTGAGTAAACAAGGGAAGGCCATTGCAGGCAACCCAGTTAGAGACAAGGAACCCAACACTTTTAGAAAGAAAGTGTTGTGGATTGTACATAATGTATACAGGAATCGGAAAACTCTTCACCATGCGCACGTTATGTCTCGTGGCGGCACACCTGATATCTTGTAGCGGCACATGTGCTGTCAGGTGACTGCACGCCTCATGTCTTGTGACGCATCTGATATTTTGTGGCGGCACATCTGTCAGGTGACGGCAAGTCTGATGTCTTGTGGCGACACACCTGATATCTTGTGGAAGCACACCTTATATTTTGTGGCGGCACATGTGCTGTCAGGTGACGGCACGTCTGATGTCTTGTGACGACACCTGATATCTTGTGGAAGCACACCTTATATCTTGTGGCGGCACATGTGCTGTCAGGTGACGGCACGTCTTATGTCTTGTGCCGACACACCTGATATCTTGTGGAAGCACACCTTATATCTTGTGGCGGCACATGTGCTGTCAGGTGACGGCACGTCTGATGTCGTGTGGCGACACACCTGATATCTTGTGGAAGCACACCTGATATCTTGTGGCGACACACCAGTTGCGGAACACTGGTCTACATGACGCTTCCAACCGAACACAAAGCACTACGTTCCAATTATGAAGATCAGGCGGTTAATGCTGTCTAGAGAAATAGGCTAATCACTGTTCAATCTGAGAATCGTACGTAATGCACAAATACACTGTCTGGGCTGAATGCAGTTTGCTTAATGTGACAGCAGGTGGCAGGGCGTTTCAAAGGGGTAAAAGTGAGAATATCATTATAGAAGCAGCACAGCGAAGAAGCACGTGTTTGGCACAGTTTCTAGAAAGGGCATTGCCGTTTCCTGGCATTGGCTCATGTTATTGTACTGAGATGAAAACCTTTAAGGATCAATAGTTTGTTCCTTAATTACAAGATATGGTCCTTAAGGGTGGCAGTCATACATTTTTTAATCTGGACGCGCAGAAATAGAGGAGCAGCTGAGTTGAAATGTCTTTGAGTCCACTTTCAGGTCATATCGCCATTCGTCTCCTTTAATGAAGAGTGACTTAAGTCTGGCGCATTTGTTTAGAAGGGCCGTATGTGGGAGCACGCAATCTAAGATCGATTCGATTCCCGGCGGAGACGGAGATGTTTCCTCTTGCTTCAGGGTCCTATCCATTGAGCACCGGAGCGTCATTCCCTTGGGGGCACAGCGGCAGTAGCGTGAAGCTGACCACTCAGCTCCCCTTTAGTTTTTCATTATGTGGTGCTTAACGAAGGGTACAGACAATTTCACTTTAGCTGCTTTACCTACTTGCGTATATTTCTAGTTCTACGCGTATATATATATATCCGCCTCTGTGGTCTAGTTGTCAAGAGTTCCTGGCTGCAGATCCAGAGCTCCCGGGTTCGATTTCCGGTGCTACCAGATTTTCTGAGAAGTAGTGGGTTAGGAACCGGGTCCACTCAGCCTCGTGATGATAATTGACAGTATTTGGACATAGAGGGATGAAATAGCAGGAGGTTCGAGAAAACCGTCTACCGAAGTGCTTTATAATTTGTAAGTCTCGCCAGACAATATTATAATGATGAAATGAATGGGAACAAGATGGATATAGCATGTAGCACGCATAGGAGTAGCACGCGAAGCTAGTTTAAGAATTTTCGGTATAAAATCCTGAAATATATCACTGAGAATACATGTGCGTAGATTAGATGATAATATTAAAATATATCATTAAGAAATGGTGTTAAAAGGGGATTCTTCTTGCTTAGTAGTGGGACCAGTTGCGGGCTCTTGTGAACACGATAATGGGTTCCATAGAATAATGGGAATTTTTTGAATGGCTGAGCGTCTGTAAGCTTTCCTTTTAGGAAGAAGCGAGCTCCATGGAATTAGTAAGAGGCTTTGGGGAATGTTTATGGGAATCGTCCATTTGGTCGAGTGTGGGACGCACAGACAGTATGGTCTGCATGTTCCCATGCCTCCCAAGTACAGAAGCCTCTGCTGTATGTAGAGTTTATGCATTTCTGCTGAATGTGTCATGTACCAGTTATGTTGTGCTTGCCTCCCTCCTCTTCGGCATGGTGTTCGTGCCCTTGGTGATCCTGGGGAACTCAGCGGGGCTAGGTGGGAAAGGAGTTTTATTTTTAGCGTCTGAAGTTAAGCGCGGGAATGTGTTGCGCGGGTGGCCATCTCCACAAGAGTTCTTTGGCCTCTATTCAGAGTCAGTATCGACCTTCCTCACCCTTCTATTAATAATGGAGTACTTTGGGCCTGTGAAGGCGTCATGTTTGTGTGTATGCAAAGTCTGATGGCTCGCACGCGGCAATCAATAACGTCTGTCACATAGACAAGATGACGGACGGTAAGCTGTACGTCATGGCGGCCATGGTAATGGAGCACAGGCGATAGCGTGATGGAGGTACGGGTCAGTTCCTCGTATGAAATTTGGGAGTTTAATAGTTTCAGTAGGTATACGTAAAGTTGTCCACTTGCTTAATGGAACAGCTTACCGTTAAGAAGTAGAGGTATAGCGACGGGCTTTGTTTTCGCCACAGAGTTTAGACGGAATTTGGGGTCTACCCAGCCTCCTATCCAATGGATACTGGGGGTAAAGCGGCCAGGACGTGAAGATGGCCACTCCATCTAGTGCCGAGGTGAAGAAAGGTGGAGCTGTGTCTTAACTAATTAAACACCGGGTTATCTTTACCTTACCATTAAGACATAGTAGAGTGGAGGTATATGCATTCTAAACTTCGGTACTTGTTGGTGACCTTCACGCCCCGGCCGATTTACCCACGGGAAAGGGGTGGGAGGCTAACTAATACACTTCATGGAGGCGAGCCCTTGAAAACCCACCAGTCACTCAGTTACGGAAGAATTTCCCCCAAATGTATGTAACCCGAAGGTTCATTACCGTGTTCACAAGAGCCCGCCACAGGCCCATATTCCTAGCCAGATTAATCCAGTCCATACCGCCCCATCAAATTTCTCTGTGCTGGATCATCGAAAGACGAAAGATCTCGAAGAGAAACTGCAGATTTCTTACAGTCACTTGCGGCAATCTGTGTGGTGATATGTTGGTTAGGTCGGGTCCCTCAGGTGCCCAGTCCAGTGGGCGACGAATCCATGCCCCGTTTTTTATCAGTCTTTCGAGCATACTTAGTTGCTCATCCATTCTTCATACTTGTACTTCACGTTTGGGTTCTACTGTTCTATTCTTGGTGTTCCACATTACGTAAAGGTCAGTCCATCAGCCAGATGTGTTTCTGCTGCAGATGTTCTGGTATTATTGACGGAAAGTTCATTTCGTTATCTGACATTGTGAAGTGCACTAATAACGCGCGCAAGGTCTCTTTGCGCAGTTCGTCAGATTTTGTCGTTTAGTTTCCCTAAATTACACGTACATAAAAGATTTTCATATGTTTTTGTCGGACGCAGTAGTTGTAGAAGTGGCCGAGCGGTCTAAGGAATGAACTGTCTTCCCTCGCTCGAACCCTGGGACCGTGGGTTCGAATCCCACTCAAGGCATGGATGCCTGTTTGAGTTTATTCTGTTTGTGTTGTTATAGCGGCCTTGCGACGGGCTGATCTCCCGCCCAAGGAGTCCTATCGACTGTATGAGATTAAGAAACTGAAAAAAGCGGCCAGGGTCCAAGAAGAGGATTGTAAAGCCATCAACAGACATAGATAGATAGATAGATAAATAAATAAATGTATATCTCTCTTGTACCGATGTGTTTCTGTGTTCTTCCTGGTCTAGTTTTGGTGATGTGAGTGTTATGTTGGCATATAGAATGTGACAGCGTTTTCTCCTTGCATTTGGGAGAGGTGTTGTGTCTTGTATGTGGTGGCTGTGCAACTTATCTCTTACTTTCAAAAGTTTCCATATCGTGAAATTTTTTTGAATTGGTGCCACTTGGAGCAGACCCATTCTACATGGAGCACGGGACATATCTGCAGTGCTTGAAGAAGTTGCTCTGCCGGGTGCGGTCAAAGTAACTAAAGACGGCATTGCGCTATGGTGCGATGTACTTTCATCTCTGTTCCTCCCCAGATTAACTTAGTTGTGTGTTCAAGTGGTTATGAACTGACTTCGAACTTTTGGCTTTGTATCTGTTGTCATGTACTTTAATTAATTAATTGAATTATTGTTGTTGTGTTGTTGTCTGAAATTTATCGAAGATATGTCATAGCTCCAGTAAACAACCTTACGGAAGAATAGATCCCTGTGTTTTCAGGGATGTCCCCGGTGTGGGTATTTTAGTTCCTTGTCATGTGTTTCAAGCCGCCTCTGTGGTCTAGTGGTTAGAGTTCCTGGCTAGAGAGCCAGCGGTCCCGGGTTTCGGTTCCCGGTGCTGCCAGATCTTCTGAGAAGTAATGGATCTGGAACGGGGTTCATTCAGCCTCGCGAGGATAATTGAGGAGGTACTGATTGAAAAAAAATATCGACTTAGTTCTAGAACATCGAGATTAACGGCCCTGGGGATTCGTTGCGCTGACAGCGCGACACCCTCCATCCGCTAAAGTTGGGACTAACTTCGCCGACAAGCGACGGTCGCACGGTCGGTATAGTTCACTTGCGGACTAAAGCCACGGAGTTTGTTTTTGTTTTGTCATGTGTTTCAATTAATTTGCTGGGTGAGGCTGGCCACTTTTGGGTCAGTTGGGCCAGAGCTGTACGAAACGTATTGTGGAATGAGAATTGGCTAGGGAAACAATCACCCGCAGGAAACCCTACCCCAGTGCCACTTTGGCTACTACAAATCCCACATGACCTGGAAGGGGACACGGCCACTATGTTGAAAACGAAATTTGATGACGTAATGAGACGATCGCTGCGCAGTGACGGCGCAAATTCAGACATGTTTCGGGAGATCCTGTGTTTACGTCAAGCCCGGAGTCCTACAGCCGCGACTGACGTCCTTCCTGGTTTTCATCAGTCCTTCTAAGTAAAATCTTCCGTAATGTATGGCTGTCGCTTTCTACGCTGGTTCCGGTTCATTTTTCACTTTACATGATCTGCTCATTTAAATAAACGAGAAAGAACTGTATGTAGTTTGAACATGGTCAGCTGGAAATAAATGATCCGGAAGGGCAACAAAAGACGGGAGGCCCAGAGAAATCTTGGCAGATTGCCAACAGAGGGGCATTGATATTCCCACTCGCCCTTAAAGGTTTCAATTCTAAGCCATTTATTTTATTTTAGGAGTGAGGATGTTTCCCTCGGCACTATTGGCCATAGGCGGACCACTTGTTCCAGCCTGAAATGCCATATAAATGTGGGGTGTTGCTGGAGAGGTAATTGCCATGAGAGAACCAGAAATCCCACATGGATTACCCTTCTTAGAGGGGGGGTGGAGTCCAGCTGGGTCCACTCGGCACGGCGGCCACTGATTGGCGTGTTGTACCTGCCCCGGGTGATTATGATGATGGAGAATTTGGTGGAATTTAGATTGGCAGGGGAAACAGAAGTACTCGGAGAGAACCCGCCCCAACGCCACTTTGTCCACCACAAATCCCACTTGACCAGACCCGGGATGGAACCCGGGCCGCCGCGGTGTGAAGCCAGCGACTAACCGCTTGAGCTATGGCGCGGCCACTGGATTACCCTTAGATTGAACGCGGGCTTCTGCTTTGAGAAGCTGGCGACAGGGCCATAAATAAAGTTTAATCAGAAGGATTGGCCATTTTGATGTACAAAATTCGATATTTTGGGGGTGTCATGTTTTATGGCATCTTTCATGCCTGTGATTTTGTTTGGTCTCTGATATTAAGGGAGGAACATAGACTGAGGGTGTTTGAGAACAGGGCGCTCAGGAGAATATTTGGACCGAAGAGAGATGAAGTGACAAGAATTTGGAGAAAACTACATAATGAGGAGCAGAACTTGTACTCTTCGCGAAGTAAAATCAGAATAATCACGTGAAGGGGGATGTATTAGACAGGACATGTAGCACGCATGGGTCGAAGAATACATATAGGATTTTGGTGGGAAAGCCAGAAGGAAATAGACCACTAGGAAGACATAGACGTACGTATGAGGATAATATTAAGGTGGATCTTAGAGAGACAGGATAAAATGTTATTGGACTGGATTGATCTGGCTCAGGATGGGTGTCAGAGGCGGGCTGTTGCAACAACCAATACGAGTCAATTAATACTCAGAATTACTCGAGTATCTGAGCAACTGCTAGCTTCACAAGGACTCAGCATCACACTTATCTCATCTCATGGGAAAGGTATGGAAGGAACAGGCTTTGGCCTAGTTTGAGGTACTGTTCCGTCGTTTACATTTAGAGGTTGGGAAAACCACGAAAAATCCAGAAGATGCTGTCTGTTAGCCGAGGTTTGAGCACCGGACTTTCCTAATACGCAGCACATGAGCGAAACACTCAATTTTCGCAATCTGGCTGTTGTTATTGCTCTTATTAGCAATAGTGGTGGTAGTAACTGAGGTCAATAGTAATGGTAGTGGTGTTGGCGGTGGCGGTGTTTGTCCTTGTGGTTGTAATTGAGGTTGTAATCGTAGTTGTATTTCTAGTTTAATAGCACTCGTAGTTGTAGTTTCAATCCTATGTAGCACTCGTAGTTGTACTTTCAGCCGTAGTTGTATGTAGTTTCAGTCGTAATAGAACTTCTGGTTGTAATTTCAGCTGTAATAGTGCTCGTAGTTGTAGTCTCAATCGCATTTTTGACGTCGTTTAATTGCTGTAGTTGTACACAGTAAAAGGCTGCAGTAGTGAGGCCACGGTGGGAAGTCACGTGTGTGGTGGGTGTGACAGTGCTCGGGGCTTCCGCCTTCCAGCACCCCCAACCCCCATTGCATTATGTCAACCAGTCCAGAACACTTGTGACTATAGAAGGTAATCACGCGATTATCGGTGGTGGCATAAAAGTTTAAATGAGCGTATTTTTCGTTGTCTCGAACCGTCATTGTGTTTTTACTGTATTTTCTGATGTGACACGTATTCCATTTGATGATAGCTACCGGCGTTTTGGAGGAACCTGCAGTCTCCTCAGGACTATCTCACTTGTACAAAATTCCTCTGAAACGTTCGTACCCGTCTACCAGGTGGCGCGACGTCACACAGTTTTAATGTTACCAACGCGAGAAACTTGAATCTCATCATTATACAGAATGATTCTAAATTATTGTCGGGGTTTGCATGGCCTATAATTACGGTATAGGAAAGTGTAGCAAAAAAATGTATTACTTCTAGAACCGTTAGTGCAAAATGCTGAACAACTTCAACATGGGCACCCTTCTTGGCACTTAAGGTGTCCAAACGGTATTCAGTTTCCTTCAAGTGATCTCCAGCATTTGCGGTGTAACTGTTTCGATCGCAGCAACAATTCTGAGCCTCAGTTAATCGAGGAAGGTCACAGGGCCCTTGTAAAAATATCGTTAACGTATTCTCATAGGAAAAAATCAAGCGGAGTTTTAATAACGGACTTTGCTTAAAAAGAAGAGTACGCACATTGGTTTCTCTTGAACAGATTTTGAGATGTGAAGTCATATTTTCTCCCCGACATCAGTGCGGCGAGTTCAGCGTTGTCAAATAAGACTTCTGAGTTGCACGATCATATTCCCTAAGTAAAAAAGGTAAAGCTATCCCTATAACAGACCATGAAGGCCTATAGGGTTGTGAGACGTTGAGGGTCCCACATTATCTAGACAATCGGCTCAAAGACGGCGGTAAATTTGTCGGCCTTACGCGCCGGCCGTGCTTTACTCCACAGGAAAATTATTTAATTAATTTCCGGTTCTCATTTCTGTTAGAGGCTGAGTCGACCCCAGGGCCATAGTGCGGCTGGAAGGATTAGGTCAATTGAGAAAATCCAGTGACCCCATCGGGACTTGAACCCGCGACCTTTCGGTTTGTAGCATAGTGCCTCAACCAACTGTGCTACCGCGTGCCCCTCATATTCCGTAAGCAGTGTTATTTTGTTATTTCCAGCGTGAAAATTATATGCCAGGGAAACCCCGACAGTACTTTAGAATCGCGTTGTATTTTGTGACATATTTAGGCATGTGTCCCTGTTTATGCCGGTAGTGCCAAATTTTCTTCCCTCGAAGAAATCCATGTTGTGGGTTGCATGAAATCCAGATCGCATATGCGCATGCGTCGGTGACTTAGCAGGAGATGTGGTTGGCCGTTGGATATCTTGTGTTCATGCGTTAGTGATGTAAGGGTATGGCTGGTATCCAGGTTCATATTGCTATCTTGTTTTAAATTGTGCAGTGTTTTGTGGATTCTTTAAGATATCTGTAAATGGCTATCAACTTCAAATGGAAGTAGTTAAATTTTTGTATGCCTGTTTTTATTGATGACAGGCAAAATAGCGTGTTTCTAGTACAATCATGTGCGAGAATGCCGATCTCAATGGCCACGCAGTCTAAGGCATGAAATGAAGAAGAAGAAGAAGATGATATAGTACCAGAATACTTCTAAGAACGCATATCTCCTTATAACATTGTATAGTTGTCCCTGTGGCGGTCACGGTAGCCGAGCGGTCTAAGGCATGCACTGTCTTCGCTCGCTAGGAAGCCGGGATCGTGGGTTCGAATCCCACTCACGGCATGGCTGTTTGTGTGCTTTTTTCTGTGTTTGTCTACAGGTAGAGGCCTTGCGACGAACTGATCACTCTCCCAAGGAGTCCTACCGAATGTGTAAGATCTAGTAAACCGAAGTGAAACGGAGAGTTTCATGGAGGTAGGCCAAGGCCCAAATGGCGGCTGTAGCGCCACAGAAAAAAAATAGTTGTCCCTGTGCTTAACTAATTAAGGAGTACGCAATGAAGGCGTATTGGAGAGTGGATGTATTGATCCAAATTTTCTTGACCTCGGCACTAGCTGAAGGTGAGTTGTTAGCTTCACGCCCTAGCCGCTTAACCCCCGGGGAAAGAGCCCGTGTGGACGACGTTAAGAAAGTTCTTAACTCTACCGGGACTCAAACTCTTAACCCCTCAATAATCCAGCCCGTATCCAGTCGCTATCCCGGCTTCGAAATTTCACGATAAATGGATATTTTGGAGAAAAAGTGCCTGGATTAACGCTGGAACACTATTGTAGAATGTAGAGCTTAATATACCCCGAGAAATATTTCATGTTTTGTGGCTGAAATATCTCCGAGGGTCATGGGCCAGCGACGTTGATCGGCACGTCATCATTAGGAAGTTTTCAGTGTTCACTGGGAAGCAGAAACGGCATACTGGACATCTCGTATTTGCCATCTGCTTTCATACGTGTTTCTTGCTTTGCTTATTCTTGGAACCTGAGGATGGAGGTGACATGTTCCCCGAAACGTCGGTTGACTTCAAGTTACACGCCGTTATATCCCAGACGATAAAACCATAAATTACTTTTCTTCATAAGGCTTCCATCTCAAGGTATGCCCTACCCTCAGATATGTACTGGATAGAGTACAACGCAGGACGAATGCCAGCAGAACATTGTGGCACTTTACCAAACTAACCAGTGGACTCTTAATTAGAGGTTCTGTCGTTTGACTTAAAATTAATGACGAGAGTTTACCCTCTCGTCAGCACAGACGCCCTGCACAACAGCCGACCGACCGCGTGTAACCTTTCTAGGAATCAGGCCCGGTAGGCCTATCAATTCGTGTGGTTTTCACATTAACACGTAAAGGAGGTTGGAAACCTTTTGCATGTCCATTATACCAGAAGCGTGACATAAACTAGGCGAATTCTACGAATGGGTTTCAACTCTACCGAATACGGAACTCGTGTATAAAGCTGTACAAGAAGGCCTAAAGCGTCGGTTTTATATTGTTTGTGGAGAAGTACAGTCCGTGTACAATGTCATGTCGCAGGGGGTAAAAAGAATCGGAGAAGATACACAGCCGAGGTGTCTCTGAGCAGAACTCTACGTACTTCTTGGTCTCAGAGCGAAACTTCACGTTCCCGTTGGTCTCAGAGCGAAACTTCACGTTCCCGTCGGTCTCAGAGCGAAACTTCACGTTCCCGTTGGTCTCATAGCGAAACTTTACGTTCCCGTTGGTCTCAGAGCGAAACTTCACGTCCTTTGGTCTCAGAGTGAAACTTTACTTTCCCGTTGGTATGAGAGTAAATCTTACATGTGCTGCTTATTTTGAGGTAAAGACTTTATGTTTCCCTTTTCATTGACGACCTACTTTTCTCTTCACAGACACACGGACAAGACCGAGAGCTATTAACATTTTTAATGTATGTTATTTATTCGATGCACAAAAGAACGTTGTACAAAAGGAAGTTGTGTTTTATGGCATTTCGACGTGTGTTTGAAAATGTATGAACTATATCTGACGAATTGCATTACGACTCAGCGCGTTTCTCCTGGATGTACATGTACAGCAGAGGGTGCACATCTGGCTCCCTTCTTTGGATTTCTGCAAAATTCAGAATATTGGCACAAACAATTGAAAATATTTTTAAAATTATTGTTTTGTCGTGAATACTTGAGGGCGATCACTAAACGTAGTCTTCAACGCTTAAACTTAAGTTTGCAAGTAACTTTTCCTTCTGCACCCTTCCCCTCCCTGAAAAGTTCGGAAGGTATCTATGCGTAGGCCTATTCCACACAAGCGAGCACACTATCTCCCATTATCACATTACAGTTTCCATGCTTACAGGGAAGTTGCCACAGAATTCTGTACCATTTAGATGGAAAAGTGACGCGTTATGAAGTTATTTAAATAGGAGCCCGGCTTCCATATCCAGCCTTCAGGGGCGACGAGATAAAACCAAAATGGCGGTGGAGAGAACAGAATTATTTCGAAGAAAGCCGTCTTCTGGGATGTGACGCCGTGTAGAAATTATGTTAACCGACGTTTCGGAGGAACGTAACGCCTCAAATGTTAGAGAATTATTTTGGTCTTCTGATCAAAAGACCTTAACAGTGTAATCTTACAGAGTTCATGGTTGCAACTGTTCTTCGCCCGAGATGTGTCTTTGCAGATATCATGATACACCAGTATAGAACCTAGAACTTAAAGAAGGAACAACACTGAACTATTGTATTAATATTAATAATACTGTAGCGTGTAGAGCCGTTACTATGCAACGACCACGAGATAAGCTTATGCCAAAACAGTTTCCAGGCAACGGCTCAATAAACACGTTTCCACAGCACAGACACGAACGCAACAATGGTACTGCAACAGAGGAACTGTTATTTCTGTGGTCCGCGCCACCGCCGTTGCAACGCAGCAGCTTGGTAAACATCTCGGCGGCAATGAATCCAGACAACAATAGAAGAGCTGTGTTTTCTGGGTGGTCCGTTCCGAGATGTTATAACCGGTAGGTTTAGAACATCCATCTAGTCGTCAGAGAGGATGTTGCGTGAGGACTGACCGCAAGGGTTCAGTTGAAAGAAAATTCTCTGATCGTGAGTCTTAAGGGGCTTGGCGCCAAGACGAACTGATTGGCGATAAACCGCCAGTCGTAAATTAACTTCGACATTGACTTAGTCAATTGAAGGCCGCGCCATAGCTCAAGCGGTTAGTCGCTGGCTTTCCACTGCGGCGGCCCGGGTTAGATCCCGGGTCTGGTCAAGTGGGATTTGTGTTGGACAAAGTGGCGCTGGGGCAGGTTTTCTCCGAGTACTTCGGTTTCCCCTGCCAATCTTCATTCCACCAATTGCTCCACAATCACCCTCACCTATCATCTGGGACTGGTATAATAGGCCAGAAGTGGCCGCAGTACAAGGGACTTAGTCCCACCCCACTAGCAATAAAAAAATAGTCAATTGAAAGGCCGGATGTGAAGAAAAGACTTTTGTGTGTGTGTAATTCAGTGAGACTGTTATAGTTCCTGTGTTAAAATCCGTTGCCAGGAAACAGCTAATGGAGACTGTAATAGACTCAGGGTACTTGGGGTACTTGTATGTGTTTCAGTGAGCAGTGAAACGTAGTCAGTAATCGTGAAAGTGTATAAGTGGTTAATAAATCGAATCACCAATCCAGACCCCGTCTATAGTCACACATACTACGTGACAGTATCTACTGTCATTATTTGATTCCTTAGTAAAAATTAAGAACGATTAAAATGTTCGGTGGCATTTGAACTGCACTGAATAATATTTTACAAATAAAACACCACAATCGTCAGCCGAAACACTCGAGAGTTACTAACACATGACATTTCAATTAACACAAACATGGTCGTGTTACTGACAAGTACGGAGATGCTCTACCTCTTATACGATGATAGAAATGGACAAAATAACGTCTATATTTAAGCAGTAAATATATCGCAGTGTTGACCTTAAAGCCTGAAGCTGACCACTCACCTCTAGCTAGTGCTAAGGTCAAGAAAATGTGGATCTATACATCTACTCCCCCGTACGACTTCATGGCATAGTGCTTAAATAATACTAAACTATAACACTAATAATACTGAATAGTTAAGCAGAGACAACTTTACCTTACCTTACTGTTTACCTTAAAACAGAATTCTGAATTTCATCCAAATAGAAATTTATAGAGAGCATTTCACATAACATATGACATCTATGAACTGCTCTCTGTACTAAACCAGATAACGGTGACCGAATCTCACCGATACGGATTTTTTCATAGCATTTGAGCCTAAAGATCAGAAGAAAGTTAGAAAACATGGACGTGAGTTGCCGAACCGGATACTCAGGCTGTGAGCAGTTTCCTCAGCATCACAGCTACTTCGTGCCTCGTGCAGGCTTGGTGTAGTGTCACACAGAAATGTTCGTGTGTGGGTCGGCGTTGTTGGGGTTTTTGGACTTTGCCCATCGTCCAGCATTGTGAAACACGGTAGAGAACGCAACATTTCGGAAACTGGATCTGTTTCCATTCTCGAGTGATGGGGGAGATACCATTTCTTTTAGGTACGTTAGAAAGAAATAACTTCAGTCACTGGACAACCCATTTGCCGAGTCTTATGTTACGACCAGATTTTTATTATTGTCAAGACGGCTGCGGGTTTGTTGATGTGGGGCGCGCTCTCTGACGAGAAGACGGGTCTCTCGTTTACAACTGCTGCTGGTTCTCGCCAGCGCAGTCTTTCTCGGGTCCGGGTCCCGTGGGGCTTGCCTTCATATTTTACTGTGTCAGATTCGAGACTTCACTTTTTGTCGCCTCCTGCACCTCGCAGGGCTACGGTGAAGGTATTCCACCCCGCCTGCACGTGGGAGTGGGCTACATAACTACACCTATATAAGTACCTGAAACCAGACTTTGTCAGTGGAAGATAACAGGAAGATAAAAATTGTGATAAAACATTCACAGACATGAAACTAAAACCCGATGACTACGAAGTGTCGCGTGTACACAATCGTCAGAGCCGTTTAGAATCTACTTCATGTGTGGATGTTCTCTGTTCGGTCCGCGGTAGGAAGTTAACAGGATACATACGGGAGAGGCATGTTTATATGTGTATAGCGTTATATAACAGACTCATGAGGTCGAGAATTTGTGACAGAAGGTTGGATATTAAGAATAATTTTGTCGTAATTGAGTTGAAGCATGGCAACGGATGCTTCAACAATATTGTAATGTCTGTGTAGCCTACCGCAATACAAGGGCAGTTAGGATTGCCACATGCCGTTTGCGTGTAACACAAGGTGGGTGTGTCCAGCGTTTGAAGGGGGAGAAACCCTTCTGTTTTGCACGAATGTAAAAAGTACATCCTCCGTTTTGCAGTCTTCCTCACTTGCCTTTGTGTTCTTTCAGCGTACCCTTTTGTACCTGTTTATTTGTGTCACATGTTGCAAAATTACGACTTATGCCACGTGACCTGCTGTAAGAGGCCTGCTCACAATGTCAGCTGCTAGACAAGGATTAAAGTTTACAGGTCGCCCCGAATGTATGCACTTTCTTATGAAACAATTTTGCCTCAAGTCGCATCGCTTTATATGCCTTTTATTCGAGAGGTGAGTAGTTCGAATCCAGGTAGGGACATCAACTTCCTGCGAGTCATATCATTTTATTCCTCAGCCCTTTTCAGATAAACACCGCGACAGTGCTGTAAAATGGGTCACGGCCGTTCCAATGACGAAGTCATACGTTGCTGTACGACGAAGCACAATGTAAATATGCACCTTCTTCATTGTATTGTCACGTGTAGTGTGGCACGCGTGACGAAATGACAGGTTTAGTTCGGATGATTTGATTTCTTAGCACTTTGGTTGCAGTCTCTATTGATCACATTTAAATGCAGCGCTGTCGTTGATTTACACACGCTGATCCTCTCCTGGTTAACACAATTAAAACACAGGAAATATCGCTTCAAATCACACCAAATATTACACATGAATGAAGTCTTGTAATTACATTTTAAATCTTCACAAGTCGGCGAACTTTCCATTGCTGACCCGTACCGAGAACTCGGAACTCATTGCCAGTGTCACCTAGTTTCAGTTCACTCTGAACTGTCAAAGTCAAAGTCGCATTGCGACTGACGGTCTGTCGGTCGGTCAGTCAGTCAGTCTTGGTGTCGAGCCTCATCTATGGCTTAAGACCAGATAGTTATTACTGTTTGACAGTTACAGTCTTGTTACTGTGGGGCGTCCTTTACGGCTCACAGCTAACTTATAGCCGCGACACGGACTACAGAAACCACAATTCTATTGTTGATGACGTAGACCGCACAGAAAACACTTCGCGTGATATCTCGTCAGTCCATTGGTGCGATGACGGTCAACTAGCAACGAGCTATAAACATTCATCTTAATGTTGTAACTCACTCAACTGAAGGTTGTTTACAGTTCGTTGCTTACAAGCGCCCTGGCCATCCACGTAACAATATTAAATGAGTGTGCGTTGTTGTTGCTGCTACTGCTTGCACTTCAATTGTTTTGGGTAAAAATATGAGGTATTTCTAATTTTTGGTTCTCGATGACGTCATGCTCTTACATATTTATTTACATATTTTTTTACATAAGACTATTGTAATTCTACGTAAAAAACTGTACATGAGAAGTTATTAGCAGTTCATCCATTGCGACACGCAGTCCAGTAATGAACGTGGTTGTATTTTACTGTTCATAAGCCGCTGATGTTCGTAAATGACGGAAAATTTCTAATCTAATCCATGTAATCTATCTGTCTTTGTTGGACCTTGGCCATTTCTTCAGTTTCGTAATCCCATACACAGTCGGTGGGACTCCTTGGACGAGGGATCAGCCCCTCATAGGGCCACTATCTACACTCAGAACAACACAAACAGGATAAACTCAGACATCCATGCCTTGAATGGGATCGAACCTACGATCCAGTGTTCGAGCGAGTGAAGACGGTTCATGCCTCAGACCGAGCGGCCACTGCGATCGGCTGAATGACGGAAACGCGTAGCAAAATGTCCCTTGTACTGCGGCCACTTCTGGCCTAATGTACCAGCCCCACATGATAGGTGAGGGTGATTGTGGAGCAATTGGTGGAATGAAGATTGGCAGGGGAAACCGAAGTACTCGGAGAAAACCTGCCACTTTGTCCACCACAAATCCCACTTGACCAGACCCGGGATTGAACCCGGCCCGCCGCGGTGGGAAGCCAGCGACTAACCGCTTGAGCTCTGACGCGACCAAAATAACACCTTAATAATCTAACTGATTTTGTCGACAATTTGAGCGTATCAGCTGTTTGTGGGAAGTGTAGAATTGTGCTCCACTGACAAATTTGTATAGCGGAAAGTCTTTTGATCGTGAAAAAGTAAATCGGCTGTCGAGATTTTTAGCGATTCAAACGTTTTGAGCCACATTGAATACGAGAAAAAAAAAGTGTTTTTGGAATGCCGTTTGTCTGCATGTATGTATGTCAGTGCGCCTCGCTGGCGCCATAACTGGGCCATGGATTTTAGCCATGTTTGGCATTTAGGAGTTCGTCCTTCATAAGTGGGTGCCACGAAATTAGTGAGCCCTCAGGGGGGCCTCGGCGCAGTTCCTCTTCTCTGAAGACCAGCCCTGACGATTTTGATGCAATTTCCTTGCCGTATGGATAACGTCTCCCCAAATAAAACTGCATAGGCGGTGTCTTGAGGGCAGCAACGGTATGTACTCTGCATGACGAAGTAAGGTAAAGTTGTCTCTGTGCTTAACTAATTGAACACTACGCCATGTAGGCGCATGGGGGAGTAGATGTATAGATCCACATATCGTACTGTTGACCTGGTCACTAGTTGGAGGTGGGTTGTCCCCCCGGCCATTTCACACCACACTCCTACACTCCTCTTCACAGCCTGACTTCAACTGAGCACTTAACTCGTTGCTCCAAACCGTCCCGGTTATATCTCGGCACGGATCGCACAGAAAACACCGTTGCTCTGTTGCTTGTTAAGAATCTGCTGCATAGCAATGGACGTTCCTTTTTTTTTTTAAGTTTTCATGGGCACTGCCTAGAAACGAATGTTGTCTCAGAGCCTTTCGCTAGTAACGGCCGAATCTCTGGGTCCAGTCAGAGTCACGGTTACGTTGCGACTGGCAGTTTATCGTCATTTAGTTCGTCTTGGCGACAAGCCCCTTGAGACTCACAACCATTAATTTTATTTTCGAACTTATGTAACCTTCTCTCTGACGCGACGACGGGTCTGCCGTTTACAAATGCTACTGCGCCTCTTCAGCACCGTCATTCTCGTGTCCCAGTCCCGCGGGACTCATGACTAAATTTTACTGTCTCATATTGGAGACTCCTCCAACCTGGAGGGCCAAGTCTCCGTATTTATATCCCCCAGGAACAGAGTAGCCTAGTTATGTACCCCCAGGCACTGGGTTCTATTTTCATCGCCTCCTACGATTCCCAGGGCTACGGTGGAGTTATTCGACTCCGCCTCAACACGGGATGAATTCTCAGGCTCCACAGTACGGAGAACCTCAGACCTCACACACAGGGTTCAGTGTTGACGGTGATATGTTAGATCTCCCCGTATAGCTTGATTTCGGATTTGTAAGAACCGGGGTCTCCTGCTGGTCAGTCTCTTGTATGCAGAGTCTGCATGGGTTGGGTGACCTGCACGCCTGACACGGGGGTCACTCAGATCATGGAGATTTGCTCCCCACCAGGCGAATTTAATGACGAGATGGAAGAGCCGTGAGAGTGGCTGCCTAGCAGAGTCATCCTCGACTCGCTCCTCGTCTGCATGGTAGCAGTAATTATGGCATCATTTGGGTACGGCGTGCAGCGTTAAGCTTAGCTTTTCGCACGGTTTGCTGTTTCCCAGTAGAGTTGCCCCAAGGTAGTCTGTCCGAAATGAAATTCATGACGTGAATTTTGTAATGACTGATTTCAGTATGGGCTCCAAGCCAGGGAAGCAGATTCATTATTGAAATCATAAAGGAAAAAACGTCACTTTCAAAAAAATTCGCGTAGTCACGATAATATTTTTCAAAACAATTATTTTCATTAAGCCCATCGCGAATATGTTAGGATAGTACCCAAATTATGTCCATAACCGCATCCTTTATATTCGTTCCAGTTTATTCGCCAATAATCATTGTATCGACCGGGATACCTCGGTGTAGCGACGAGATGCGAACTGGGTGCCTGGGGTTTCGGATCCCAACAAGGAACAAGAGGTTGTTTTTTCCTGCAGCGTCCACACCGGCTCTATGGCCCACCCAGCCTCCGATCCAGTGGGTACGAGGGCACTTTTTCTGGGGGTAAAATGGCCGGGGGCTTCCGCTCCAAGGTAGTGCCAAGGTCAAGAATGGTGGAGTTGTACCTCCACTCCCCAACATATCATGTCGTGGTGCTTAATTAATTAAGCTCAGGGATAGCTTTACCTTTTAATCATACCATCATTGGACGTAGCATAATCTGAGCTGGCAGTGTCGGTAAGGAAATGAATCAGTCACTCACTCACGGAGCTGAGCCCTTCTTGAGAAACCGCCAATTGTGCAGCTACTCAAGAACTTCCCAACATTTTATGGAACCCAAAGGTTCATTACCGTGTTCACAAGAGCCCTCCACTGGTCCCTATCCTGAGGCAGATCGATCCAGTCCATACCATGCCACCTCTCTAATATACAACTTAATATTTCCCACCCATCTACGTTTTGGTCTTCCTAGCGGTCTCTTTCCTTCTGGCTTAAGGAAGCAATAAATAAATAATTTAGAAGGCCCAGTATTTATAATAATGTGGTATTTCCATTTCGCTGTGCAACTGACGCGTGTATCGGGACTCGGCTTCACGACCCTGCGAAAAATTTGAGCTTTATCATTCTTTATAGTGTAAGCCGTACTCATTTTCCACAGGCAACGGATATCACAGTTAATACACTTCTTGGCAGTGGCGTGCTTCATACGTTTTCCCAACCAGTGGGTTGAGAAACCCGACAAGCCAACAGTACGCCTGTGCCATTTTTTATGTATATTTATTTTTTCAGAATAAAAACGTCACGACGGCCATGTTGTCCGCCAACCGCCGGTGACGTAAAGTTTACACTGAGTTTAATGAAAATATGTCAGTCAGTGGTGCAGATATTTAGCTATGTGTTTCCGAAAGTGAAATCGTTCCAAAGGTAAATAAGTACAAGTTTGGTTCTTTGTTGTCTATCAGCAAGCAAATTATGGAATGGGAAGTAGCGAAACGTACAGATACCGTACGATAATTGTCAGGAGTTCAGGAACTGCAAAGAGAAACATAGATTTGATGACACAGGTGCTTATATATGTAAGAGTTCTACTGCGCAGATTATTTTTTATATTTGCAAGGAAGGGATTGTCTAATATCTCTCTTCCCCCCCCCCCCCATGNGAGCCACACACGACTCCCGAGCCACAGTTTGGTCAAACACATTGTAAGAGAAAAAATGTCTTAGAGATGGCGTGAGATCCGGATAAGAAAACTTTCCGTCGTAACTTGGATCTAATTTTGGAGATTCAGATGTAAGTGTTACATTGTGGTTGATAGCGACGTAATTACTCAGTCAAGCTCTGTAGACCGGGGGGGGGGCGTTCTGCGCCTTCTTAATAGAGCATGAACTTCGCCCTTTACGTATCCACTCCGGCTGTTCCCTTTATACGCATTAAACTTGGAGCAAGTACCTCCGCCAGAGCGCTGTACATGAATTTAATTTCCGTCATATACAGGGTGAGGTAATTCGCGACATCATGTCTCCACCTTACTTGGCCGTCGTCAGACCATATATGTAACGTATTGTCACGTGTCCGGGGTTACGAGACCATTAATAACGGGTTTTAGGTTGGATAATTGGATTTATTAACACCTTCCTTTTACAGTCTTTATTTTTCACAGTCATTCACAGCTCTACCGCTAATCTACCCACTTCACAAATCCCTATGACACGCTAAGTCTTCTCATTCCTCACTAGTCATATCATGGCAACGGTTTTATAACAGTCTCACTGTAACTACAGCAAACATTAAGTCGTGTTTTCGCAGGCTAACTCCGTTATACTCTTCTCATTCCTCACTATTCATATCATGGCAACGGTTTTATAACAGTCTCACTGTAACTACATCACACATTAAGTCGTCTTTTCGCAGACTAACTCCGTTGTACTCCATTTCTTATTCTCGTACTCTTTTCTACTCTTTTCTGTGCCCTTTTATAATTCCTCGGCACGAAACCCATGGATGATCCTTTTTTAAGAATGGTTGTTTATTGGTTCGTTGCCCAACAACGGATGTCCTGTTGTTCAGAACGTAACTTCGGGAATGTTTTTACCGAGCCGTTGCCTATCAATGTACATGGCGCGGACCACAGAAAACACTTCTTGCAATACCTTTCTATTGTTGCTTGCGTGCGTTTCGGACGTTGCCTAGAAGTCGGTCGGCATGTTACAATGTAGATACGTACTTTCCTGAAGCGGTCATGCGGTAGCGTAGTTGGTTGAGGCACTACGCTACAAGCCGGAAGGCCGCGGGTTATATTTCCGATATCATTGGATTTTTCAAATAACCTAATAATTCCAGCCGCAATATGGTCGTCGGGTCCACTCAGCCTCCGACAGAAATGAGTACCATCAATCTTCCTGGGAGTAAAGGACGGCCGGCGCGTAAGGCTGACAGCCTCATCGCCATATATGAACCGATTGTCTAGAAAGTGTGGGAGCCTCGACGTCTCACAACCGTGTGTGCCTCCACGTCCTCTTACAGGGAGAGCTTTACCTTTTTTATTTTTACATTCATCTAGCTGATGTTACCAGAAATATATATTAGTTGTGTTAAATATAATCCAGTCTTAAGGGGAAGGTTACTGCGCAAATTAGCTAAGCGGTAACATTGCAGTGCGGTCGCAATTTTCTTCGAGGAATGCGCTCCTGAAGACCTAGCATAATTGAGAAGTTTTGAAACACATGCGGGTGAGATGTCATTAATAATTTTATTTTATATCGCACTCTTTCAGATTCGCATAAAATGCGACCGCACTCTAATGCTTGTATTTGGAATATGCCTGTTTTGAAACCTGTCCGGAACACACCGTTTATCATGGCATACTTTTTCGTGATTCTTCTTAGTCCCTCCAGGCAACTTACGGGATAATGTGTCAGATTAAGCCACGACCATAAGCGTTCACATCTTGTCCAGTTTATTATTCATTAATCGTCTTATATTTCGATGGTGTGTAGTTCTGATACTGACAAAAAAAATCAAAACTCCGTGGTTTTAGTCCACAAGCGAACTATACTGACTGAGCGACCGCCGCTTGTCGGCGAAGTTAGTGACAACTTTTGCGGATAGAGGGTGTCATGTGGTCAGAACAACGGATCCTCACGGCCGTTAATTTCGGTTCTCTAGACCTGAGCCTCTGTTTCCTTGAAATAGTTCCTCATTATCCTCACGAGGCTGAGTGGCCTCAGTTCCAGACCCACTGCCTCTAATAAATCTGGTAGCTCCGGGAACCGAACCCGGACCTCTGGATCTTTAGCTAGGAACTCTAACCACTAGACCACAGCGGCGGTCCCCTGATATTGACAGCCTCGTTAAAGAAAGCATAATAAGTTCATTAATAAAGACTTCAAATTTACTGTTTGAAATCTGTTTTTGGGGAGAGAGGGTTTGAGTGGGAAAGAATTCCTCCACGCTTCACCGTTTAGTTTCGGCACGAACGAACAGACGAGTGAGCACGGTACGTTGAGCCCCAGAGAGGACGATTCGTGGGCCCGGCTGTAAGCCCCAACGCTGGCATAATAATGTAGGACTGTTGTCAGATTCTGTCAACGCCAGACAGCGGGGTCGATGCGTGCGGTAGCTAGCTGAAGCCGATCAGATCACAGACGGCAACATCAGCAGAATCCGCAGATGAAACGTGCAGTTGCGAGCACGTGACTGTTGACCTATGGTGATACAGAGGATCCCCTGTTCTTGGCGCGAAATGGATATGTGAAGGTATCATCTGGAAGGAATGGATACACCGTGTAGATGCGCCGTATACTTGCTGCGCGCGCAACACGACTTTTGTGCGGGATTTCAGGCAAGTTGGCAATGTGTATCCCCCACCTTTCCGTTCCTAAATATTGATCCGAGGTTCTTGTAGCGGAGAGAAATCTGGTTAGGATCTTTTGGAATGTGACACTGTAATTTTTACGAAACTATATGGCGTCACCTATACAAAGAATTGAGAACTTAATACATTGATAGTTCCGTAGTAAGTAAGTGGGTAAGAAGGACTGTGCGCCAGTTATAGATTGAATACGAGGGGGTACCCNAAAAAAAAGTCGCACGGGGCAAGGTCGGGTGAATATGGAGGGTGAGGAACAGGGGTCATACCATTTTTGGTCAAGAATTGTCGTACAGACAGGGCTGTGTGAGCAGGGGCATTGTCATAATGGAAAAACCGGTCACCCGACTGCCACAAATCCAGCCGCTGAGCTCCAATTTGTTGAAGATTGTTTGGATGATGTTGGTCCTAGAATATGCACACATCGCCCGTCGCTCAAGTCACTCCCGACAGCTCCACAATTTCTTCAATGGTCCGTCGTCGATCTTCCTTGATGATTTCACGAATTTTTTCAACATTTTCATGTGTTCGGGCCGTGGAAGGACGACCAGAACGAGGTTTGTCATCAATTGACATTTCACAATTTTTGAAACGGGAAAACCACTCAAACACTTGAGTTTTCCCCATAGCATCGTCCTTGTACGCCGTTTTTAACATTTCAAGAGTTTCTGTTCCACTTTTCCCGAGCAAAAAGCAGAATTTCACCGCCGCACGCTGTTCACGAAAATTAGCCATTGCAAAAACGACGATCACACAAAACAGTTGTCATTATAAACTCTGCCGAAACTAGTCCTTACCTTCTGAAGCAACGGTAGTCGGCTTATCGACTCAGGAATGTTAGCTCTATGCGCTCATAGAGGCAAAACGCGGTACTACAAAAGCTCTGCCCACAAAAAAAAGTTAGTTCGGTTTCTTTTGGGTACCCCATCGTATTCATACACGTTGATGTGATGTATTACATATGATGTCTGAGTAATATGTTGTGGACTGAACTGGTTTAGGATAGGGTTCAGTATGTTGTGGACTGAACTGGTTCAGGTTCAGTATATCGTGGACTGACGCTTCCGACTTCTCACAACTGTAACTCTCAACTGACTCAGTCCCAGCACGGACCAAGCAGGACTGTTACCTAGCAATGGCTGTTGTACTGTCGCCTATTTACACAGCTGTTACTTGGCGGTGGGTCTGCATGTCACAATTTCACCTTGTGCTGAGGTACTTATGTACTAGCGTTAAGGGCAATTACGCGTCTTCCTCCGTAACGACTTGGCGGACAGCACTGTGTCATGATGCCCATAATACAAATCTCAACTAGTGTATTGCTCTGTGTTTGGCATGAAATTTAAAAGCTTCGTTCTCTGCTGGACCAGTCCCGGAGCCAAACGAAGCGCTTACGAGAGCCAAAACCGCGGACCAAAGTTGTGACACTTGTATTCCCATATGAATGGCAACTTGTTGTCGTGGTCCTTTCTTTGGGCAGTAAGCGAAATGAGACTGTGTTTTGGCATGTAATTTAGTCTGCCGACGGAAACAACCGCATATACGTTGAGGAAACATCCGAATACTTCCGTGTTTGTTGTTTTGCTGGGCTGTGCTGACTACAGGTCAGTGTGTATCCGGAAGTTCTTGCGCACGGGCCATCTCAACACGGGTTTCTGACATTCGTATATTCTTCTTTACCTGCCGACATCGAAACAAAAACAACACGAATTACTACCGCACAAAACAGAAGATGACCTGGTTCCTTAGCAACGTATGAAATAGTTTCGGCAGCTTCCGCTAAGCTGCGCCAGAAACAGAGCAGGTCGGGTGGGGGGGTGTTATTCCCTATTACCCGACTTTCCGCAGGTCTTTCTTGCTCTTCTCAATATCTCTGAACAGGTGAAGGTATTCATACTTTCTTATATTTCGAATCCGTAACTTGATTTGTTCCTCCTGTTTTTTTTTGTTCACTGCGGTGAAATGAAAAGTGAAGTGAAGTGAAGTGAAGTGAAGTGAAGTAAAGTAAATTAAATTGTGGTTAGGATGTGAAGGTTACGTAAGGGGGCCCATACACGTACGATTCTGTCTCGCGAGTCCGACTCGTCTCNGCAAGACATAACGCAACTTGGTTGGCTTACATTTCGGCCCTGAAGATGGAGGCGGTCCGTTCCTCAGAAACGTCGACCAACTTCTATCAGACTACAGGGCGTGTGCTCGTTGCTTTGACGAGTCCATCGCAGTTCTAAGAAAACCGTGTTGCTCTATGCTGAATCTTCTGTACTGTTGAATGAATGTGAGTTACCAGTGCTTTCGCTAGCAACCTGGTTTCCACTCAACTACAGCTTGCCCCAGTGAGAGCAAACAGATGTTACGGACGGACTACTTAGTGAGATTATGTACGTCACTGTTCTCATTCCTAACCCGATACGAGTTCAGTCAAGGTGCCACATGTTACATTAACAGAGACTCTTGCCCTTCAGCCTTACAGATTAGACTTTTTGCCCTGCTCCAGTTCAGAATTAACACTTTAAATCCCAGTGATTGCTATATGTACCACCTACGACAGCCTACTAGAATTCTGCATTCTGTCCACAGAATGTATCGGTGTGTTCCCTATGATTCTTACAATAAACAGCCGCTGTTTCCCTGAACAAGCATTTACCGGCTGAGCTTTGTAGCGGACACGTAACGTGTTTCCTGCGAGGGACGATCTGAATTTGTATATAAAATTGTAAAAAAATTCGGTCTATAGAAAGCCCGTGTAGAGGCGGGGCCGAATACCTCCACCGTAGCCCTGCAAGCCTTAGGAGGCGACGAAAAGAGAACCCAGTGACTGGGCCACCCTGTTCCTGGGGGATATATACGAGGACCTGGCCCTCAAGATTGAGGGAGTCTCGAGTCCGAGACAGTAAAATGTGGCCATGAGTTCTGCGAGACTCGGACCTAAGAATGACTGCTCTGGCGAGACCAGCAAATGTAAACGACAGACCTATCTTCTCGTCAGAGAGGATGTTGCATAAGGACTATATAACCACAAGTGTTGAGTTGAAAATAAAAATGTTGGTCGTGCGTCGCAATGGGCTTGCCGCCAAGACGAACCGATTGGCGGTAAAGCGCCAGTTGCAAAGTAACTGTGACTGACTCCGTCTGTAAAGTTTAATTTCTGAGATACGAGTTGCTTTCAGACACTTGGTTTTTGCCTTTCAGTCAAGTGACCCGTCCATTTCAAGGGTTCTACTTCCGCAGGTCAACATCTAGAAGAACCGGGTTTCCATGTCCCTATTGCGATTTCATCCCATGATCCCAGTGTTCTAGCGGGAAAAGACATTGCCCATGACCGGCTGATACAAACCCAGATACACAATAATGAAGGTCTCTGCAAGGTGACGTAGCTCAGGCGGTTAGTCATCGGTTTCCTGCCATAGTGCCCCGGGTTCGATAGGTCAGATCATGTGGGATTTGTGGTGAACAGAGTGGAACTTAGTAAGATTTATTCCTGGTACTTTTTCCCCTACCAATTCTCATTCCAACTAATGTTTCACGCTCATGTATCACCCGGGGCTGGTAACATAGACCCCTCTAGTGACCGCCGTATCGAATGGACCGAGTCTCACCCTCACCCAACGAATGCCCAGTTTCGTGACATTTCATAGAACTTCCCACTACATTCGGGCCGGACACAGCGTGTGTTTTTCATTTTGTTTTAACGGTTATTTTTGTGGGGTGTTTTTCGATGGTGTCAATAGTAAAGTCCAGGGTTCCTTAGCCATTTTTGTAAAGTACCCCCTTTAGCCTATTTTCCTTGTGTTGAAAAATGAAAACAGACTCATGACAACACTTCTGTATCTGTGTCTCTGTATGTGTAGCCCCCCCCCCTAACAATTTTGAATGACCTAATGAATCTTTATGAAGTCTGGTATTTATATGATGCCACCCCAGCCGATCTCAACGGCGTGCTTCATAAATTGCTCCCATCAACAGTACCAATATTAGTAAAGTACCCACTTTTAAATAAATGTTTTTCAGGTACCCCAAATATCTAAGATTTCCAAGCACGCAAATTGTCTTCCTCATTGCAGCACGTCTGATTAAACAATTTAATCTTAACAGGCTGTTTGGAAGAAATTACCTACAGCTAGTAAACTTATCATCGCATAAGAATGTAAAACGGTAAAAGGTAAAGCTATCCCTATAACAGGCCGTGGAGGCTTCCACATTTTCTAGACACTCGGCTCACAGATGGCGGTGAGGTTGTCAGCCCTACGCGCCGACCGGCCGTCCTTTACCCCCAGGAAGATTCCTGGTACTCATTTCTGTTAGGGTATGAGTCGACCCCAAGGCCATAGTGCAGCTGGAAGGATTAGGTCAATTGAAAAAAAAATTCAGTGACCTTCTTCGGAAGTCGAACCCGCGACATTCCGACTTGTAGCATACTGCTCCAGTTGAAACTTAGAACAAAATTCAGACACTTATGTTCACGTACCCGCAGACGTGTCTCAGGTACCGCTAAGGGTAATCGTACCACCGGCAGAGAAACACTGGTCTCGTCTGTATACGTGTAGAATATTCGGGTGATCCATGAATTATGAATTGGAAGGGACTTGGTAGGGGAGGTTCATGGCAATTATGTGCAGGAACTCAGTAAAGTGACGGGTGTCTTTCGGGTCACGATAGACGTCGTCCCGAAAAGTTTCGAAGCAAGCGCCTCCCGAAGACGATTCCAAAGCGTTACCGCTACGCCAGGTAATGGAACAAAGGCCGTAACTGACGAATATGTTTGTAACAGACATAGGAATGCGTGTATTGTGATAAGGCCGAAAAATAAACGTGAATGCAGTGGATGTCAACATTTTCGCTTAACTCTGGACCTGACATTCGGTTAACGTAGCTCATAAAGAAACTATTCTTTATCTGGAAATGATAAAAGGTCTTTATAAGAAGTTGCTCCAATAACCAGCAAGCTCAGGCAGTAATAGAGAAGGCGCGAAGGAATTTTCTTAGTGGCATTCACTTAGGAGAACGCATATAGATGCACGTGCACGTCCGTAGGTCTTTCATTACATTAATATTCCTGCAGTCACATTTAACGCTACAGATAAAAGAGAGAGTTGATGAACTAAGTTCCTTCTAAGGGCCGCGCCATAGTTCAAGCGGTTAGTCGCTGACTTCCCACCGCGGCGGCGCTAGTTCCATCCTGGGTCTGGTCAAGTGGGATTTGTGGTGGACAGAGTAGCGCTGAGGCGGGTTTTCTCCGAGTACTTCGGTTTCCCTTGCCAATCTTCATTCCACTACATTCTCCATCATAATTACCCGGGCCAATCAGTGGCCGCCGTGCCGAGTGGACCCAGTTGTACTCCCCCCCCCACCAAGGGAATTAAAAAATGGTTACTTCTGAAGTAACTGGACACACTGAGTGGAGTGGTGTAGAGTTAGTACTCTTAACTTGTGTTAATGGGTGCTCAATTCGGGTCTCTAGCGGAATAGCGAATGTCTTAGGAGGTTTCATGTTTCCTCTCGGTCGCCGCCGGAAACTTCCGGGGCATGACTCTGAGTAGGACACTACCAGTTCATTCTATATTGTTCACAGTTCATCACATCTCCCTCACATGTTATACAGGGTGTCCCAGGAGGAGTGGTCGGTATTCTGCGAGGTCCTAGTATCGATAATTCTAAGCAAAAAGAATGTACGTATATATGTACACGTGTCATATTCCGAACGGTTTCCGAGATAGAGCTGTTTCTAGTACCGGTGTTGTTCAAGTGACAAATTTCATACAGTTTACGCAGCACAATACATTTTCGAAAATATCAGTGCACTTTGCAACTCGTGTGAGAACATGGCATGTTGGACGTCTGTACAGTGAAATAGCCCTATCTCGGAAACCGTTCGGAATAGGACACATGTACGTGTACAGATTTTTGCTTGGAATGACCGATACTGTGACCGCCCAGGATATTGACCTTTCCTCCAGGGACACCCTGTACAGAGTTGATACAGCGTCGTAAAATAATAATAAAAAAGATTACACGCGTAAACACGTATATTATTCGTGCCCTGTCTTGTGTTTGATGAGTCTCGGGGCGTTAGTAGTCGCAGTCAACAAGGTTACTATGGTAACACAGAACAGAAGGAATCTCGATGGTGACATCAATTCTGGCGGTCCGAAAACAAATCCCGGCACCAAACTTCCTCATCGAGTCAAATTTTTGTGTATTTTGTGTGGGTTTTTTTTACCCTTCCAGCCGCACTATAGCCCTGCTGTTGATTCAGCCTCTAACAGAAGTGAGTACCAGGAAACTTCCCTGGGGGCGAAGGGCGTTCGGCGCGTAAGACTGATATTACTGCCATCTGTGAGCCGATTTTCTAGAAAACGTATATAGATATATACCTCTTTTGAACTAGAAAAAGTAACAAAAAATAGAGATGGGACTCGGACCCCAGAATGACTGCGCTGGCAGCAGTTGCAAACGACAGACGTCGCCCCGTCAGAGAAAGCGACCCACATCAACAAACCTGCAACTGTCTGATAGTAAGAAAAATCTGGCCGTAAGCCCCAGATGAGCGCTTTATTCCAAGACAGACTGGCCGACTGACCGTCGGTCGTAACATAAGACTCGATCTCAGACACAAAGTGTCATACATTCCAAGCATTTAAGTGCTGGGTCACAGATGAAGCCTTTAACTAAAAGACCGATGATTTGTTAATGTGCTGCCTGCCCAAGGTTGTTAAACACTTCGTGGAGTTTTGATTGATGCGTATAGAAAACTCTATCTATCTATGGCTCTAGAAGCTTTTGTTGAGCCTTGGTCGATTTTTCAGTTTCTTGATATTTTACACAGTCGGTAGGACTCCTTGGATGGGCATCAGCCTGTCGCAAGGTTGCTACATACACAGACAGAATAAACATAAGCAGACATCATGCTTTGAGTGGGATTCGAAGCCACGATCCCAATGTTCGAGCGGGCGAAGGCAGTTCCCGCACGGCCACTGTGATCGGCTCGTACGGAACAATGGGGAACGATAAATATGGGTAGACTGCCTGTGAAACTCGGGAAAGACGTATTGCAGTGTCATTCTGTCCATTAATAACCGCAGATTGAACCCGAGACTCTGCTGTAAGAAGCCGATGTCTAGTCTCCTGATCTCCTGCGCGCTGATAGTAAAGTATCTTCCATTCTCGCCATCCTTCTCACCACTTCTCACGCGCAACCCATAAGCCATGTCTGAAAACGCGGCCTGTATCCTAGCTACTTATAAACTTTCGAAAGTAAATTGGAAAACTGGCAGTAAAACTCCGGCTTTTCCCATGCAGTCGTAACAAAAGGGAAGGAACGTGATGTAAAAGGAGAAAGGAAAAGTAATTATTGTTTAATTTTGAAAATTGAAACGGTTTTCTCGGAATGTTAAAGCATATAAGTGTTCATTCACCTCTTGTATCGCCTAGGGTGACTGCACCTCGATGTACGTAATATAAATCTTATGTGCCTTCCTTTATTTTTGCAGGTAATGGACAACTAGCAGCTTTAAACGTCAATCATCTGACTCAGTACGAGCAGCTGGACTTGCTCCAAAATGTGAGTTGTGGTTCACGGTTTGGAGCTCGTGCCAAACAAGCACCAAACAGCGTTCTTAACCGCTGACAGCGCTGTAGTTACTGCATGTATCGCCCGCTTTGACATTTAGGAAGCTCAACATTTTGCCCACGCAGTGTATGATTTTTGCCACATGATTCCCACAATTACCAGTGATTTTATCCTTAGAGAGCATTAAACCGTTGGTCTTTTTGTAAGGAAAACATATTGTGTTAGTTGAGGACATGACGATGTTGTGTGTCTGGATTTTCATGACGATTTATCTGCAAAGAACACCTGAAATTTCGTCATTTTGCCCACCCAGTGTATTTATGTGTTTCATATGATTCTCACAGTAAACAGCGATTGTTTCCTTAAACATTATTAACCGAATAGTTTTTGTAATGAAGACTGCGTGTGCAAAAAGCTGTTCCAATGCTTAATTAAGCACAAAGCCATGAAGACGTATGGAGGAGTACAGATATAACTCGATTCTGGTAAGCTTACGCCACGGCTGTGGGCAGGAGGCCGGGTGGACCCTAAATCCAGTCTGTACGCTGTGGAGAAGAATGGAACCCCGATTCCTCGGTCGTTTAAATGTCCCAACGAAGAAAATGAATTAGTTTATTGTTCGACTTGTGTGGAGAAGTGGCAAGAAGGGAGAACGGCAGTGTTAGTGATGTATTCTATATACTGGGATGTAACGCCGTGTAGTCTGTCTTCACAGTCAAGTGATTTACAACAGACTAATCACTCATGGAGCTGAGCCCTTCTTGAGAAGCCGCCAATTTTGTATCTACTCAAGAACTTCCCAGCATTCCATGGAACGCGAAGGCTCATTACCGTCAACACAACAAATATTTTAGTTATTACAGTATATCTTTATTACTGCAACATGTTTCGGTCATGCATGACCATCATCGGGCAGGAATACGTGTAGTTATTTGAAATACCGATACGGGTCCTTATCGGTGCAACGCGTCGAATTATTATTTTATTTTATTGCTAGTGGGGTGGGACCAAGTCCCTTGTACTGCGGCCACTTTTGGCCTATTGTACCAGCCCAAGATGATAGGTGAGGGTGATTGCGGAGCAATTGGTGGAATGGAGATTGGAAGGGGAAACCGAAATACTCGGAGAAAACCTGCCCCAGCACCACTTTGTCCACCACAAATCCCACATGACCAGACCCGGGGTCCAACCCGGGCCGCTGCTGTGGGAAGCCAGCGACTAACCGCTTGAGCTATGGCGCGATCACGCGTCGTATTTAAATATTAACATAAAAACTTTTCTTGCCTCAGATTAGAGTATAGTGAAAATAGGAAATACATGATTAAAAATAAAAAGATAGAAGTAAATAAGGGTATACTATATACAAAATGTTGAAATATTAAAGGTATATTAGAAGTACAGTATATGAAGTATATAAATGGTATTAACACCTATATGTAAGCGGCCTCCGTAGTCTAGAGGTAACGTTCCCACCTCATGACTCGTGGTACGCGGGTTCAAACCCGGCGGAGGTCGTAGAATTTTTAAGGGCGGAAAAATTGAGGGAACAAGTCCTCCGGGAGGGACTTTAAGCCGTGGGTCCCCGTGTCGTAGCTTTACGGCACGTAAAAGAACCTCATATCTCCAAAGAAGGTCACTGAGCCAAATTCAAGGACACATCCCGCCCAAAGTAATCTCTAACGCCTCTGATAGATGGGGGAAGCATTATAGATACCGCCAAGCCAATAGAGGCCGAACTCGCTGGCTCGGTCGGGACTGATGGTACGCACCAATATCGGTAGGGTATAGAGACTGGTAGAATATCATAGAGGGAAGCAGAATGGACCAATACTGGTCTAAGTGCATGGGGAAACCCACCCTCTCCAATAACTAACACCTATATGTAGGGTTAGGGATCTGTATGCCAACTAAAATATGTTATTACAAGGGGATACAGGGTTTGTCCGGAAAGTAATGCAATTCCCCCCCGCCCCCGCCGCTCCTCCTGGTCGCAGCGCGTTCGGACCCGATGGGAAGGGGGGGGGGATTCTTAACTTCACAATGCTTCCAAGATCTGGGAGCGTCAGGATCGCTGTTTCCGTGAACCTCCTGTTAGTGCCCCTCTGTCACGACGCGGAATGGATAAAAGTATCGAACAACGTTACGCGATCAAGTTGTGTGCTAAACTGAACAAAAGCCTCGCCGACACCCACCAAGTGATTCAGGAAGCCTGCTCTCTCCTATTTTCAAGTCTGCAGGTTGTTGAAGTTTTTTAATAATGTCCAGGAAGAGGTGGAGGATGACCCCCGCTCTGGACGGCCGTCAACCAGCAAAAGTGACAAAAATGTGTCTCATGTTCGTGATCTTTTAAATACCAATCGTCGAATGAGTGTTCGGATGGTAGCAGAGACTCTCAGTATTCTGAAGACCATTGTGCACGACATCGTTACCGGCAATTTGCACATGCGGAAAGTGTGTGCCAAGTTGGTCTCCAAATTGCCGACTGACGACCACAAGCACAACCGAGTGACGATCGCGAGTGATCGCAGACTTCTTTTTGTGCCCGAGGAAAATGACCGCCCTTAAAGGAACCCGTTTTGGAACCATTGAAGCGATCAAAACCGCCGTGACAAAGGCTCTAAACGAGGTCCCCGTCGACGCCTTCCAGGACGTGTACCATGCATGGAATAGTCGCTTGTAAAAGTGTGTGGACGCCTAAGGGGAGTACTTTGAAGAATTTTAAACGTTTGTAACGCTATCCTGAATAATTTTTTTTACGAACTTAATTGCGTTCCTTTCGGACAAACCTTGTATCTTGCTACACTGTAGAATTGGGCGTGTGTATGTTGTGTAGGTCGTGTCATATGTGTAAGACGTGCAATGTGGAGTATGTTTCTTTTCTGGGCGTATATACGTTCGGTCTGTACGGTGTGTTCTACACTGTACGGTGGTGACTTGCGTCCAACCCCCAACCTTGAGGACCGGGTCTTTGTATTTATATCCTCCAAGAACAGTGTGGCCCGGTTATATCCCCAGGCACCGGGTTCCCTTTTCCTCGGCTACAGCTCGCAGGGTTAGGCTTGAGGTATTCTGACCAGCCTCCACAAGGGGGTGTGTCACCAACTGTTACTAGAGTGATGGAATCAAGGAGGAATAGATGTGGTTGATGGAGGGGGGGGGATAGATATGGGTACAGTACTGTGGGTGGGAAATATGAAAGGAAGAGAACACTAGGACGACCTAAAGAGCAGATATGATAGTGCGTATTGTTGGAGTGGTTGGCAACACTGTGTTCCTGTACACTCATGTTGTAGATGGACATCCTGAACAGTTTTGTAATAATGTAGATTTCGGTCTTGTGACCGTCCCTGCCACCTGCTTCTTTCTAGTTTCTTCCTTGACATACACTTCAACCCTGAAGACTGAGGCGACATGTTCTTCAGAAACAGGTGTTGCAACTCAGAAGACGGCACTGTTCGTAGTCACCGTTGTGAGAACATGATATTAAAACAGTTTTATAATGTGTTTCATTATTTAATAACATTTTTTATACTTTTACATAAGTGTCACTGTACAATATTCTTTGAATACCTGTTGTTTCTGGTTTATCTCACTTTCAAACTGCTGTTGTTGCTTAGACTTTCGACCTGGTGACCGATGTTAGTACTACATCTAATAAATTCATAATCAGTTGATTAATGTACGCACAAAGTTTGGCAGTCTCCTCATGAATCACCCTGTATAATTAGTTCTCGTAATGTCATGGTAGGGATGAAAATTACCCTGTTTCATTATGGACGAAATGGGAAGTTTCTAAGATGGGATGCTATCTTTTCTTTAAATCATTTTACTATCATGGCAGAATGGAATGGCTGTCTTATACGTCGGATTCAGCCAGACAGTTTAGTATCCTCATAAAATGGCGCAGTACAGTGTCGCTGTGGATTTACGCGGCGTAGAATGGAGGAACTTACAATATGGACGTAAGGCTTTGTTCGTGTGATGCACTGAGACTAATGTCACGGAATAATTACAGGCTTCTGTAGTCGTGCCATTTGCTCTGAGAGAAATCTTTGGTTCCGATCCTTAAGTTAATGGCCAGTGACCAGAACGGATCCCTGAGGTTTGGAGGGGGCAAAAGAGGGAGAAATTGCTAACTCGTTTCAGGGAAAGAATGAACACCGATTATCTCCCACCCGCGTTTGGGCCTTCCCCCACTCCCACTTGCGCCTGTCCGTTTCAAACTCTTCATCATCAGCGAAACGTTTGCCACCCAGATGTGAACCGCTTTACGTGAAAAACACTTCCAACCGTACATAGGAAACATTTCTTTATGAATATCCTTTGCATTGAGTCATTTTGCCTACAAAGAAACGCGTAACGGAACTCTGCTCTTCGGTAGTACATATTCAAGCACGGTCGCCATTCTGACTACTGAAACCAGCCTCTGAACATGCGCATGTGCATCTGCTACCTAGACTCTCAAAGCTGGACTGTGCTGCTACCTAGTGATACACACGGAAACCCTATTACGTCCATTACGGCTAGTTTACTTCCATTTGTGACCTATTTACTGACTCTTGTACATTGGAACCGAGGCACACGAAGATTTCGGAGATTAATAACTTCAGCACATTTGAGGTTCTCACTACAGTGACTATCTTCAAGGATAGTGTAGTGTAGGCCAGTAGAATTTTACTGGAAATTTCGGAGCAACTTACTGCCTCCATCCTCAGGATCGACGACTATGCCGCGTACGTGAAAGATCAAACTTTAAACAGTGTAATATACACTCGCTTTTACGCATGTTCGGCCTATACTTGGACACTAAAAAATGGAGCCAATATGTTCTTCTTAAACGTTCGGAAACGTCCTTAAAGATAGTACAGTTTTTAATAATTTTGTTTTGGAGTTGACAGTCTGGCAGAAGGGCCTCTTCTGGATCGAGTGAGTGTAAGGGAAATGTACTTATATTCCAAGTGTGCGCAGTTGCCTGGAGGGATCCCGCGCTCTTTATGTTGGCGTCACGACGGCCACTCTATTTATTACGGATTGCTCTTGATTTCTATCGCTTCGCAAAAAAAAAAAAAAACCCCAAAACCTTTGGTGGCAAAGTTACTTCATTGTGGACAAAACTTCGAAGCTTGTACATACTGATTTCCCCCCCATACGTAAGTGTTGTTCAGGCTAGCTCAGCTGCCAGTAGACTTTGAAGATGGCGTTAGCATTACCAGCTGTCTCCTTTTACATTTATCGAATAACGTTTATATCAACGCGAGAACATTTAATTGAGATTAGAGTGTGCCAGGTTTGTATCACCGCGTACATTGGTAAATATATACGTTTCAAAGGAACTTCCTGTCCAATCTTCTGTGCACCCTGAAGATGGAAGCAGCTTAGAATGAAATTGTGATGAATCTTGCGGTTAGAGGGTACCTACGAGGCCCATGAAGAATCTTGCCCCAAGGCGGACGCAGCCAAAGACTTGTTTACAAACTTTCTGCCGTTTAAGACCTTTTATTGATATGCCCAGAATCTTCAGGATAGAAGAGTATGTTGTTTAAAAATATTAACTTTTCGTAGACCCGTTGCTAGGCAACGGCTTCGTAAAGAGGCATGTTTCCACGGCAGCAATTACACATCAATAATATAACGGAGTTTTCTGGTCGGTCAGTGCGGCGATATTATAAGCAGGACATTTAGTGAGGAGTCAGTGAGTTGGTTGGTGAGTCAGTCAGAGGACTCCTGGGGCCGAGTCGTTGTAAGTTTTCTGCTTGAATCTGGTAGTTGAGGCCGGGCACCGTTCGGGAACTCAGAGGAAATGGAATATCCGCCGTTGGAAGCCAGTAACAAGCAACGGTTAGTGGAGTCTGTGTTCTGTAGTTACAGTGATTTGTAGAGTATGTAGATCCGTGAAACTTTTATAGTTGCCTGTAGTTACAAGTCATTTAGTGTTCAGTAAATCCGATTACCAATCTGAACCCCGTCTGTAGTCACGGTTACATTACAATGTTTCCGTTTGTTTTTGAAGTTTTGACTTGTTTTTTTATATAAATCCCGGGGAGCGATGCCTGGGTCACCTCCCAGTCGTCTGCCATCTCCCAAAACTTTATCTCGCCTTTGCGTATTTCACATTTTCCGATCATCAATAATGCAAAAAATGCGTGCCGCGCGAAATTCTGACGTGGACGCTTAAATAGTGCCACTTAACGCACGGACCTGAAATTATGTTCACAATATTGAAATTATCTTCACAAAAGATGGAAATTTTATTGGAAATTTTTGGCGAATATAAACCAATATTGCGGGTGCTATAAATATACTCCTCTATATATACTGTATATACTTCTCATTCTTTGGCTGTAATTATTAATTCTTTAGAACCAGGACTGTTTCATTTTGTTCGGCTGTAAATCGTAAATATTAGATGAATATGAAGTCTGTATTAAAAGGCAAGGTAAAGCTAACTTCTACTCTTCTCCAAGTATGATTAGAACGATCAAGTCAAGGAGGATGAGGTGGGCAAGGCATGAAGCACGAATGGGGAGGCGAGGAATGCATATAGGATATTGGTGGGAAAGCGAGAAAGAAAGAGACCACAGGGAAGACCAATGTGTAGGTGGGTGAACAATATTAGAATGGATCTGAGAGAGATACGATGAGATGGTATGGATTGGATAGATCTGGCTCAGGATAGGGACCAGTGGAGGG
This sequence comes from Cryptotermes secundus, assembly GCF_002891405.2. Classification (NCBI taxonomy): domain Eukaryota; kingdom Metazoa; phylum Arthropoda; class Insecta; order Blattodea; family Kalotermitidae; genus Cryptotermes; species Cryptotermes secundus. The sequence continues at coordinate 934,665 of NW_019743170.1, read as the reverse complement.
CTCTTGTGAACACGGTGATGAACCTTCGGGTTCCATAATATCCTGGGAAATTCTTGAGTAGCTGCTGAATTGGCGGCTCCTCCAGAAGGGCTCAGCTCCGTGAGTAAGTAAGTAAGTAAGTATGGTAAAGCTATCCCTGTAACAGGCCGTGGGGTCCCATAGGGTTGTGAGACGTCGAGGGTTCCGCATTTTCTAGACAGTTGGCTCGCAGATGGCGCAGTGAGGTCAGCCTTACGCGCCGGCCGCCCTTTACTCCAGGAAGATTCCTGGTACTCATTTCTGTTAGAGGCTGAGTCGACCCAAGGACAGTGCGGCTGGAAGGATTAGTTCAATTGAAAAATCCTGTGCCCTCATCGGGATTCGAACCCGTGGCCTTCCGGCTTGCAGTATAGTGCCTCAACCAACTACGCTACCGCGTGCCACAATTAACCAGCTGTCTGCAGAATATTTGAAGTTCTCACACCAGTGAACTTTCATATCGTGGTTTTCGCTGGCATTACAGAGTGTAGTGTTGTGCGTGGATACCAACATTTCAAAGAAACATATGCCTCCGTCTTCTTGGTATAAGTGAAGATGGAGGCAGTATTGTCCTCCGAAACGTTGGTACCCATCTTATCCTCTAGAAGTACCTGAATTTATAGACTTGGATTTGGGTTTACTCTTCTTTTGTAGTGCCTGTACAGTAAGGTAAAGTTGCCCATGTGCTTAATTAAATAAGCACTACACCATGAAGTTGTATGGGGGAGTGGAAGTATAGATACATCTTTCTTGACCTCGCCACTAGATGGAGATGATGGGCAGCTTCACGCCCGGCCGCCTTACCTCCGGGGAAAAAGCCACCGGTACCTGTTGGACAGGAGGGCGGAGTGACTGTACAGTACAGGATGAGCACAAATAATTTTCTTTGTTTCGGAAATTAATTGTGAAGCAATCAGGCGAGATAAAATATCTTAACTTCGCTCCCCGTTCGCTTTACCCCCAGTCTACATTGGATATGTGGCTGGATGGGACCCACAGTCGATCTGGACGCTTTGGGTAAGAGAACAATCGAACCCAGGCCGTCCAGCCCATAGCCCGTCGCTATACCGACAGAGCTGTCCGGCTTGTGGAGTGATGGTACTACAGTTTATTAAGTTCAGGCTTCTGTTATTATGCTGCGGGAATTGTCCCAACTAGTTAACCACAGTGCCCAGCATTCTAAAACGAAATGTGACACAGTGCCACGAGAATGGCACCATTACCGAGGTAGGTTATATGTGGATGCTAGTTCAACACGTAGATGTTCTGTAGGAGCTCAAAAATGGCGTCTGCTTGCCTGGAAACATTTAGGAATACTTGAAAATGTTCTCAGCAGCGTGGCGTCCTACACAACCACCACATCGTTGTGACCTCAGAGAATTATGGCGGAACTAAGATAAGTTTTGCGCCATTAATCATAGAGGCAGCACACACTTAGATACTTCACTGAGCGGACGGGTGGCTCCTGCTACCCGCATATCCTATATGTGCCGTCTTTCCTCTTATTCCTTGTATTTCGTGCGTGAGCAATGGACGCTGAATGGGGGAGGGTATGGTGGATACCAGGCATATCCTCTGCCCCAGGATTTATATAGCAAAAATTCTGGCCTCCTTTCCTTTGATACGACACGGACCGCATAGAAAACGAGCCTTCAAAAATTCTTCGTTGCAGCGGAGAAAGTGTTTACCGAGCCGTTGCCTAGCAACAGGGATACACAGACATATTGATTGGAGGGATTTCTGAAGTACGCCGTTGAGATGGTTCGAAGTGCCATGCTATGCATACCAAGTTTCATAAAAATTGGTTCAGGTATTCAAAGTTGATATGGGGTATATACAGACGGGAAGGAGATAGCATAATCATGTTTTAGGAAAGTACGTTTTTTTTATTACTGCTTTGTAGGGCGATCAGTAAAAATAAGTGTGAATGATTGAGTGGCTTGAACGTTAAGTTTCTAAGCAGATTTTCAGACTTCGCCCTCCATGAAAAGCAGCCTCCTTCTCGACAGTCTGAGAAAGTATGTGAATCTGTTGACTTTATAATGAGTTCATCGTAGTCTTAATTATTCATTTCGTCTGAAATGAGCCATATCCGGAATTGCAGAATATTACTTCCTTTCTTACATTGGCTGCGGTTCCCATGTGTTATAAACAAAGGACGTAGATGTGCCCATGTTATGCGTAATCTCTTCTGCCTACGCGCGTTGTTAATGTAGGGTGAATTATTGTCGGCGTTTCAGTGGCATATACTTTTCAAACCGGAAAGAACAAAATAAAACTGTTTACGGAATATGAAAGCGTAACTCAAAAGGTTTTATTACCTATAGACTCAACGGTGCAAATGCTAAACAACTTCAACATCGCGCCTTTCGTGGTACGTAAAGTGTCCAAGCGGTATTCAGTTTCCTTCCAGGTGTACTCTAGCATTTGCGGTGTAACTGTTTCGATCGCAGCAACAATTCTGAGCTTCAGTTTATCGAGGGAGGTCACAGGGGTCTTGTAAACAGTGTCCTTAACCTATCCTCACAGGAAGAAATGAAGCGGGGTAATGTCCGGTGAGCAGGGAGGCCACGGAATTGGTCCATCACGGGCCAACCCAGCGCCCAGGAAATTCTGGAACAATAGGAGCCCATTATGGGGGTGTACCATCTTGCTGAATCGCCATATTTGGCTGACCCCGACAATAATTTAGAGTCACATTATACTTTCCCATATTTGATTGCATGAGAGACAGAAATACTGGCTTCTGCACTAAGATATCCATATTTGCTGGGGCGACGCTGTAATGACACCGTGATTAGGTTTCTAGGCTCCAGTGAATTCAAGCGCTGTGCGTTGTTTTGTGCCACTTTTTATATTGCATATCTGATTTGTTTTTAATCGTGTAGAGTCCAGTGTTCTGAGCACTTCCCTGACAACCTGAAACCCAAAATATTTTGAATCGTGTTAATAGAGACACGTACATTGTAAAGCTATTCCTCTTAACAGGCCCTGGAGTCCCATATTGTTGTGAGACGTTGAGGCTCCCACATTTTCTAGACAATTTTTTTTAATTGCTAGTGGGGTGGGACTAAGTCCCCTGTACTGCAGCCACTTGTGGCCTATTGTACTAGCCCCAGATGATAGGTGAGGGTGATTGTGGAGCAATTGGTGGAATGAAGATTGGCAGGGGAAACCGAAGTATTCGGAGAAAATCTGCCCCAGAGCCACTTTGTCCATCACAAATCCCACTTGACCAGGCCCGGGATCGAACCCGGGCCGCCGCGGTGGGAAGCCAGAGACTAACCGCTTGTGCTATGGCGCAGCCTCTCTAGACAAATGGTGTGGTTTTCAGTCTTACGCGCCCGCCGGCCGCCCTTCACCCCCAGGAAGATTCATGGTATTCATTTATGTTAGAGGCTAAGTCGGTACGAGGGCCATAGGGCGGCTGGAAGGATTAGGTCAGTTGAAAACTCAAATGATCCTAACGGGAATCTAACCCGCGGCCTAGTTAGAGTAATCTGTATAGCGACTGGCTACGGGCTGGACTACCGAGGGATCGGAGTTCGAGTCCCGGTAGGGTCAAGAATTGCTTCCACGTCGTCCATACTGGCTATGGGATCCACCCAACATCTTACACAATGGGTACCGGGGTTAAAGCGGCCAGGGCGTGAAGCTGATCACTCGCCTCCATCTGGTGCCCGAGATCAAGGAAATGTGGATCTGTGCATCCACACCCCATAAACCTTCATGGCGTAGTGCGTAATTAGTTAAACACAGGGACAACGTTACGTTACGTATATTGTTGCCTGTCTCTGGTGATGGAACAGGCAACGTAGGCTTTGGTGGGGGTTAGAGAACCTGCTCTCACCCACTAGTTTCTTTTCGTGCTTTATTTTACAACACTGCCGGGATCTGAGATTACGTCGCATCGAATTGGATGACGATTGATGAATCTTCAGTTCGAAAGGATTGCAAAGAAGCTTTGTTGGCCTACTCGAAGTCGTACCTCATCAGTTGCTTAAAGGGATTGAGGAATACCACGAGAAACCTCAGTTAGAGTAGCTGGTATGCCGACCGAGATTCGAACATAACATTTCTGAGTACAAGTGCAGAGTGTTACTACTACACCAGCCTGTATTTATTTTTATTTATTTAACGACGCTCGAAGTATCTCAGGCTATATAGTGGAGAATGTAATGCACAAATAATAACAAAGGATGTGCACGGAAGTGGTCGTGCCCAATTCCAGGTCGCTTATCTGGAAGGATTAAGAAAAGCCACAAACAGCCTCATTCATGATAGCTGATGTCCCAGCTGAGAATCGAGTCAAGCGCCTCCAGAATGCAAGCCTTGAGCATTATCGCTGCAGTAGTTCCCCATGAAGCCTTTTTGGTCTTACGAACCGCGATGATTGTCAGGTAACCCCCCGCGGTGGGCAAGCGATTGCTGCATATATTTCCATGATCTGAACTTGTAATTCTCATGCGGGCTGGTGGTAACACGTGACAACCGACCGGCAGTTGTGGCAGCCCTCAGAGCAGTGCAGGCCCAGTAATTGCTACTGGAAAAACAGAAACTTTGCCCTGCTTTTGTGCTCTCAGGCGCGCCTGCACAACTGTGCCCACATGGAACACCGACCGACCGACCGGCCGGCCGGCTCAGAGTCTCTGTTAATCACGATTCTTCCAGGAAACTATACTGGGGCTTAAGCAGCTTTGAGGGCCCGTCATCGTTGGGTAGTGATGCAGATCGCTACGTAATCAATAGAAAGTTACTGGATAGTGATGTAGATCGCTACGTAATCAATAGAAAGTTACTGAATAGTGATGTTGATCGTTACGTAATCAGTAGAAAGTTACTGGATAGTGATGTTGATTGCTGCGTAATTAAGAGAAAGTTACTCGATAGTGATGTTGATCGTTACGAAATCAATAGAAAGTTACTGGATAATGATGATGATCGCTACGTAATCAATAGAAAGTTACTGGATAGTGATGTTGATCGCTACGTAATAAATAGAAAGTTACTGGATAGTGCTGTTGATCGTTACGTAATCAATAGAAAGTTACTGGATGGTGATGTTGATCGCTACGTAATCAATAGAAAGTTACTGGATAGTGATGTTGATCGCTACGTAATAAATAGAAAGTTACTGGATAGTGCTGTTGATCGTTACGTAATCAATAGAAAGTTACTGGATAGTGGTGTTGATCGCTACGTAATCAATAGAAAGTTACTCGATAGTGATGTTGATCGTTACGAAATCAATAGAAAGTTACTGGATAGTGATGTTGATCGCTACGAAATCAATAGAAAGTTAGTGGTTACTGTTGTTGATCGTTACGAAATCAATAGAAAGTTACTGGATAGTGATGTTGATCGCTACGAAATCAATAGAAAGTTAGTGGTTACTGTTGTTGATCGTTACGAAATAAATAGAAAGTTACTGGATAGTGATGTTGATCGCTACGAAATCAATAGAAAGTTAGTGGTTACTGTTGTTGATCGTTACGAAATCAATAGAAAGTTACTGGATAGTGATGTTGATCGCTACGAAATCAATAGAAAGTTAGTGGTTACTGTTGTTGATCGTTACGAAATAAATAGAAAGTTACTGGATAGTGATGTTGATCGCTACGAAATCAATAGAAAGTTAGTGGTTACTGTTGTTGATCGTTACGAAATCAATAGAAAGTTACTGGATAGTGATGTTGATCGCTACGAAATCAATAGAAAGTTAGTGGTTACTGTTGTTGATCGTTACGAAATCAATAGAAAGTTACTGGATAGTGATGTTGATCGCTACGAAATCAAATAGAAAGTTACTGGATAGTGATGTTGAGCGCTGCGTAATCATTAGAAAGTTACTGGATAGTGATGTTGATTGTTACGAAATCAATAGAAAGTTACTGGATAGTGAAGTTGATCGCTACGAAATCAAATAGAAAGTTACTGGATAGTGATGTTGATCGCTACGAAATCAATAGAAAGTTAGTGGTTACTGTTGTTGATCGTTACGAAATCAATAGAAAGTTACTGGATAGTGATGTTGATCGCTACGAAATCAAATAGAAAGTTACTGGATAGTGATATGTTGATCGCTGCGTAATCATTAGAAAGTTACTGGATAGTGATGTTGATCGCTACGTAATCAATAGGTACAATAGGCCAAACAGTGGCCGCAGTATGCCATATGAGAAAAAATAACAATAATATAAAAGTAAGCTTGGAGTGATAACTCTTCTGACTTGCATTCGGGCAAGGACTCTCTTCGTATCTCGGTCGGGACACCAACTGCCCTAATCAGGTGTCCTGTGCTTTTCCTCTGGCACTCAAGCCTGTCGTTATAGTATGAATTAGTCACGGCCGATTTATTCCACATAATTTCCATTGCGCTGTTCACTGTCACCCTCTTTCGTCGCTGTATGGTCATAGTTCCTGACAGCATCGTTAAATGAACTACAGACAAGCAAACAAACAAACAAACAAATAAACAAATCCTTGTCGCTGTCTGTCTCTTATGTCCAAATATTCTCTGTACGTTCTCATGCACCCTCACTGTACACGTATGAATTCTGGCATTTTCACAGCGGTGAATTTCAGATTACTGCCTACTGTCGCCGTGTAATCTGGTACATTGGTTCTCAAACTTCTTAATTCGAGACTCCGTTGATGTGAATAGAAATAGACGTCTGAGACCCCAAACCTATGGAGATGACTTTAAAACGCGATTAAGCAATTGAAAATAAAGGTTAAGATCTGAAGTCTTCACAGCGGCTAAAATTAATGACATAAGCTGTGTCAGTTGGTTAAAAATTACCGACGTTTCGGGGGGGGGGACTGCATCATCCTGATGAACTGAACGGAGATAACCCCTGAAATGTAGTTTTTAACCAATTGACACGGCTGATGGAGATGTCATTAAATTTGAAAATAGAGTTACTGAAGAGACTTAGTCGTATTGCGATTCGGGATAAATTCGCTCGATACAGCTACTGTGCTACGGAGTGAACGGCGGAGGAATCGGGGTTCGATACCCGCCAAGGGAAAGGGATTTTCTCTCCTCTATAGCTTCCCAACCGGCTATGGGAAGCTTCCAGCCAGTTAATGAAATGCCCATTATGGTCCCCACTGTATGCCGAACACGTGGTCTACTAGCTTCTGTAATGACAACGAACTATGACATTATTGGACAATTACTCACCCTCAGCGATGTAATAGAAACACGCCGATGTTTCTGTGGAATTTGTTGCCTCCAACTTCAGGGTGAAGGCGTGACGTTGAAAGATTGAGGAAGCGGGTTTCTCTGAAATGTTAGTAACCATCTACCAGACTACACGACAGCATTGTTTACCTCTTTTTCTTCTTCTTTCCCTTGGTGTCACACTGAGTAGTAGTGGGCCTGTTGTACAAGCCCCGGGTGGTACAGTATGGAGTGTTTGGTGGAATAAGAATTGGCAGAGGAAATTGTAAAACCTGCCCTAGTACCTATTTGTCGACAACAAGTCAGTCGAACCCCGGCCACCGCTGTGAGATACCGGCGACTGATCACCTGAGTTCTGGCAGGGCGAGTATGTTCCCACTTCCCTGTGATCTGTGGACACACAGCACAGACTAGCGTAAATATTATGTCGTAATCTGATGTTTCTATGAATGGTTTAGCCTGTAGTTGCAGAGGTCGGCCGCCCTTTTCTGACCCTCGCGTCTGATTCTTCAAACACTGACCACACCCAATAACAACACTACAGAGCTCCAGTTTTTGCGTTCCTGCTGTTGCTAACCTACAAGTTACGCAACCAGCTTGGGTTTATCTAGTAGTTCCAGCGAACGGGCACAAGTTGCTGAGATCTCCCGTCTGCCCACGTGCAGGCGCCACAACCAAATGATCGCGTCGGACTGTGGATCTTAACGCTAATTATACTAATGCTTTGCCACCGTACAGTCCAGAACCTTTCGTCTTCTCGTCTGCTGTCTAAACACGTAAAAATTAGAATATACAGAGCTATAAATTTGCCTGTTCTGTATGGGTGTGAAACTTGGTCTCTGACGTTAAGGGAGGAACATAGACTGAAGGTGTTTTCGAACAGTATGCTGAGGTGAATATTTGGACCGAAGAGGGATGAAGTAATGGGAGGGTGGAGAAAGCTACATAATGAGGAGCTTCGTAACATATACTTTTCGCCAAGTGTAATTCGAATGATCATGTGAGGAGGAATGAGATGAGCAGAGCATGTAGAACGAATGCGAACAAGAGGAAAGCATATAGCATTTTGGTGGGAAATCTAGTAGGAAAGAGACCATCGGGAAGACCAAGACAGGTGGGAGGATACTATTGTAGCATGTAGACCCGTCTGCTGAGCAACGATCGCGAGGTAAGCAAATATGCAAGAGGCGTTGCTTCAACAGCGGCTCCGTTAACAAACATGTTACCACGGAAACGGTTGAACAGCAATAAAGGAACGTTTTCTGCGCTGTTATAACCAGAACAGTTAGTTGAGGTGGTGACTCAGTCAGCGAAGAGGAGAGTTAGGAGATTGGTGTGAGATGGCCGCCAGGGTGGGAGTTAGTTGTGGGATATTCCCCAGACGGCAAGGACGTAAGCAGAGGATATTGTTAGGATCCGTTACCAGGAAACGACTAGTGAAGACAGAAGACTTTATGTGTGCTGCAGTTACAGTGATATTTAGAGTGAGTAAACCAGTGAGACTTATAGTTACTTGCACTTACGAGTTGTGTGTGTAAGTGTAATTCCCAGTACACGCCCCGTCTATAATGACAGTCACGTGACATTATTAAGGTGCATCTTAAGGAAATAAGATCCGGCGTGTGGACTGGATTGATCTGGCTCAGGATGGAGACCATTGGAGGGTGCTTGTGAACACGACAATGAACCTTCGGGTTCCATGAAATGCGGCGAAGTTCTTGAGTAGTTGCACAATTGGCGACTTCTCAAGAAGGGCACAGCTCAGTGGAGTTAGTTTACCTTTATTATATTTTAGTCAGAATTCAATTGGTAAGACATATTTTATTAGAACTCGTTATCATATCTCATGAAAACTATTTCAGGGGTTCTGGAGTTGTTTCACGCGCACAGACGAACGGACAGATCGGGTGTGATGCGCTGTCGTCCCGACATCAAGCTCAAGACAGACATGCTGTGCCTTGAGTACGGGGTCGCTCTTATAAAGAAAGCGTCTGCCTATATATTTTTATCACAAAATCCTTTTAGGGCTGTGTTGAGTGAGGCAAGAGCTGTTCCCGACATGGTGGTCCTCACAGAGTAGTTATTGTAGCTGTTCTGTCCTTATGAGGGGTCTGTGTTAGCTTAGCGAGGTGTACGGCTCGGAAACCCTCTTAAAGCACAGTGACCACTGTCTCTTTCCCCTCCAGCAACACTAGAGACCTCTACATTCTGCCCACACAGTGTATTTGTTTTTCATATTNTTCATAATTGTGTTATGTAATCATATAAGTATGGAAGCTCGAAATCCGTGTGCAAATCGCGAACCGGTGTGCCCCTTGGAAAATTTCCAGTGGTGCGGAAAACTTTGTTTTGCAGGCGCTGCAATTTCAGTGGATAGTTGTCTGCCGCAAACTCCCAGGCGGGACAAGCATAAGTCAAGATACTCCTAATGAGAGCTTTGTGGAGGGTCAGTTTAATTTTAGTACTTAATCGCTCACTTTTGAATAGGGAATATGCTCTAATGAATGTTCTGAAGGCCTTGGCTTCGATCGTTTCTATGTGCAATCTCCATGTAACTCTCTTACCGAAGATTACACCGAGATATTTTGCACTATTTACAATTGGAATGTTTCGTCCATTCAGTGTAAGATGGGACTCAGGCGGCCGACGACTACGTGATACACAGTTTGTGCAGAGTGGTTATAAACGAGACAAAGTTTTTTTTTTAATTCGCTTAGTGGGGGGGTGGAGTCCAACTGGGTCCACTCGGCACGGCGGCCACTGATTGACCTATTGTAGCCTGCTCCTTGTGATTATGATGATGGAGAATTTGGTGGAATGAAGATTGGCAAGGGAAACCGAAGTACTCGGAGAAAACCCGCCCCATTGCCACTTTGTCCACCACAAATCCCACTTGACCAGACCCGGGATCGAACCCGGGCCCCCGTGGTGGGAAGCCAAGGACTAACCGCTTGAGCTATGGCGCGGCCTAAGTTTACAGCTTAGTTCAGTTAAGAGATGTGTGCCAGGCGTTAAGGACGTAAGCAGAGAACAGTGTTAGGATCCGTTACCAGGAAACAAATAGTTAAGACAGAGCACACTATTTAAATGTAAATGACCAGCTTTGCCATAAAGAACTGTTGTCTTCTGGGACATAACGTCGTAAAGTCCTTTGAAAGGCCACCGACGTTTCGGAGGAACATGTCACCTCTATCTTGTGAGGGTCGAAGTAGGGAATCTCGTAGTTCTGCCTACCGACTGCTGTTACTGGGATTATTTATCTTGAATACGGAGGTGCTATTCTCCGAAACGTCGGGATCTGTCCGAACTACGCAGCGTTAGAACACAGACCACCGTACCGTTCATAGTCACCATCGTGAGGACCTCAAATAAAGAACTTGCTGTTGTTTATGATTAATCGCTGTTTTGTTAGTGGCTTCGTGAGTGATGGATATTGGTGGCAAATTTGCTAAAAACAAGAGGTGTGGAGCCAAGGAAAAAGCCGTTGCTAGGCAGCAGTTTTTTAATAAGCACGAATAGACGGCTGCTACTAGGGAACGGCTCGGTAAACACGTTCCCGCGGAGCCAGCGTACGAGAATGAACGGTTCTGTCTGCACGGGCCATGCCGAGGAATAATGAGGAGGAGAGTTGGGGCAACGAAGTCAGTTCTGTACGGAAGTCTGTAAAGAAAGGGTCATTTGGAAGGGAACCGTCGTTCAAGAGGAGTTGAGCCCGTAAGCAGAGGAGTAGCCATTGATACAAACCGTTATCAGAAAACGTCAGGTGAAGACACTGCAGGCTGAGAAAGATTTAGCGTGGAAATAGCAACAGTGTTATATAATTATTTGTAGTTACAATCTGTAAGTGGTCAATAAATTCAATTATCCAAAACCCCGTCTGTAGTCACGCATACACGTGACAATATTATTTATTCCAAATTTACGTGATTTGGATTACTTGGCCTCCTGAATTTTATTTTGGAATTTAAAAATGTTTAATCCTAATTCTCGACGAGAACTTGGTTTGCTTCCAAACCAATCTAAAAATAAGTTATGCCTTTTAATCTGCGATCATCCGAAAAGAATATAAATTGGAAATTATTTTTTGATTTGAAAGCTTGTATGTTTCCATACAAACTGGTAAAAATCACGTATGATGCATGTGCTTCATTACTACGCATTCGATTAATTCCCTGGAGAAATAAGTTAAAATTACATTCGAAACGTTATTTCACACCGATTCTGTAGGTGACTCCATAACGTGACAGGTCTCATCTGTTTCCATCTAGCGCTGTGTAATTTTCTCTGTGTGCAGGATCTTGTTCTTCTCAATGTTTCGCGATTTTTTTTTTTTTGCACGAGTAGTGAAGCTTGAACATCAGTTTGTGTCTCTCACTTCAGTATAGTTAGGAAGAGAACAAGCGGGATGAGAAACATTTCGAGTAGAACAAATCTTCCGAGTTTCGCAACTCTTTGACTCGCAGAAAGAGGCCAGCCAGAAAGGTCTTTCTTATTATCAGAGTTCCATTGTACTTCTTGTAACAAGTGCCACAGTCCCATAGCGCAATAATGGTACATCGTGCGTGCCGCAGAGGGCGCAGTTTGCTTTCTTGAGAAGGAACTGTATTCTCAGAAACAAGATGGATGTGTATTGTTGCAGGCTGACAAAACAAATTACGCGGAGGAGATTCCTTAACGAATTCAATCGCGATGCAGCGCCTGCAAACTTAATTTTCGGCTAGTTTCTGGAATTAAAAGACATTGTTCTTTAGTTAAGTTTCTCTTCCGAACCGAACACAACAGACAAACCTATTAAAAGACGCGACTAAGTACTTCTTCTAATTCCTTATCTCCAGATGTGATAAAATGTAGTTTCTCTACATGTTGTTGTGACAATTAAAACAAGTAATTGAGTCAGTTAAACAAGGCGCTACTGAAAAACAATTTATTTCGCTAGCTGATTGGAGCTTCATTTTGGAATTGCAGCCGGAGGACAGACTCCAGACGTTGAGGGGTAACTAACCTCTTTAACGTGTATGTTTGAGACGCGGACAGCCGAAAAGGGGGAGTCGGTTTTTGGTGCTAGAAATCCTTATAATAGATAAATTTACACGAATGTTAGTGTCTTCAGCGATGTAACACCGTGTAGCCTGGTAGACAGATACCGACATCTTGCAAGAACCTGCTGCCTCCGTCTTCAGGGCAGAGGACGGTTACGTGAGATAGCAAATATAAGTGGGCCGTCTAGTTTTATATAAGACGGTTTTTATGACGCCGTAAACTTTATTTTAATTACTTTTTTCGGCGTGTAAGGAAACACAGGGAAAAGAACATTGATGTTTGTAAAAAATATAAATTTAAAGCTATCCGTATGGGCCATGGGGGCCCATACGGTTGTGAAACGTCGGGCCTTCGCACATTTGCTACACAATCGAATCACAATCGAAAAATGGCGGTGAGGTTTTCAGCCTTACGCTCCGGCGGGCCTTTACCACCATGAAGAGTCCTGATACTCATTTCTGTTAGTGGCTGAGTTGACCCCAGGGCCATAGTGCGGCTGGACGGATTAGGTGACTTGAAAAATCCAGTGAGAACCCATCGGGAATCTTCCTGCTTGTAGCGTAGTACCTCAACCAACTACGCTACGGCGTGCTCCCTTTAATGTTGGTACGTATTGTAATATCGTGTTAAGAGAAAAGGGTGTTGAGAATATTTGGACCGAAGAGAGATGAAGTGACAGGAGGTTGGAGAAAACTGCATAATGAGGAGCTTCATAACTTTTACTCTTCTCCAGGTATAATTAGAATGCTCAAGTTAAGGAGGATGAGGTGGGCAGGTCATGTAGCACGAATGGGGGAGACGAGGAATGCGTATAGAATATTGATGGGAAAGCCAGAAGGAAAGAGACCACAGGGAAGACCAAGGAGTAGGTGGGTGGACAATATTAGAATCGATCTTAGAGAGATAGGATGGGATGTTATGGATTGGATAGATCTGGCGCAGGATAGGGACCAGTGGATGGCTCTTGTGAACACGGTAATGAACCTTCGGGTTCCATAAAATGCTGGGAAATTTTGAGTAGCTGCAGAATTGGCGGCACCTCCAGAAGTGCTCCGTTCCATGAGTAAGTAAGTAAGTAAGTACGTATTGTAATATCTGTACTGTTGATGAACGTGTGTGGCTATGCGTTTCATCAACGTTAGAAGCTGTTTCAGTAGACACTAAATGTAGATTTCCGATAAACATCAAAACCAGTGACTGGTTAAAAATTGCATTTATAATCTCATGTACTTTAAATTCCATGCGCGTTTGTTGTTTAAAGTAATGAAGTTATTATAATGTTGGACATAACAAAGCGAAATAAGGTAAGTGAACGCAGAATTGCCGTGATAAGCTTCTTGTATTTGTAATCACAGTAGATACCTTTTGTAACCAAGCCCTAGGCACTCATCTGCTGTAGACGGGTCTCAACCAACCCAACCGTCCGGAACGAGACGTGAATTAACGCCAGACGAATGGGAATATCGTGCAGTCGATTCCTTATTATTGCTCCATTTTGAGCCGACTTTCCTTATTTTCAAAAACTAGCACCAGAAAGAAGGGTACACTTAACCGAGCCATTGCTCGGCAACGACAGGAGGAATACATACAGACAGACTGATGGAAGGGATTTAAGAAGTACACCGTTGAGATGGGCTCAGTTGCCATGACAAGTTTCTTACCAAGTTTCATAAAGACTGTTTAGACATTCAGAAGTTGATTGCGAGGTATTCACAGACACACAGACAACGTAGTGATCTCATAAGCCTACTCTTATTTAATGAAGACAAGGAAAGTCAGCTAAAAACGAGGCTTATGAGATCATTTTACTGCCTGTCTCTGAATCAGTCCTTCCAAGCATTTGTTAGGAGGCCTATGAGGCTTATGAGATCATTTTACTGGCTGTCTCTGAATCAGTCCTTCCAAGCATTTGTTAGGAGGCTTAGGTGATAATCTTTCTGCCTGTGTCTCACTGTGCCATGTATCCGCACCTATTTTTTCGTATTCTGTGCTGTCCATGTCCTATTAAGGAAACCACACGATTAGTTCTTCCCGGCACTTACTGTTTCTTTGGGCGTTCGCAGATGTCAACCAGCAAATCTTAACAGAAAGCGGTATCTTGTGTACACATTACATAATATATAAGCGACTCTGTATGTTATGTGAGGGGGTGGTGGGCTGTTGGGGGGCAGTTGCAGTGACATAGGTAGGTTTGAACAATAGTTGTGGCTGGTGAATTGAACCAGTATAATGGTGCAAACTGAATATATTTGCCGACATTAAAAACAAATATTCTTCACGAATTTATGATGAGGTCCAGAAGAAAGCATACTGTTCTGTCAGTCCCTGTCCCTGTGCAGGTAATACGGTCAAATATAGCACTTCTTAAAAAATGATATGTAAATTCAAATATTCGAGTTGTGCGCCGCTGTAACGTTCAACTTGGAACGCCATGCCGTCCGTACTGTACAGTCATGATCATCGAGTTTGGGACGCTCGCAACAGTGACTTTGATGAGTACTGTATTCTAGGGTGTGGCCTTATGTAGCCCAGTAGAAACTCCCCGAAGTTTCGGAGGATCGTATTGTCACGTGTAGGAGTGGTACACGTAACTTATAGACGGGTTTTGGATTGGATGATTGGATTTATTAACACTTCATACACGCAACTCGGGACTACAGGCAATTACAGCGCTATTGCTGATCTACACACTTTGCAGTTCATCGTTACACACGCATTAGGGTTCTCGGTCTTCACTAGTCATATCCTAGCAACGGATTTATAACAGTCTCACTGCAACTTCAAATTACACATGAAGTCTTCTTTGCACAGTCTGATTCCTTTCTTGCCATTTATTCTCAATCGCCTTCGACTGCCATCTCCAGAACTCGACCCAGTTCTTGACAACTGCTCCCTTAAACGACCTTGTTTGTCCGTATATAACTCATCGGCACGGACCACACAGAAGATAGCCCATGTTGTTGAGAAGGCTTATTTACTGATCCGTTGCTTAGCAATGAGCGTCTTATTTTTGTGCGCGTACGCTTCAGCTGGAATGTGTTTACAGAGTCATTGCCTAGCAGTGGGTCTCTTGTCACAGTATATACTGCTAACATTTTCAGAGATAAAGCTGAGTTAAGTAAGCAGCAGTCAGAGCGCTGTTTGCTTCTTGTCGGTTTCTTATTTAGCTTACTCTTCGACCCTGAAGATGGAGGCAGTATTTTACTTCAAAACGTTAGTAAACTTCTATCAGACTTCATGACGTTACTTTTCAGAATATGGCACTCATGATAAATACTTTTCTCGGAACCAGAATTATATAACTTCTTTAGCCACGCACAGTAAATGTATTTAGTAGGCACAGATATGGCCAGGGTTGGGCATATAACTGATCAACTCTCTGAATCCATGGATCAGAGCTCTTATTGAGAATCCAAGTTTGCCATCTAAAAATACATGACTTTCATGACTTACCCGTTTAATGTGTATCCAAGCAAATCATTAATTGTGCAGCGTAATGACACGTTGAACTTTATTATTTGACCTGACGCCCTAAAGCCGGAATAGTGAAGTCGGAATAGACGTCCATTGCTAGGCAACGCTCGGTAAAGATTTCCGCGGCAACGAATACGCAAACAATCGAATAGTTTCCGTTACTATGCAGCGGCGCTGCAAACATGCCTTCCCAACAATAGAGATGTTGTGTTTTCTGCGTGATCCCTGCAAAGTGGCTGTAAAGAAGAGTTCAGTGAGAAGAGTTAGTCGAGTTTCGGGACACCAGCCTGCCTGCATATGAGCTTGGGAGCAGAGGATTTATGTTGACAGTTGCAGAATAATGGCAAGAAAGGAATTAGGCGGTGCGAATAAGACTTCATTTATGATTTTAAGTGACAGACTGTTTTAAATCCGTTGCCAGGATACTACTAGTGAAGACTGAAAACCCCAGTGCGTGTATAACGATGAACTGTTAAATTGTAAATCAGCGATAGCGCTGTAATTGCCTATAATTCAGAGTGTTGTGTGTAAGGTGTAAATAAATCCAATAATCCGATCCAGAACACTTCACGCCCAAACCCCTAAGTCGTGAAAATATCTTCTGGGATATGGTATCCTGTATATTGGTAGATCGTTAGGCGAATCAAATTTTGTAGAAACATATTGTCTCCGTCTTCATGGTCTTCTACCCTGAAGATGGCGGCAGCCGGTTTCCTGCCGTACAGCATGGTGTCACATCCCTGAAGACAGTAGTTTTCAGGCTCCTCTGTAAGAAGTCAGATGTCACATAAGGATACATCTCTCTGGGAGCTAGGTCCAGGTTGCTTCCTCTGTAGGCCACGCTTTGAACTGGCTCTGGCGACAGAGTGTTTTTTTTATTGCTAGTCGGATGGGACTAAGTCCCTTGTACTGCGGCCACTTCTGGCCTATTGTACCAGCCCCAGATGACAGGTGAGGGTGATTGTGGAGCAATTGGTGGAATGAAGATTTTGCACAGATGACTAGTATCTCACCGAACACAGACTGGCTGCAGGTGCTGCTATCTGTTGACAGTTTATGGAATTAGTGGCAGCGACTTCGCATTATTTCTTACCCGGGGCACGCGGTAGCCTGGTTGGTTGAGGAGCTACGCTACAAGCCCGGAAAGTCGCGGGTTCAAGTCCCGATGAGGTCATTGGATTTTTTTTCAGTTGACCTAATCCTTCCAGCTGCACTATGGCCCTGGGGTCGACACAGCCTCTAACAGAAATGAGTACCAGGAATTAATTAAATAATTTTCCTGGTGAGTAAAGGGCGGTCGGCTCGTAAGGCTGACAACCTTACCGCCATCTTTGAGCCGATTGTCTGGATAATGTGGGACACTCAACGTCTCACGACCCCATGGGCCTTCATGGCCTCTTACAGGGATAGCTTTTTTTTTACCATATTACCCTCTAATACCTTATCAAGGAGAGACTTAGACGTTGTTACGTTTTGGAGTTTTATGAATTTTCCATATGTCATTAAGCACCACGCCATGATGATGTGTGGGGAGTGGAAGCATAAGTCCATAGTTCTTAGCCTCGACTTTAGATGGGGATAAGTAGGTAGCTTCAGGCCCCTATGAGGCTGGGCGGGCCCCATAGCTAGTCTGGACGCTGTGGAGACAGTAGAAATCCCTTACTCCTCTCGGAATTTGAAGCAGATTCTTCTAGCGTCGAGCCCGCAGTCTAGTCAGTGTGCCGACAGTGATGATAAACGCATGACTACAATCTGTTCATTTTGTTATATGTTTTTCTATTGACGGGGGATTTTGTAAGCTCTCAGTGTCTGACCTGGCAGAATGATTGATGATTTAGAACGGATTTCGAAAGAAGCGGTCTCTGTGTAATCAAGATACTATCCAGGCAAGAAACGTTATGATAGTTGATGTTCCAAACCAGATTCGAACCCGACATCCCTGAGAATTAGTATTGTCATGTGTATTAGTGTCGGAGTTAGAATCGGGGATTGGATTTATTGACAAGTTACAGATCTTAACTACAAGCAGTTGTAACCCTCTCGGTGGTTCATGTACTCGTGTTCTCACTACAGCACGCACCAAGGCTCTTCGTCTGTTGTGTCTTCAGCCGTTGCCTGGTAGTGGCTCTCAGCGGCGGACGTCCTCCTTACTCTGGGTTTCCGAACTATCGCCCTGCCTCGGCTACCAGCTTCTAACAGCAACGGCTCACAACGACTGAACTGCAGCAGTCCTCTGAGTCACTCACCAACCAGCTCACTTCATTCCACTGCACTAACTCAGCTCCTCCACTGAACTGCAGCAACCCTCTAAGTCACTCACCAACCAGCTCACTTCATTCCACTGCACTAACTCAGCTCCTCCACTGAACTGCAGCAACCTTCTAAGTCACTCACCAACCAGCTCACTTCATTCCACTGCACTAACTCAGCTCCTCCACTGAACTGCAGCAACCCTCTAAGTCACTCACCAACCAGCTCACTTCATTCCACTGCACTAACTCAGCTCCTCCACTGAACTGCAGCAACCTTCTAAGTCACTCACCAACCAGCTCACTTCATTCCACTGCACTAACTCAGCTCCTCCACTGAACTGCAGCAACCCTCTAAGTCACTCACCAACCAGCTCACTTCATTCCACTGCACTAACTCAGCTCCTCCACTGAACTGCAGCAGCCCTCTAAGTCACTCACCAACCAGCTCACTTCATTCCACTGCACTAACTCAGCTCCTCCACTGAACGACCTCCACTTGCTTCACGTCGCTTCATTCAACTCATTCGAGCTGTCATAGTCAATTACTTTACGACTGGCGGTTTACCGCCTATCAGTTTGCCTTGGCGACAAGCTCCTTGAGACTCACGACCAGTAATTTTATTTTCAAATTGAACACTTGCTGTTATAGTCCTTATATCGTTTACAATTGCTGATGGCCCTCGCAAGCGCAGTCATTATCAGGTCGGAGCGAACCCACAGAGAACGCTGCTTGTAACACCCCTTCTGTCTTTTTCGTGATGTCACCGCTTACGTGTATGCTGCGGGCGTTACATAGCAATGGCCCTTGTTTACAGAGTAGCAGCTTAGCAGTAGGTCTGTCTCCACGCCACAGTATAGAGCATTGCCGCAAGTCCAGCCTTCTCTATGTGTGTTCTGTTTGAACCGAAATACGAGTGTAATTATGTTAGTTTGTATTATTTCCATTCTGGGAACATGGTATGTACGTGTGTGGGAATGGGAACGTGTGTTAATGAGGTCAGTTTGTATGCATAAGTGATCACAGGTGGACGAATTGCAGCTTCACAAGTCTGCACGTGGCCCCAGCCGCCGTTTGTACTGATGGTGACCTATATAATAGTCCTTGCTGGACAAGCAGTTGTGCTGCTGTTGACCTATTGGCGACTCTGTTATGTTCAGATATGACCTCAGTGTTCACTGATATTCCTCCGTGATTGTGTTCAGTTGTAAGTCAACCAAATTGCACTCCATATAGCAGTCATCTCGAGAAGCTGATAGTTGCCAAACCGATCAAAAAATCTCTCGTCTTTTATGCACACCTAAGGTTCAAGTACCTTAACGACACACAAGAACCCTACACAACCCATCCCAAGGGTCTGATAGTTGCTAAAATGGTCAAGAAATTTTGTGCTTTTTTATGGTCGGGTGTTCGATTCCCGATGAGATTATTCAATTTTTTTTCACTTCACCTAATCCTTCTAACCGCATTATGGCCCTGAGGTCGATTTAGCTTCTAACAGATTAGAATACCAGGAAACTTCCGGGCGTAAAGGGCGGCCGGAGCGTGAGACTAATCTCACTATCTGTGAGCCGATTGTCTAGAAAATGTGGGAGCCTCGACGTCTCACAACTCTATGGGTCTCCACGGCCTGTTACAGGGATAGTTGTTTTTTATGAACGGAATGTTCATTACCGCAGCACAAAAGCCCACCACAGGGCCCTGTACTGTTACGGATATATCGAGGCCATGTGCATGTATGGTAGATGCGAGTATGTTACTGATACTGAAAAGAATAAATACATTTCGGGAAGCAAGTGGATTCATGCATGACTATCAGGAGGCTTGGGCAGATGTGTACAGAGTTAGCCATGTGTTATGAAACCGCTGGTAGTTGAAGTGGACGTCATTTCGAAATGGGATGGGTGTGACTTGGTGGATCCGGCTCTATAGAGAAAAGGTAAAGCCATCCNTAGTCAATCGGCTCACAGACGGCGGTGAGGTCAGTTTTACGCGCCGGCCGCCCTTTTCTCCCAGGAAGTTGCCTGATACTTATTTCTGTTAGAGGCTGAGTCGACCCCAGAGCCACAGTGCGGCTGGAAGGATTAGGTCAGTTGAAAAATCCAGTGGCATCAGGAATCGAACCCACGACCTTCCGACTTGTAGCATAGTGTCTCAATCATCTAACCGGGTCTGTAGGTCTAAAAATTCGTCTGCTTAAAACATAGAGAAATGTGTTTTGAATTATGCCTGGTTGTATGAACACGGTGATGAACCTCGTGTCTCCATAACAATGAGTTTTAACCATACATTGTGTTTGCTGTATTAGTCTCTGAATAAACAGCGACTGTATCCCTAAATAGCATTTAGTGTGTATGACGGAGACAAAGTGTGTGTCTCTATGTTGCAGCAAATAAATTCAGAAATCTTATTTAGATAGAAGCTTCTAACTTCGAAGGGTTAGTATGAGCGTGTCTGTTTCCAGAGAATATACCATTTGACCATGGGCCTCCGTGTTCCGATTGCTGAGGAATAAGACAAGCATCAACTGAAATGATCTGTACATGTTTCGGTCTCTTAGGACCAGGTTCATCAAGATCCTGTTGCACTGTATACTGTAGATCTGACTCTGGGGGTTTTCCGCCGTCTAAGTGCGACGTCTTCTCAGTCTGCTGTGTCTTCACCAGCCGTTGTTTGGTAACGGTTTAGAAAGCCGTAGATTTCGTGTTCACGCCCTTACTGGCCGACGACTGTCTCCCAACTAACTAAACTGTGGGCTTGTCCTGCTTATAACACCTCGGCAGGGGCCGCATAGGAGACACCGCTTCCAACAGTTTTTCTACTGTTGCATCATGCAGCTGTCGCGTAGAGAACACCTCTTCCCAGTTAATCCACTGGCGCGTGTCGGGAACATGTTGCCTAGCAACAGGCGTTTACACAGTCATTGTTAAGCAACGGGTACACATGCTAAAGCCGATCACAATGGCTCCGTGGTCTAAGGCATGAAATGTCTTCGCCTGTTGGAACACTGGGATCGTGGTTTCTAATCCAACTCAAGGCATGGATGTCTGATTTTATTCTGTGCTTTTGTGTTGTCCTGTGTAGGTAGCGGCCTTGGGACGGCCTGATCTCCCATCCAAGGAGTCCTACCGACTGTCTAAGATTAAGAAACTGAAGTGAAACGAATTATTTCAAGGATGCCCTATGCTCCAAGTGAAGCAACAGGAATATAGATATACAGGTGTTTCACGACGTTAGGGCATAACTGCAGGAGGTGATTTCCTAGGTCTTTGTGGTCAAAAAAGTTCTAATAAACATGTGTCCGATTTTGGACGGTTACGGAGTTATGACCGTTTTAAACTCAGAATAGAAGGTAACGATTACTGACAATAAACGGAACAAAATAATAAACCAGCATAATACATGGTACATTAAAGTGTGAATGTAAAGTTAACTTCGTGAAATTACCTTTAATTTGAATTTATTGGTGCTTAAAGCTGATTTTCGAAAATGTCACCGCCGGCCGCAACACAGGCTGCCGCTCGGTTGTGAACCGCGCGGGTAGCACGTAGCAGCTTCAGCTGGCTGTTTCTTATGTGGTCAGCGGCGTCCAGAATGCGACCGAGCAAAGCATCTCGCGTTGCCACCTTCACATTGTAAACCAGTTCTTTCATCCATCCCCACACACAATAATCCAGTGGGCTTAAGTCTGGAGACCTGGCTGGCAATTCTTCGCGTACTCGTACGTGGACTGCGGTGTACCATACGAACAATGCCTTCTTCAGTGACGCCTTCATTAACACCACGCTCGGCTGCAATACGAACGCCGGGAAGTCTACCGGTATCTCGCAATGCCTGGTAAACTCCAGTAAACACTCTCCAGTTCGGTATTCTGCGATTCGGAAACCGTTGCTGATATTCAGCTACGGCAAGAACTGAGTTACCGTCACAAAACCCGTACACATAAATCATATCTGCATACTCCTCAAATGAAAATGTAAATGGCATCGTGAACGTAACAGACGCACCGAGATGAGAACTGTTCTGAACACCAGTAGCCGCCACACTAGCCGTGGCCGGACATACCAACCCACCACGCCTTAGGTACCTCTCAAGTGTCGAGATAACGAGAACGCTCTGTCTGTAGCTGGCTAAAAATAGCGACCCGCCAGATGATAGACGAGGTTCACACGAGGGCGTGTACGGGAATGAAAAAACGGTCTTAACTCCGTAACCGTCCAAAATCGGACACATGTTTATATGAAATTTTTGTTCACAAAGACCTAGGAAATCACCTCCTAAAGTTATTCCCTAAAGTCGTGAAACACTCTGTATACTCGTACATGCTACAATACGCCTATTATAAATCCAGCCCGAAAATTCCGTGAACGGAAACAGTGTTCTTATTCGGTAAATGCTCGTTTAGAATCTCAGCTTGGACACGGCTAACCCAATGGAACTTTTTATTTTATTTTACTTTATTTGCCCTCACTTCGGCCAAGTGTCACTACTGGTGTTTGCACAGATCCTTACGAAAGTCGGTTATAAATATTTTGAACAGTGAATCGACATGAAATGGTTGTTCAGTTTTGGAAAAAGAGAAAACAGACCAAAGTCCTTGAAGCGTTAACGCAAATTAACGGAGAAGAGGTTGTGAAATTCACGTGCTCGTGAGTGACGTAACCGGTTTGCGGAAGGAAAGGACGACGATGAATGTGACCCCCATCCTGGACTTCCCGATAACACTTAAGCAGGGAGTGAAACTGTAAACTCTTCCCTGTGGATGTAGACATCCACGTTTTCTTGGCTTCGGCATTAGTACGAGGTGAATCGTCAGCTTCATTCTTAGACCGCTCTACAGCCAGTGAAAGAGCCTCCAGTATCGATTGGATACGAGACTGGGTGGATCCCTCGTCCGGTTTGGACGCTGTACAGAAGAGACAGTTTTGACCCTACTAGGACTCGAAGTCCGATCCCTCGGTCCTCCAGTTGAGCGAGGACTTCTTGTCGGAGGTCATCATCTAAGGGATTAAGATTTAAAACCACGGAAGGGATTCATAGGTTACGATACCCGTTCTGGGTAGCTTTGAAGAGAATGACTTCTGGAGGTGGTCGGCGGTAGAAAGCGTCAGAAGTTGTGTGTAGCTGCAGGAGGGAGTGCTCTGGAGGAAACTGCTGCGTTTCTGTTTCTCAAAACAATCTCGTCAGACACAGTATACCAGTTCGGGCGTCTGAAGCAGCTTGGTCCACACTGTAGAACCGTTCCAACCCGAGTGACTTCACGTGACATTTATGTTGGGCAAAGTGGGACAAGAGCAGTGTTCTCCGAGGGTTCTTTTCTTCGGATTTCCCATGCTAATGATCATCCCACCGTTGCTCCATACTCGGTTGTCACCGCCCTCCTAATGTGTGCTGTATCCCTGCCTAGGCAGCACATTATCAGATGTGGCTTCATCTCTGACGCGACACTTGACTGGTAATGGCGTAAGAAATATGCTTCCCCCCACTTCCGGGTCCGGAATCAGATAACTCATTCACTCATTTCCGTCTCTAATGCAGCACGAATTGTTAACAGTCTCTCATTTATTTTAAAATGTCATTAAAATTGATTGCAACATGTTTCGGCGTTACAAGGCCATCTTGAGGCAGTTGTTGGCTAACTGAAACTGCCACATTGCACCAGTTCGCATATCGATGTATCCCATGCTATTGATTATCGTCGTTCGCACTAAAATGTGTTTGTTTGAGAATGAACACTCTCTTCGCTCCGCCTTTTTTTTTTATTTTCCTGAAGATGGCCTTGTATTGCCCGAAATACGTTGAAGTTAAATTAATTTTAATGACATTTTAAAATAAACGAGAGACTGAACGGGTTGTGTTGCATTGGAGAGGGAAATGAATGAACGAAAGACACACAAATGCAGCGGGACGCTGAAATATATAATATTCTGAATCAGATAACTTTGTATCGCGTTCGCAAGTGTTGAACACTCTTTTCGACTTTTGAACTAGATATGACGTGATAATTATCAGTATTTTTTTCGTTTATTATGGGGCGGTTTTGAACCTTGGTTGATTATCTTTCTGACTGGTACGATGAACCTTCAAACATACGTCAGAGCGGATGGGTTTTAAACTTGCGTCTTTTTATTCAGACAGAAATTGTTTCCATATTCGGCTTCCCAGATGAAGGTGTGAGGGTAGGCCGCGCCATAGCTCAAGCGGTTAGTCGCTGGCTTCTCACCGCGACGGCCCGGGTTCGATCCCGGTTCTGGTCAAGTGGGGTTTGTGGTGGACAACGTGGCGCTGGGGCAGGTTTTCTCCGAGTACTTCGGTTTCCCCTGCCAATCTTCATTCCACCAATTGCTCCACAATCACCCTCACCTATCATCTGGAGCTGGTACAATAGGCCAAAAGTGTCCGCAGTACAAGGGACTTAGTCCCACCCCACTAGCAATAAAAAATAAGGTGTGAGGGTTCCTTCTGTGTCAGAATGGAGCAGGGCTCTTGCGTGTATGCTAAGACCACGGAATGAAGTCCCTTGGATGGTGGGGATGACGGAACTGCAGGCTTCCCCTCTCTGCCTACTACTGTATTCCCCTTCAGTTCCCCTTCCTGTATATCAATCAGTCCGAGGCGTTTATCGCTTCGGAGGGGGTTATCACCATAAACATTCATGTGAAGAGAACGGCTAGACGACTGGAGGGGGAAGTGTACCAGCTTCAGGAAGATTGGAGGGGCGGATACATTGGGCTTCTTTCTCTGACGTCAGTGTAATTGATGATGTTGCTGTCTTTTGTATTGCTTCGATATGCCAAATGCCCTCCTGAAGTCTGGGACGCTGCAGAACGTGTCTTTTGTTCACTGTGTTTGAAATCTGAGATTTAGTGAAGACCTTCATTTCGAGCTTCCATAATGGCGGTCCTGTGCGATGGACTTCGCTAAGTTCTTATATTCCGATGTTTTCCATCATCATTGTGATCGTTGTCCTCTCCAGCATTATTAACAAGAAGTTCTGGCAAGAACTGATCTCCTACTGTCCTCTGACATGACATGGAACGCGTAGAAAACTCGTTCAGTAATGTTTATATTACGTGTGTCTCTGTGGTCTAGTGGTCAGCATTCCTGGTTACAGATCCAGAGGTCAGGGTTCGATTCCCGGCTCTACCAGATGTTTTCTGAGAAGTAGTGCGTCTGATACGGGGTCCACTCAGCCTCGTGATCATAATTGAGCTATTACAGGATTTATCGGCCATCATCAAGCAGTATACAATGTATGTTTATACATTTACCTTTTGTTTTTCGCATGTTTTGCCCTTACACTGTCCAGTGTTTACATCTGGGAGTAATAATACGATGCTACGTGTCAGTGTCTCTTGTTGTATAAAACTTATATCAATTTTAAAACGTTTGACGTTAAATTTCTCTGTTATGATTCGTATTCATCTCGTTTACTTGTTTGGAATAACGTGTTTTTTTTTCTAGTCATCGTAAGGTTGATCTCGTGTATAACCTTGTGCAGGTAGTCTGATTTTGTTTTGTTTTTCGTGCTCTTGTTTCTTCTTTTGGGTTGACCTTGTTGCGTGGAGGTGAGACACAACACCTCCCAGCGGGGTGTAATATGTAGTGTACTTATACACATAAATTACGATGACTGAAATAAATATTGAAGCCTGATGCAATTATTACAGACCCAGAATACCATCGTCATTTAAGATACTGTTGAGATATGGCAATCGCGAGAAGGAACATGCGTTGCTTGGTAACGTCAGGCAAACGCGTCAGCGATATCCGAGCTATTGCTAGGCAAAGTTCCATAACAACAGTTATTGGAGTTGTTGGAGGCGTTGTTTTCTATCGGGTCCGCCCCGAGGCTATATAGTGAGGACCCCAGGGCAGCTGAGTGTAGTGGAACGAAGTGAAGTGGTTGGTGAGCTAGTGAGGCAATTGAGTCGAGCTCATCAAGGAGGGCTAAGAAGAGATGGCGCGCGATAGTGATTTGCGGGTTATTCGCCAGACAGTAAAGACGTGAGCGCGGGAAGCTGAAGAATCTCCACTGTTAAAGCCGTTGCCAGGGAAGGTCTGGTGAAGACACAGCAGACTGGATAAAGGCTTAGCGAGTGCTGTGGTGATCTGAGAAATGTGGAGATTACGTGTAGTTCAGAGTCGTGTGTACAAGTGGTCAATAAATCCATTTAGCAATCAATACCTCGTCTATAGTCACCCTAAAATACGTTACAGCATCTGTACAGACTTATTTCCCGTTTTGGGGGGCGTGGTCAGTTTAGCGATTTGTAAGGATGTGGTCATGTCAGAATCAAGGCAGTAACCCGGAATTTTCATGGAGGCACGCGGAGAAAACCACGAAAAATCGCAGGATAGCCGATGTCCCGCCTGAGATTCGAACCGAACGCCTCGCGAATACTAATCTATAGCGTTCGTTTTCAACCCTCGGAGCAATAGCGGCTTCCTTATAATTTTTTGTTTTGCGTAAAAATAGAAATATTATAGATAATTTGCGAGAGTTAGAATATGTTGAATGTAATGCCAATTTCTATTGAAAAATATAAAATTATCATAACACAGAAATTTGATTAATTTATATTACAATATTAAAATAAAAAGTTTATGCAAATGCTTGTTTTGTTATGTATAATCGTTCTTCAGAGTCGGGATAGCTCAGCTGGTATAGTGACGGAGGGGTCCTCCATATTGCATTTGACGCATTCTAGGAAATGTCTCTGAACATTGCGAACCTCTGTGTTGTAACATCGTGTAGTAGAGAGAGAGCCCGACGTTTATCACCACCGTCTTCAGAATTCGAGAGTAACTGAAACAAGAGACCAACAAAAACAGACAGTAGCCTAATTGTCAGTTAATATACGTGTAGTAAGTAGTTAGGATTTGAAGCTGTAACAGCTGACGTTTCGGAGAACATGTTGTCTCCATCTTCAGAAACGAAGAAGCTTAGCGAGAAAAGAGCGTGAAGCAGGTATCACACAGGGCCCATCTTCAGGGTCTAATAATCAGATAAGTTTCCTGCATATTTTGCTTATCAACCTTAGAGACGGAGGCGACATATTCCTCCGAAACGTCGACCTGTCTCCGAACTGCATATAGTTATGCCTCACAAGACAGCACCTTGCATGTCTGTTCCTACCAAAAATGTGTTGTTGAAGCAATTGAGTTCAGGGGATGCGTGTGCAGTATTCGGCCTTCATGAGACGTTGTACTCTGAACAGAGGAGACTCCGAGGCCTTGACAGTTTATTTTAACCGTGACTGTACCAAGCTGGGCCTGCAGGGTAAGGATCTGGCAAGCGTAATTGCGAGAGTGAGAGTTTTGTATGTTTGGATTGGCGAACTCTTCCCTGCAATAAACAGTTAGCAGCATTGGCTGTAGTGTTGAGCTGCCCCCAAATGTCACTTCTTTAATGCATAAGTAAATTAAGAAACAATCATTTCAGTCGCCAACACCGGATTTATATAGTCAGGATAGCGACTGGCTACGGGCTGAGCGACCGAGGGATCGGAGTTCGAGTCTCTGTAGGGTCAAGAATTTTCCCTTCTCCACGTCGTTGAAACCATCGCTGGGGTTCACCCAACCTGCTATCCAGTGGATATCGGGGGGACTTTTCTAAGGGTAAAGCGGCCCCGAGCGTGAAGATGACCACTCACCTCTCAACTAGTGCCGAGTTCAAGAAAATGTGGATCTCTGCATCCACTCCCCTATACCCCTTCATGGCAACGTGTGTAATTAGTTATGCACAGGGACAACTTTACCTTTACCTTGCTTAGCCGACTGTAATTAATTAGATGTGAAGTAAAAAAAGTAAAGTTGTCCCTGTGCTTAGCTAATTAAGCACTACGCAATGAAGTCGCATGGGGGAATGGATGTATAGATCCACATTTTCTTGACCACGGCACTAGTTAGGAGGTGAGTGGTCAGCTTCACGCTCGGGGCCGCTTTACCCTTAGAAAATAGCCCCCGGTACCCATTGGATAGGAGGTTGGGTGAACCCCAGAGCCGGTTTCAACGACGTGGAGAAAATTCTTACCCTTTATAGACTCGAACTCCGATCCCTCGGTCGCTCAGCCCGTAGCCAGTCGCTATGCCGACTACGCTATCTTGGCTTTACTGAGAACATCTACGAAAATTCTTAAGAGTGTCCGGGCCGAGATTTGAACCCAGGACCTCCTCCTGAATGCGACGTAAGCGTTTATTCACTGAATCGAGACATTTCCTTAGACCGTAATAAATGGGGCTTGGTATGATTGGAATTTCCGAGGAAAGGTTTCGTGGGCTTAGCGCTGTGCGCGAGTGGGTGATACTGACTGGGCGAGCGTGTCTGTTGGAATTGTGGCGTCATTCGAGCGCCTTGTGCGAATCAGTTTTGACAGATGAGCGTTGGTGGATTGATTATTGTCGAGAGGGGGCGGGAGGGAGAACCGATGTCCTCGGAAGGGAACCAGCCCCAGTTCTACTTTGTCCAGCAGCACATCCCACATGGCCTCTGCTGGAACCGAACCCAGCCCCCGCTGTTAGCAGCCGTTG
Source organism: Cryptotermes secundus (assembly GCF_002891405.2). Taxonomy (NCBI): domain Eukaryota; kingdom Metazoa; phylum Arthropoda; class Insecta; order Blattodea; family Kalotermitidae; genus Cryptotermes; species Cryptotermes secundus. Next base: position 906,164 of record NW_019743170.1, on the reverse strand, counting down.
TCTGTAGTCGGTGATATTTCGTTCTGTCACCACCCCCCCTCCATATTTCCATATTGTTGCCCCTCTGTACAGAGTCTGAGGTAAAGCTGTCCATGTGCTTAACTAATTAAGCACTACGCCATGAAGACGCATGGAGGAGTGGATGTGTAGATCCACATTTTCTTCACCTCGGCACTCTGTTGGAGGCGAGTGGTCAGCTTCACGCCCCGAACGCTTTACATTTATGAAAATAAGCAATCCTAATGAAACCGGAACTCCGAATCAGTATACCAACACGAGAAGGAAATTACCGAAAACCAAATCCAGCATATTCGGATTTTTGACAATAAGGGGCTTGCACCAAAGTCCGCTTTCGGCAAATACGTGTAAGTAATTTTCATGCCTACATTCAAATCCGCTTTGGAAGAGGGTTTGCTTTATATAAGATGAATTGTCTTTAGATCAGTCTTGCCCTCAGCTGGATTGTGTGAACAAGTTGGCAGGCGAACTGAGCGTGGTGGATGGATCACGAAGACCCAAACTCCAGCGTACGCATCTGTAATGCTGTTGGCGTTGTGTTGTATCTTAGCATCCTGTCGCAGTTGGTTAAAAAGAAGAAGGCAAATGTATCCCTGTGACAGGCCATGGAGGGCCATAGGGTTGTGCGACGTCGAGGCTGTCTTTCTAGACAGTCGGCTCACAGACGGCCGTGATGCCCCAATGCAGTTGGTATTATAATTTATTTTACAGTTTTGTTCACCATGTAACGATATGAAGATTTAAAATTTAACAAATTTTAAAATTCGTCACTGCGCTACAGGTTTCGGCCTACTCGGCTATCATCAGGTGCGTTGAAATTGGGGGGGGGGCTGTTGTGCCTTCCGCGCTACTGCGGTGTTTTCGTCTTTATACACATTTATATTTTCTAAATTAAGTCAACCTAGTTCCTTCTTCTGTGCTACATGTACTGTCTGTTGCCTGTTGCCTGTGTGGATGTTACTTTGCTATACACACGCCGTGTCCTATTTCTTAGAAACGTACTGTGATGAAAGATTCGTCATCAGCTCGGAGAAAATTAACGGGGGAGGTTCATTGCCCTGTTCACACGAGCCCTCCACTTGTCTCTGTCCTGAGCCAGATCAATCCAGTCCATACTACCTCATTCTATCCATTTTAATATTATCCACTCACCTACGTATTTTTCTTGCTAGTGGTCTTTTCTGGGTTTCCTTCCAATATCCTATACAGAGTGTCCCAGGAGGAATGGACCAAACTTCGGGAGGGTGTTCCTTATGTTAAAGTATGCCGATATAACCCAAAACACCTATGTCCAAAGTTGAACGGTTACGGAGATAATGGCCCAAGAAAAGTGTGGTCTTCTGTATTCCCCCAAATATTTATGCGTGCTGCTAGTTGCCTTGCCCATCTCAAAATCGCAGGCTTGATTGATCATTCTAATTATACTTGGCGAAGAGTACGTGTTATGAAACTCCCCATTATGCAGTTTTCTGAGGCAAGGCCTACCGTGTTTATGTGCAGCGCGTCGTTCCGACTTTTTTTTCAGTGGCTCTTTCGGGTCTCTAAGGCGCGTCCACATTACTCGTGCTCGTGCGACTCGCTATGCTCGCGAGTAATGTGGACGATATTACAAGTCACAAGACAAGCAAATTTTAAATTTTAAATTTAAAAACATTTTTCACAGACGGTGGGACTCCTTGGACGAGTGATGATCCCGCCGCAAGGCCGCTATCTAAACACAGGGCAACACAAACAGAATAATCGCGTACACACAACAAACACGCATGCCCTGATTGGGATTCGAACTCACAATCCCCAGCGTCCGAGCGAGCGAAGGAAGTTCATGACCTAGACCGCGCGGCTACTGTGACAGGCGTCATGCCGGAGTATGGAGGCAGTGCAAGTAAAAGTGAGCGCATTCGCCGAGCAGACTCTTGTAGCGGTAACGTTCTAGCCCTGCATTCATTAGGTTCTCCGTTCGAATCCCGGCCGGGTGCCGACTATCCTAGCGAAGGTTTTTGATAGTTCCCTCGTTCCTCCCACAAAAGTGCCGGCGCAGTACCTCGATTAGGAAGTCTTGCTTCCACAAACTTTTCAGTTCAAGTATTCATCAATCATACCATTTTCATTGACTTATAACGACTGAAATAGTGACAGCATCATTAAATTAGCCACAAACCATCATTACGCGTCCTTAACTCCAGTAAGTAAAGTGAAGTGGTCAAGTTTACGCTCCAAATGACTGTACTTAAGGAGAACGAGCCCCCCGGTGTGCACTGGATAGCTTGGTTGGGACACAGAACTGGTCTGGACGTGTTTGCGACGAGTAGCATCCCTGCCCCTTCCGCGAATCGAACTCCTCTCATCCGGCCCGTAAAAGTTCATTTTTCTCACTTAACTCTCACTGCCCATTTGTTGAGCGCCACAATATCAAAAAACAAACACCGTGGCCTGTAATCTGCAAGCGAACTATACCGACCGAGCGACCGGCGCGTATCGGCGAAGTTAGTGCCAACTTTAGCCGATAGAGGGTGTCACTTGGTCAGCGCAACGGATCCTCACGGCTGTTAATCTCAGGTTTCTAGACCGGAGCCGCTATTTTCTTGAGAAAGCTCCTCAGTTATCATCACGAGGCTGGTTGGACCCCGTTCCACACCCACTAATTCTCAGAAAATCTGGTAGCCCTGGGAATCGACCCAGGATCTCTGGATCTGTAGCCAGGATCTCTGACCACTAGACCACATACAAACTATCAGAATTGAATTTAATATAATTTACAATTTAATTATATAGGAAATGAGTTCCGAAATGTCTGCTAAAGCTTATTGTCCTATCGCATAAATTTGTGGTCGTAAATCGCGTGTTACTGACTGGATCCGGGATGTAGATTGGTACTGAATTTGTTGAACGCTTTGGACTCATAAGTAGAAATAATTATAACAATATTACTAATCTGCATGCACCAAGTCTTCTCACTTTGTAATGCCTTTCTTTGCCGTTGCTTGTTAGCGGCTTCTAATAACTGGATTCGTGTGCACACTGCTGACGACTAACTTTGAGTGTTGTCTTACGACCGACTGATTTCGGTCGGTTTGGATAAATGGCTGATGACCCTCTCCAGCCTCATAGTCATTCTTTGTTCTTAGTCCCGCAGGACTCATTATCATATTTTATTATCTCACTGTCTAACCTAACTTACCCCATTAATCCCCTTTATATAACTTCCGCACGAGCCACATAGAAAACGCCGCTACTACCGGTTCTTCTATTGTTGCGTTTGTATTCGTTGCCACGGTAGCTTGTTTATCAAGCCGTTCCCTAGCAACGGCAATATCTTCTGGCTCCGCTATTTCGACCCCCAGCCGTCACATCACACTATATTATTATTATTATGCTTGTGTGAGGGACGTTTTATGTAAGGAGGTCTACAGATCCCGTGTATTTTATATTTCTATGTTATAACCTCAAAATTTGGGGCCGTCGCCATGTCTGAAATTGTTGACCTAAGAGACATCATTACCACGTACGTGTGTGATGTGTAGGTATGTTTATGAACTGTCTCCGTAACAAATTTCACGTGCCCAGCTCTAAATTTCAATACATATCACCTCCTGACATGACGTTAAGAACATTTTTCTGTGTGTTGGCAGTTTACGTGCTAAAAGTAATTGTCTTTCCAAAAGTTATATTTATTTCAAATAATCAGTACCATACATAATTTTACAACCTTAAATTATATGAGGGAATAGGTAGAAGACTGTTGATTTGGTTCATTCGTCGAAGTTGGGTGACTTTATCAATACCAGTTCCTGGTACCCCCGCCATGTGAATGCTCTGATCGGGCTTGTCTCGAACGCTGAATTTCTGCTCCGCTGGCAACATTATGATTGTTGTTGAGAGTGCTGGTAATTTCTGATGCAGTTGTCTCTGTGTTGGTACATGCTGGGCCTCTGGCGCTTGTATTTGACGATATGGCATTTGTTCACTGTTAGAAGCGCTGTAGGTAGTGAAAGGAGTTATTGTTTGTTGCTGATGATAATGTAGTTACAGAAAAGGTGTCATGCTAATTGCTGAAGACACGGGAACCATCTTATGAACATTTTCATTCAGTCCTATCTTTTGACACCGACTGCAGATGAGACTCAGAATTGCTTTACGACTGGAGGTTTACCGTCAATCTGTTCGTCTTGGCTTCAAGCCCCTTGATACTTACAGCCAGTCAACTGAACACATGCGGTGACAGTCCTTATGTAACATCCTCTCTGACGGGAAGATGTGTTTGTCTCTTATGAATATGCATGCCCTTATACTATGTTTTGAAGTTCTTCCTTTTACACTATAAACAACTATATACAACCTCTCATTTGGTTTGAGATGAGCCTCTGAAAGCAGATCCACATCTGTATGTAAGTCTTGCAGCTGTTTGCTGAGCTCATACAGCTAATTGCATCAAATGCTGTGAGTCTGGGCGCATGTGAACTCTAGCAGCCATTTCTGACTGCAGCTCGGCTGGTGGTGTCCTTGTTATAACCCCTTGGCTTGGACCACGTAGAAAACATCGTTTCCAACAACTTCTTTGTTGTTGCTAGTGGACTCTTGATGTTCCCACGTGATCGCTTCTCAGTCAGTCCATTCGCGCACTGCCTGCTGCATGGCAATGACTGTTGTCTCGTTTTTGGTTTCGAGGTCTACCCAGCAGCGGGTCTGTACATCACAATTTTGTTCAGTGATACCAACATCACTTTCTAGATAAACTAAAATTGTACTTGATATTTCGCATTCCTAGGGAGCCGTGGTAGCATAGTTGGTATAGCGACTGGCTAAGGAATGGACGGCCGAGCGGTCGGAGTTCGAGTCCCTGTAGGGTTAAATTTCTCTTCTCCAGTCGTTTAGACCGGCTCTGAGGTCCAGCCAGTCTCCTATCAAATGGGCACCGGAGCTCTTTCCCTGGGGTTAAAGCGACCGGGGCGTGTAGCTGACCACACTCTCAACTAGTGCCGAGGTCAAGAAAGTGTGGGTCTTCTACATCCACTCCCCCATACTCCTTCTTGACGTGTTGCATAATGAGTTAAGCACAGTGAAACTTTGCTTTTTGCTTTTTCGATTTCCTTCACCTGTAAACAAAAGAGGACTTTAAATACTGTCAATAGTATTGTTGCCTATGAAGCCTTGGGTGTTCTTCTTCTGTAAAGGCGAGGTTTGTGTTTCTGCCATTGTTCGGGACTAATGTCGCTGCTCGAATCGCCAAGACTCATTTCTATGTTGCGTCTTCTTCTGCTTCTTTTTCCTTCTTTACGATGCGAACGTACTACTTCTCTATACAATTGACTGCACGAATCCCATGCTAGTGATATCACTTTGTATATGATATGTAGGCACAACAAAACTGGAAATATGAGTAGTACGTATTGGATCATATTGCGTTTCTTTCGGAATGTTAGTTTCTTCGAAATTCCGTTCCTTGTTTGCTGTATCTAACAATGGAGTTTCCCGTTTCCGTGCTTAGCTCCTCACGGCTAACTACCGACTGCGATTCGTTACCCCTTCGTCGTCTTTATATAGTCTCAGCACGAATCTCAAAGAAAACACCGCTTCTAACAGTTCTTATATTGTGTTTGTATTCGTTTCCTCTGAAACGTGTTTGTCAAGCTGTTCCCTAGCAACGACCATCTATTCTAGTTATTCCGGCTCCTAGCCGTCACATCACACTATTATTATTGTTACATGTCAAACCGTTGTTGGGCAACGGGAGGTGTTTCTCCTTGCCGTACTGAGCCGAGCCGAACCGCGCTGGTTGCTACGCAGCAGTAAACAACTCAGGAGTGTTGCCAAGCAACGCCTCTGTAAACACGGCGTCATGCAACAGTGAAGCAAGCGGCGTTTACCGCCTGTCCGATTGAAGGTTTATAAGAGAAACTGGAATAAGTAGCGAAAACTGCTGGGGCTCGACACCAAGACAGACAGACTGACTGACCGTCAGTTGCAACGTGACTCTGACTCTGACTAGCGAAAACTGGTAGAAATAGGACAAAATCTGCTGTACTGAGCCTGGATTGACAGAGGCCTTGTATATATCGTACATAGAAATGGGAATTAAGGTTAAATTTGTAAATATATGTAAATACTAACAATGGACTTACTAACACAGACTATGACTGACAAATGACAGACCCGATCTCTCGTCAGAGAGGGCGCCCCAAATGAACGGGCAGTAACTTTCATATAAGAGAAAAAAAAAACAGAAGTCAATCAATCAATCAGTCAGTCAGTCGAAGCAGTTCGTCAGTTCTCGGAGTGAGTGGAAGATAGCCACGTAAAGTTTGTCGTGAGAAGATTAACGTGATTGTGAATTGTGTAAATCAGCAAGAGTGTCATAAGTAATTGTAGTTACGACCTGTAAGTGGTTAATAAAACCAATTAACAATCCGAACTGCGCCCACAACAGCCAAACAGTCATCACTATTATTATTATTATTATTATTATTATTATTGAGGCACGCGGTAGCTTCTTTGGTTGAGGCACTATGCTACAAGCCGGAAGGTCGCGGGTTCAAGTTCCGATGAGGTCATTGGATTTTTTCACTTGACCTAATCCTTCCAGCCGCATTGTGGCCCTGCAGTCGACTCAGTCTCTAACAGAAATGAGTACCAGGAATTAATTAAATAATTTTCCTGGGGAGTAAAGCACGGCTGGCGCGTAAGACTTACAACGTTACCGCCATCTTTGAGCCGATTGTTTAGATAATGTGGGAACGTCAACGTCTCACAACCCTATGGGCCTTCGCGGCCTGTTACAGGGATAGCTTTGCTATTTTTATTTATTATTATTATTGTTATTGTGTGGGGGACGTTTTATGTAAGAAGGCCTACAGAACCCATGTATGTTATATTTCTGTGTTATAACCTCAAAGACATGCTTGACATTGTTGATCTAAGAAACATCATTACGTATGTGATGTATAGGTATTATAACGTGGATGGACACAGCGTTGCTAGGTAACTGACCGGTAAACATACGCGATACACGGTGGCAACAGTGGAAGAACGAGGTAATACAACCCGCTTCTAGGCTATGATTCAGTAAATAGACTTCCGCGCAAGCGCAAAGACGTCACACCTCAACAGTGGTAGCTGTCACGTAACTGACTTTGTATGGAGTCGGTGCCGCGACCGTTGCTATGCAACCGGTCGGTAAACACGTTCCAAAAGTATAGGCTGTGTGTGTAACGGTGAACTCGAAAGTGTGGAAATCAGCGATAGCGCTGTATTGCATGTACGAGTAATTTAAGTGTAAGTAAAAGAGGTTATAACGAAAGTGCTAATAAATTCAATCATCCGAACTAGAACCGTCACTTAGTCACGCATACCCTCTTGCACGTGACAGTATACTTATGAACTGTCTCCATTACAAATTCCACTTGTATTTCTGAAGTTCATTACTTAGCACCTCCCAACGTAGTATTAAGGATTTTTTTTTCTATAATGCCATTTTACATCCTACAAATAATTGTATTTGCAAAAGTTGCGTACATTTCAAACATGTACTACCACGCATTGGGGCACGCGGTAGCGTAGTTTGTTGAGGCACTATGGTACAAGCCGGAAGGTCGCGGGTTCAAGTCCCGATGAGGTCATTGGATTTTTTTTTTTCAATTGACCTAATCCTTTCAGCCGCGCTATGGCTCTGGGGTCGACTCAGCCTCTAACAGAAATGAGTACCAGGAATATTCTTGGGGGTACAGGGCGGTCGGCGCGTAGGGCTGACAACCTCACCGCCATCTATGAGCCGATTGTCTAGAAAATGTGGGAACCTCAACATCTCACAATCTTATGGGCCTTCATGGCCTGTTACAGGGGTACCTTTACTTTTTTTTTTACTACCATGCATTAATTTATGACCCTAAATTAAATGCAACAATAAGTTCTCGGAAGAACTGATGTTCTACTTTTCTTTCGTATGACACGGACGGCGTAGAAAACGGCACGTCCAACAGTGTATTCATTGCCACGGTAACTTTTTACTGTGCCGTTGCCTAGCAACGATAGGGGGATGTACGGACTAATGGGAGGTATTTATTAAGTACGCCGTTAAGATGGGATCAGATGCCATGATACGCATACCAACTTTCATAAAGACTGGTTCATCCACTCAAAAGTTGATGGCGGGAGGAGATACACAGCACAGTGATCGCATAAGCCTACTTTATGGAAACAGGCTAAAATTCGTTTAAGTGAAATTGTTAACTCTTAAACATTTGTCTGTTTGCTGCACTGAATACTGTTATAAATACATTTTAAGTAGATGTAGCCATTTATAGACATGTTCAATCGTGGCATGTAGTTCAGGTGTGTTTCTAGCACTAGATCGTTGAAGTCGGTTGCTGTCAAAGCCTGAATTGAGTGATGTCATTAATTTCGTTCGCAGCCTCTTCAGGTTTCAAGTGCACTGTTCGCTAGCTAATTCAGTTGAGCTGTGGCCTAACAGTGGCGGCGTTGTACTTGCATTAATGAACTTGTAACACTGTATAGTAGGATTTGAGTTCTCACAACAGTGGTTATGAACTTTTCAACTTGTAGGACTGGCTGATGTAGGAGACATCGCAAGTAAATCACGCCTCAGCATTTCCACTGTTTCTTACAATGCTGTAACTGTGTTAAAATTGAAACTTGTATTTCGCTTTCCTGTTGACGGAAGGTCAATGAATTGACTAGAAGAACTACAGTTGTTTCACATGAATCAGTGTATGTGCAGTCCACCTTACACAGGTTCTGTAAATTAATTTGGTACAAGCCATTATTGTGAATGCACTATTTACATTTAATATACAATTTACATAATGTTTATCATATTTTTAATCAACAAATAATCTTGCAGTCCATTGCGTTTCGGCTGTAACTTGGTCGTCTTCAGGAGCCACAAATACTAACGGAAACCTTACACAGTTTACATAAAATATTTGAATCCTTTAAGTTAAATCGAATTGTACAGTTCCTTAAAACATTAAAAATTAATGATATGCTTATGTCAGTAATGGATGAAGCTTTTTATTCTGTTCTCAATATAATGCCGAAGGTTGTGATTTGTGTAATGAGCGCATAACCATGTTAGAAATATTTTGTAAATAACACATATTGTGACAGATTTGGCCGTTTCTTCGAGACGAATACGTAAACATGTTCCAACCAACGAGCATCCAGCAATAGAAGGGCGTCCAGTGCTAGGTAACAGACCTGTAAACACATACCACAGCAACGAATGTGCAACAACAGGGCGTCCATTGCTAGGCAATGCATGGGTGGGCACGCCTGACAACAATACATGATAGCAGTTGCTGAGCAACGATGTGTTTTATGTGGGTGGTCCGTGCCGAGCCTATATAGGGAGCAGTGAAGACTTCGAGGGGAAAACATTCAAAGCAGTTCAAGGCAATTGAGAAACTAGTGACTTCTACACGGTTCAGGAGAAGATTATAAGAGTAGCGAAGATAACGCACTGACGGAATCCAACAGCAGAGTCCCGGAGGCTACAAACGAAGATCAGAATTGAAGGGTGAAGACTTTGCTTTATGTGTTATTGTTCCAGTAATAATTTGGAGAAATAATTATTTGTATTTACAACTTAAACTTATCCAATAAAGCAGCTCCGTCGAATCCGTAATCCGTTAATTATTTTTCACGGATAGCCGGACACGTGACAATAGTATTAGTGGTCTATAAGCTGGGTGTTATGTTCTTACTATTGACAAGATGTACGTATTATGTTCCTGTCAACATAACGCTATTTCCAGAAGGTAAGAGTTTGCTGTCAGGGACATGTTTCGGCACATATATGTCATCTTCAGGTCTGGCTTTTGGTTACAGTTATTGTGTTGTATACTTAACTTAAATTTTCCATGCAGAGAGAGTGTCACGTGATTGCCTGTAGACGGAGTTTGGATTGGTAATTGGATTTGTTGGAAACTTACACCCTTAACTGCAAAATACGAGTCTTGCTAAGTTACACACTCCAAACATCACTGTAACTACAGTACACATAAAGTCTTCTCAGTCTTCACTTACCGTTGCTTGGTAGCGGCTTCAACGGCGGATGTTCCACTTCCTCTGGGTTCCCGAACTTTTCCTCTGTCTCAGCTACCAACATCTCGCTCCTCACGAGTGCAACGCTCACTGGATCAACAGTGGACGTTCCTCTGCTCTCGGTCTCACGTCCTCGCAGGCTGGCGGCCATATTACACCTACCTCCTACTCTTCTAACTGCCGTCTTAAGACTCCCATTCAAGTCAAAGTCACAATGCAACTGACGGGTCAGTCTGTCTGTCTTGGTGTCGAGCCCCGGATGGATCTCATGACCAGATGTTTCCTTTTAGATGAAAGTTACTGTCCTGTCCATGTGGGGCACCCTATCTGACGAGAGGTCGGGTCTCTCATTTGTCAGTTATAGTAGATAGTATTAGTCCATAGTCACTATGTACACTTATTTACAATTTAGTCTTAATATCTAGTATGTATAATATACAAAGCCTCTGTCAGTCTAGGCTCAGTACAGCAGATTTTGCCCTATGTCTAGTTGTAATAGCTACCACGGCAGTCTAGTCACTTGAACGGTCGTATGCCTGATCGCCGCCAAGTTTAAGCCTCTTATACTTTCTGTGGCTGGCTTCGCCTTGCCCGATGTTGCGAACATTCGCATTTTCATAATTTTTTTATGACTTCTGCTTGCTGGCTGCGTAATTTTTTATATAGTCTCTCAAATTGTCAGTTGGTCGTCATTATATAGCCCTGCCACTCACCGCACAGGGAACGTTTCTTCCATTATTTGTGTTCGTTCGTTGCCGGGGAAACGTGTCCACAGAATTTTACCCTGGCAACGGCTGTTATACTGTCACCTGTGTACACAGCTGTTCCTTGGAAACTGGCCGCCGTGTCCCAATGTGCTACCACACATGCTCCGAAACGTCCTGGGTGGGAAAGTCCGCCCGCTGGGAATAGTTGAGCTGACAGTATTGCGCTGCATAGTATACACAGTACTTTACATAACAGGATGCAAAGAACTTTGAGTTCATATGGTCAGTTATAATACTGACATTTGTACGTATAAAATTGATCTATTTTATCATCACCGTTGGCAAAACAGCACTTTTTGAGCCATAGCATTCTGTAGAAGATTCTACCAGAATGTATTCTGTTTTCACTTCTTTCGATTTCACAACAGTAATTTTTTTTTACAGAAAAATGCCGTACCCTTGTGTCCAACCCCAAATTTGGAGGGATGTTCCACAGTGAAAGGGTGTCTCTGAGGCACCGGGTTCCCCTTTTGTCACGTTCTACGACTCTCAGGGCTACGGTGGAGTTATTCTTCCGGGACGTTACCTCCATCTTAAGGCAGAAAGAATGGAGCAAATGAAGCATTAGCGGGAATCTACCCTGAAGATGTAGGCATCTATGTTTATAGCTCGTTGCTAGGCAACAGTCAGCGCGCTAATGGACTGGAGCGATAGATATCACTTGTTTTCTGTGCGGTCTGCGGTACTGAACAGTAGAACTATGTTTTCTGTGCGTGGTCCGTGCTGAGAGGATAGAAGGGAATACGGGAATGGGAGTTGACTTCACTTGAGTTATGAAGTTACAAGGTAAGAACAGTGTGACCAGAAGAAGAATTAGGAAACTTAGTGTCTGACGTTACGTGTGCTATAGTTACAGTAATCTTACACTAGGAACTATTTGTAGTTACGACTAGTGAAGATCCAGTAAACCGATTCGCAGATCCAAACCCGTGTCTTAGTCACTGTTATACACGTACTTACTTATGGAGCTGAGCCTTTCTTGAGGAGAATCCAAATCTGCAGCTACTCAAGAATTTCCCAACATTTTATAGAACCCGAAGGTTCATTTCCGTGTTCACAAGAGTCCTCCACTGGTCCCTATCCTGAGCCAGATCAATCCAATCCTTACCATCCCATCCTATCTCTCTAAGATCCATTTTAATATTGTCCACCCACTACACCTTGGGCCTCCCAATGGTCTCTTTCCTTCTGGATTTCCCACCAATATCCTATATGCATTCATTTTCTCCCCATTCGTGCTATATATCATGCCCACCTCATCCTAGTCACTGTTATACACGTGACAGTATTTTAAAATTAATTTGCTACCTCACAGAAAGGAGCCGGGATAGCGTAGTCGGTACAGTGACAGTGACAGTCGGAGTTCGAGTCCGGGCAAGGTCAAAATTTTCTCCACTTCGTCCAGATCGGCTCTGGAGTCCACCCAGCCTCCTATCCAATGGGTACCGGTGTATCTTTCCCCAGGGGTAAAGCGGCAGGGGCGTGAAGCTAACAACTCACCACCGGCTAGTGCCGAGGTCAAGGAAATGTGGCTCTACACATCCAATCCCCCATTCACATTCATGGCGTAGTGCTTAATTAGTTGAACACACGGACAACTTTACCTTACCTCACAGAAACTCTGTGTCTCAGTTACGTACATCAGTCGGTTAATTCTCCTCAGGTAAACAGTCGTTCTCCATTGACTATGAGAATCATAGGAAAATACACATACTCTGTGTGTACAGACGCAGATCTTTAATTTGAAAGCAGGCCTCGGATTTCGGATAGCTCAGTCATTGTAGTGACTAAGTTTCAGTCTGAACAACCAAGGAATCTGGTGTGTTCCGGTATTACAAGATATTTGTTTCCTCCTGGCTTGCAGACCTCTCGGGCCTCCCTAACCTTCTGTCAAATGTGTACCGGGGTAGGGTGTAATCGGTCGGAGCTGAAGAATGCTCTGAGCTATACCTACATGACTTGGCGCTTAGTTAAGCACAGGGACAGCTTTACATATCATCATCATCATCATCATCATCACTGGCAAGACAGCCCTTTGTGAGCCCTGGCCTTCCTCAGGATTGCTCGCCATTCTTCTCTATGCGATGCTACATTCCTCCAGTTCTTTACACCCAAAATTCTTATATCCTACCACACACATTCTTCCCATCTTAACCTTGGTCTTCCCACTCTCCTATTTCCTTCTGGTTTAGTATTAAGCATTTTCTTGATGGTTCTATTCTCGCTGGCACGTATTGTGTGTCCAGCCCATTGAAGCCTTTTCACCTATCAGCTTTACTTATCGTCACATGAATACTGGGAGCGTTGTGTCAAACTTCTGGGCTAAAATGAGATAATTCAGTTTTTTTGCATTATCCTCACCTTGCTTGCAAGTATGGCATTTCAGAACGTATTTTGTTCTGTGGTCTAGTGGTCAGCGTTTCTGGCTACAAATTCAAAGGTCCGGGTTCGATTTCTGGCGCTACCAGATTCTTTCTGAGAAGTAGTGGGTCTGGAACGGGGTCCACTTAGCCTCGTGAGGATACTTGAGGAGCTGTTTCAAGGAAATAGTGGCTCCGGTCTAGAGAACCGAAATTAATGGCCGTAGGGATTCGTTGCGCTGACTACGCGACACCCTCTATCCGCAAATGTTGGCACTAAACTTCGCCGACAAGCGGCGGTCGCTCGGTCGGTATAGTTCGCTTGTGGACTAAAATCACGGAGTTTGATTTTGTTTTGTTCTAAGTCACTTCAAATCCAGTTTCCCGAAAATCTGTATTGATGGACATGGTACATTTTAACACTCAGTGTGACCACCGTGTTCTGAATGGCTCACAACTTCATAGTAAGGAGACAGGAGGCTGCTAACGTGTCTGTTGGGACTTCGTCGCATCACTCAACAGCACATTTAGACACGAAAGAATATACTTGAAGATACTTTTCCGCGTATTTTCATGCCTCACCCACGAGGGTCGGTGAAAGATGAAGTTGCTATTCTCAGAGCTGACCAGCCTATGGACCAGATTCCATTAGAGATACATAAGCATGACGAGACCAGCAGAAACTTGGCAAACCCCGCCCGGCACGGTTACTGACCCAAGGCATATGTGACGTCAACCAATCAAAAGAGAAGATCTACATATACAGCTTGTGTTCTGCCTCGCAGCAGATTTGTTGTTGACTGTTTGCCTAGACCCACATCTAACCCTTTACAACAGTGGTAACTATATGCACCACCTCTTGTAATATTAAATTTATATTTTACAGTGTGATTCTCTCGCTAGGAAACCAGAATATTCTTCAACAGTTTAATTTTTTTATGGTTCCCCATGAAAATAGACATGGACGAAGCCTACGTGTGTCGAAGCAGAACCATCACACCCCTCAACGAAATGGACTGTACCCATGACGTCGAGAAGCGCCCGTCAAACAGGCGTTTGACTCAGTGTATTTGTATGTTCCGTATGGTTCTCACAGTAAACAATGTTAATTTTCCGGCCTTTGTATTGCAATCGCAGAATATTTTCTGTCTTTATCCTCGGTGGAAACGTCCCCAGTATCCGTTGGATAGGAGGCTCGGTGGGCCCCAGAGCCGTTCTGGACTCTGTGAAGAACAGATAAAGTATCTTGAACCTTCGAGAATCGAATCCGGGTCGTCCAGCATGTCGTTATAGCGACTGAGCTATCCCAGATGATGCTCCTCTGGATGGTCTGAGGAAAACCATGGACCTCGATTGGTTCTACCGACGTACCTGCAAGGGAAATTAGTAACCTCCGAGACCGTATTCTCTTTCGTTATACGTCTGCGCGCGAAGAAAGAAACGAAAGCATTTTATGTCGTTCAGTCTTATGTACTTATGTAAGAGCGGTTTAGAGCCATCATTTAGTTCGTAAAGAGCTAACATAATATTTAAGCACCACGGCCTGAAGACTTGCGGGAAAGTGGGAAGTGTGTAGCTTCATACGTTCTTAAACTCTGCACTGGCTAATGACGAGTGGTTAGCTTCACGATCCGGCCATTCTACCGCGAGATGGACGTCCCCTCCCCCGGTACCTATTGGATGTACCGCAGAGTCGGTTTCGATTCCGGTGAACCGAAGATCCCCTTGCCCCTGTTTGGAATCAAACCTCAGTTCCTCATTTCGTCTATTTAGCAGCCCAGTTAGTTTAATTCCTCACTCACTCACTCACTCACTCACTCACTCACTCACTCACGGAGCTGACCCTTCTTGATAAGCCGCCAATTGTGCAGCTCCTGATGAAGAACTTCCCAGCATTTTCGGAACCCGAAGGTTCATTACCGTGTTCACAAGAGTCCTCCACTGGCCCCTATCCCGAGTCAGATTAATCCAATCCGTACCATCCGAATGGTAGCAAGCATTACCCGAATTCAGTCTCCTCTTAAATTTCTTCTTGAATCAGGTTTGGATTTGTTATAGTTGTTCCGAAATATCTGAACTGCGCCACATATTCAAAACATTTCTTGCCTATCTATATGTCATGATTTTGCCCTGCATTTTGGTGACGAGACAGCAGTTCAGATTATCTCAATTAATTTCGTTTGGATCCTGAAACCACTCCCATTGGTTTGTTACCTTTGGTCAAATAATTTTGAGCATCCTTCATCGAATCATGGCTTATGCTTCTTCGGTCCATAATAACCTTGACTCTCTTTGGCAGAAATTTTGATATGCTCTCCAATAATTTCCCAAGCTTTATTAACATCCACCTCAGTGTCTAAGTTTTCCAAAGCCGCGAACCTATTTGAGATTTCAACACGATGCTGCTCTTTACCATGTACCTCGTTTAATTTCTTGAGATTGATCCTCTCCATATGACCTCTGCGTTTTTCGCTCACTGCCAGTCTTTCCCTAACGTTTGCTAGCACCAGGTAGTGGTCAGTATCACAATCTGCTGCCCTGAATAATCGGACATCAGGTATATTTGAATGTCATTTCCTGTGTGTCAAATGCGGTAAATCTGGTTGTGCGTCTTCCCATCAGATCTCCACGTAAATTTAGGAATGTTACGATGTGGGAACATTGTACTTTTAATTGCTGTCATTTTCAAAATTACCGATACGATGAAGTTGCAATGGAAGGGGTGAGGGAGTGCCGTTGATGTGGGTGCAGTTGTATATTTGCCGGGCTCAGCTGGTTACACAATTTTCATGCAACGGTGAGGTATGGTAGGATCTGGTCCGGCTGTGATAGCAGCTTGGACTGTGAAGCTTTGAGCAATAGTTTCATAGAGGCCGTGCCATAGTTCAGACGGTTAGTCGCCGGCTTTCCAACACGGCGATCCGAGTTGTAGCCCGTGTGGGGTCATGTGGGATTTGTGGTGGACAGAGTGGCACACACTGTCTGTGGCTCTACAGCCCTTGTGGACCTTGGCAGCATTTTCAGTTTCTTAATCTACACACAGTCGGTAGGACTCCTTGGCCTGGGGATCAGGCAGTCGCAAGACCGCTACCTACACACACAGCAAACAAAAAGAGTTCCGTAAGCGGAAACAGCAGGCGTGTATAGGTGTACTCCACTGTGGAGTACAACATTTCCGATTGCATTCTCCGCGACATACAATTCACTGCTATTGATATTTATTAGCCATTGGTAAAATTCTTGTAGCAGGACACTTTGCCTGTTTAAAATCTGATATACATGAAAATAAAATTTAAAAATTATGTTCCTTCCTCGCGGCATACACGCTGCGTTTTCATTATAAAGCCCAGTCAGTAAATCCTGTTTAGCGGAACGATAGCTCCTTCTTCAGAGAGTTGTACGAAACATGTAAATCCACCCCGCGGGTAGAATGCAGAGTTGTTTAATGTTAACGCAGATTGTACGTACAATAGACACAGTGATTTAAATGGTTTAATTTAAATTCAAACAGGATAAGTATTTGTGATACTGCCGATGGCAGTAATTGTGAGAGCGAGTGTTCAATAAATTCGCTACATCCAATACGGCATGAAGTTATTCGTCACGTGACAATACTATTTAGGAATTAATTACTGTTTCGGTCTTCACATGAACAGGACACGAACGCAAACATACTGTGTTGGGTCTCATCTGTGGAGCTGCTCTCAAACTGACGTCTTTATGAACTCGGTTTCATTTCCATTTTCACATGCACATGATACCGACTGATTTGCGCCCTTCAAACCATGATTTTAGAACGTTATCTTGTTCGCCTGAGGATGGAAATAGAACCAGTGTTCGAAACATAGTGCTTTTAATTAATTTGGACCTGAACAATGTCTGTAATAATAGCTTCAGGCAACAATACTGGTACACGATGAGGTCATTGGATTTTTCAGTTTATCTAATCCTTCCAGCCGCACTATGGCCCTGGGGTCGACTCAGCCTGTAACAGAAAGGAGTACCAGGAGTCTTTCTAGGGGTTAAAGGGCAGCCGGCGCGTAGGGCTGACAACCTCACCGCCATTTGTAAGCCGGTTGTCTAGAAAATATGGGAGCCTCGACGTCTCACAACCCTATAGGCCTTCACAGCCTGTTACAGAGACAGCTTGGCGCGCAAGGCTAACAACCTTACCGCCACATGTGAGGCAGTTGTCTAGAAAATGTGGGAGCCTCGACGTCTCACACGCCTATGGACCTCCACGGCCGATTATAGGGATAGCTTGCCGTGTAAGGCTGGCAGCCTTACCGCCACCTGTGAGCAGATTGTCTAGAAAGTATGGGAGCCTCTACGTCTCACAACCCTATGGGCCTCCACTGCCTGTTACAGGGACAACGTTTACTGTTCTTGAAGAGACGACATATGCTTGCTTCTAAGTTAAGAATTGTCTGTAGAGATTCTGGCTCTTGTCTCAGGAAGGTTTTGACTGAGCTTGAAGCTTGAAGACAGGTGTGCCCAGATACGCTGTCCCATTTAATTCTTTTCTTTCTTTTCCAGATAAGGGTAAGTGGGTTCGAGACTTTACCGATCCAAACTCGAGGCCGACGCATTGAGGAACAGCGCACGAAGATGCCTGCGGTCAGTACGTGACTCTCTACTCATATCGATTTATGTTTCGTTCTCCTCGGTGTAACATTTCGACAGTATCGCCAGCCGAAAACGTACAGCGGTGAAAGGGGAAACTATAATTCAGATAAACTAAACGGAAACATATTTAAAATGTTCGATATGAGGCTCTCACGGCAATGAATGTTAGGCCATGTAGTTTGGACAGAACTATCGCCTCCATCTTCAGAGTCGAAAAAATAAGCCAAACAGTATTTGAGCTTGCCGCCTGCTGTCATTTGTACCTTATTTAACTTTTCGACCCTGAGAATGGAGGCTGTTTGTTCCTCCGAAACGTCGGGCTCTCTCAGAATTACACGGCGTTGCAACCCAGAAGATAATTTTTTTCGTAATATATGTAAATATATGTTAATTATATAATATTCTGCTACAGTAATCCTCAGATTCAATGGAGTAATCCGCTGTTTCGAATAACGAGCGGGGGCGAGACCCACTAATATCCCGTTAATATCAGTTAGGCCGTGACTGGACGACAGAGGAGTTGTTCGGTTCCCGACGGGACAGCAGATTTATATCTTTTTTCAAGACCGACCCTGGGTCCCACTGAGCCTCCTTTCGAATAATATTAGAGGCTCTTTCCCTCGGGGCGTGAGGCTAACCACTTACCTCTGTCTAGTGCTGGGGTCAGGAATGGTGGAGGTGTACCTCCGCTCACCCATGCGTTTTCATGGTGTAATGCGTAATTAAGCCCAGGGATAATTTGGCCTCTACCTTACCCACCTTAAGCAGACGAACTCGTCGCAGCTGACAGCATTACGCTGAAGGATTATTCGGACCAGACAGAAGGCAACAGGAGAATGGAGAATACTACGTAATGAGGAGCTTCACGATTTCTACTCTTCACTAAATGTTAATATATTATCTTCACTTGCTCAGTAGTACGCTGTAAAACATTGATTTTCCCCTTATTTTGTAAAGTTAGGTGATTTGGCTCCCATTCTTACGCGCAAGTTACTAAAATGTTGTCACCCACCATTTTCTTGAGCAGTTACATTTATGGTTCCCTTGGAAAATGTGCAACATCTCACAAAGATTCGGCATGAACAGTGGCAAGCATCCAGCTCTTCGTTAATACAATGCCAACTGTCACTCAGCCATAGGTCAAGAGATTGTCATATTGCTCACCGATTGGTCGAAAACTGCCACGTCATATCCGGACGTCTTCCTTTACAGTATATTGTATCCTAAGTATTGAACCTTTCCCCTTAGAAATGGTGCGTGGTACAGAATTCTGTGCTTCAGACTGAAATTCAGTTTATTTAAATTTCTTTTTATATAAAAGGGAAAATGCGTTTTTCGTTTTATTGTCCAGTGTTATTCACACAAATATGCGTGTGTAAGAATTCCTCAGTAAGTGTTAGTACAAATATTCCCATGAACTCGTTCTGTTGACCAGAGTTATCATGTTAAGTTGCGTGTGCGCATTAGTGTATCATTCCCAACAGCCAAAAATCACTTGAAGTGAAGTCAGGTTGCCATGGTGGCTACCGAAAACGTTAACATGTTACCCAATTGTTATTGTTAATTTCCCATGCTTCCTCCCCTATTACTTTCCCGTCCTGCATGTTATGAAATGAATGAATTGAGACGAACATTTAATGCCGTCTCCCACAAGCAGTCCTCAATCGTAAACCACCTCATTCATGTAGTATGCTACCCGTCACATGTCCACATCAGTACATTATCAGTACTGAGAGAATAGACACGATACGCTGGAACAATATACACTGCTTGGTGGTCCGTGACGTACTGCGCGGGAGAGTCAGTAAATAGGTCACAAATGGATATAAAACGTAAAGCATGTGATATTCGAACCTGGAAGCAAAAACATTTATTTCGACATATCCTTCCACCAACACCGATACAGTTGACCCCTTGCTTTACCAGTGCGTCGAAACCCGCAGCATAGAATTGTTTTGACTGTTGTCTCAGCCACTTTCACACTTCCGTTTCAACCTCTTCCATCAGCGAAACGTTTCCCACCCATTTGCGAACCGCTTTACGTAAACAGGAAACACTTCTTAATGAATAAACTTTGCAGTGAGTCTTTTTGCCTACAGAAAACGCATAACAGAACGCTGCTCTTCGGTAAAATACTCTTCCAGCACGGTCTTCATTTTGACTACTGAAGCCAGCTTCTGTACATGCGCATGCGCGTCTGTTACCTAACCTGTTATGAAGCTGGACTGTGCTGCTACCTAGTGATATAAGAAACCTATTACACCCATTACAGCTCTTTCACTTCCATGTGTGGCCTTTTTACTGACACTCCCTCGCATGTAACTTATGTTCGTGCAATTAAAGTACGAAATTTCAGACCTTTACTGTCATCCTTATGTTACTTTTTATGCGAAAGATGTGAAATTTAGCCATTTTAATTGCTCCTTCTCCAGTAACCTCCTGTATTAAAGCACATAACCTAACTTAAATAAAACGAATATTATTTACGGACCCCATCTTTGCTCTAGCCTATATTCATAACCACTCACTCAGCCGTATGCCATATTTTTCTGGATATTGCCCACGGTCTCTTTCATTGCGTTGCGTATCTCGCTCCCACCTACGAAGTTCGCATGGCGTAAGTTTACATAACTGTAGACATATGTTCCGAGCGTGACTTCTGCATAAGAGGCGGGCCTGTCTTTCTGGTTCTGACCTCTTTGTGTATGGTGACTCGGTTGGGGAAGAGGCAAGGGGTACTTCCGATGGTCTGCAGCCAATTATTTTTTGTATCCTTATTTTAATTACGAAAGTTTGCTGCGATATCTGAGTTTGTTCAAACGCGACGACGCGTCAAGTGCGCAAACAGCGCAGGGAATGATCCCAACCTACTTCTCTTGCAACTACAGGCAGCGTGCCGTGGCCCATGAGGGAAGAGCGTTATCGAAAGCTGATAGTGGCTGTGCTAGTCAGGAGATTCCACGTCTTTTGTGGAGGTTCATTACAATGTTCACAAGAGCCTGTTATTG
Source organism: Cryptotermes secundus (assembly GCF_002891405.2). Lineage (NCBI taxonomy): Eukaryota > Metazoa > Arthropoda > Insecta > Blattodea > Kalotermitidae > Cryptotermes > Cryptotermes secundus. The sequence continues at coordinate 885,329 of NW_019743170.1, read as the reverse complement.
GCTGCTATCAAGACCCACTTGAATGAATGCCCTCACACGTTATGCGTGTTTTGATTTTTTATATTATTTTCTATGTATGTGAGCCGTGATGCCCCAGTCGGTATAGCGACGAGTTACGGACTGGACGGCCGGGGTTCGATTCCTGGCAGATGGAAAGAGATTTTTCTCTAATCCACAGCCTCCAGACCAGCTCTGGGGCCCAACCAGCCTCCTATCCAATGAATACTGGCGGCTCTTTCTGATTCGACCTATCCCTTGGTCTGAGAGCCATACTTCACCTACCCCTTGCTCTCGGATTGAAACTTCACGTACCCCTTGCTCTCGGAGTGAAACTTTAGATATCCCTTGCTCTCGGAGTGAAACTTCACGTACTCCTTGCTGTCGGAGTGAAACTTTAGATATCCCTTGCTCTCGGAGTGAAACTTCAGGTATCCCTCGCTGTCGTAGTGAAACTTCGCCTACCCCTTGCTCTCGGAGTGAAACTTTAGGTATCCCTTGCTCTCGGATTGAAACTTCACGTGCCCCATGGTTTCGGAGTGAAACTTTAGATATCCCTTTTTCTCGGGGTGAAACTTTAGGTATCCCTTGCTGTCGGAGTGAAACTTCACCTACCACTTGCTCTCGGAGTGAAACTTTAGGTATCCCTTGCTCTCGGATTGAAACTTCACGTGCCCCTTGGTCTCGGAGTGAAACTCCACCTACGCTTTGCTTCCATAGTGTAACTTAACGTACTCCTTTCGAATGTTCAATGGCGACTTAATTTTTTATTTCCAACGACATGTGTATGACGTGTTTTAAACAATAGAACACGAAGAATTTTTCATTATAATTTAAGTTATGAAAGAGAACGATATCAGTACGTGGTAGGCCTTTTCGACCCGGCTGAGAAAGTGCATGAATATGCCTGACATACTTTGTGGGTCCGTGTACCCCGTTGCAGTGGTGCTGAGTGGCGGTGTTTCAGTGGCTGTGACAGCCCTGGCCTCAGAAGCACCTGCCGGTTGCAGCAGAATCCCGTTCACCTTGAAAGTTTGCAAATCGAGCGAAAAATGGCAGGCTGAAGTGGAACATGTGTGTCTGCATATGGCCCCAAACTGTCGAACCTCCCCTTGCCTTCCCCCCTTTTAGTGAATACCAGACGGCTTTAGGAAGTAATGCCAAGTTCTTTTACACGTGGAAAAAAAAACAAAGGGGGAATGTAGATAAACATAAGAAACAGGATTGTAGATTGTTCCGTACATCTGTCCCATATGAAGTTATTGGTAGAAACGTGTTTTACAGGGTTGCAAATATCTTTAAGATCCCCCCCCCCACACCTTATTTTTCTGTGTATGTTTTTGTTATTCCTGCCCATATTTGCATCTGTTCTTTTGCTGTCCATTTGGACATCCTGTGTGTCCGATTAGCGGCATCTCTTGAGTATGTTCATACGCTGAAGCATTCATATTTTATTATGCAATCGCATTCAGCGGCCTATCAGTGAACTTATGAGGTGGCAGGAACATTATTGTATTTTGCGTCTTATGTTCTCACGCCGATGACTATCAACGGTTCATTCTTCAGGGCTGTAATGCCATACGATTCGGAGACAGCCTGACGTTTCTAAGGAGCATATTGCCTCCGCCTTCAGGGTCCAAAGATGAAAGAATTACCTGTTGCAGAAAGGGGCTGTCATGGTTCTCTCAGATTCTGGCCTGCTTCTACTGTTTTCGTGTTTGTCTCTTCGACCCTGAAGACGGAGGCGTTGTATTACTCCGAAACACCACCCTCTTCCCGAACTGTATAGCGTTACAAGCCAGAAAACCGTACTTTCCAACATTAGTCTTACAACTGAAGCAAGATGGCGGTAGACTGTAATTGCGCAGTCGCAGAGATTGTCACGTGATGGTGGTTAGTCCAGTGAGCGTCATGCAGCCATCGTTGCTGTTACTGTATGTTTTCCATTCATCTTTCACGACTGAATGTAGAGTTATGCAGTTGTTAGGTGTTAGTAAATAAGACTAAGAACTGTCACGTAATTTTTCTTTTCCTCAGACAAACCGGAGACTTGGTTACTTCTGTATACGTAAGACGCACCGCAATTAGTTCTTAGTAGCATAAATTAACAGTATAGAATTTTGTCTACATTTCACTTTCACTTAAAAAAAAAAGAAGTGGCCTTGTTCAGCTGTAACAGTAGGACTGTGACACCGGCTGAGAGTTCAGCGGAGCTTTCGTACTGTTAAACTGTCCTGCTTTCCCCCTTATTCATTTCCAGTCCTAAATGTTATCGCGAATGACACGTCAAGGCCGACGTTTAACGCCATACCCCACGAATGGCACCTACAAATAGCCTTGGATCTTCTCCTTTATATAGTATATTACACTTCACCTATCAACATCAGAATGTTATGAGTGCCCGCAGAATACGCACGATGCACTGAAAGACGAGAGTGGATGGTCGTTGACGTGTTATTAATATTTTATTACACTTAGTGAGGTGAGACTGAGTCCACTTGGTACGTCGGCCACTGTCTGGCCTATTGTACGAGCCCCAGATGATAGATGGTGGTGACTTTGGAGCAGGGGAAACCGAAGTATTCGGAGAAAACCTTCCCCAGCGCCACTTTGTCGACCAGAAATCCCACATGAGCTGGCCCGGACTCAAACCCAGTCCGCCGCAGTGGGAAGCCGGCGACTAAGCGCCTGAGCCATGGCACGTCCTAGTGGCCTGTTAAGTAACGTAACGCTTGTGCAATGTGTTAACACTTGACAGTCAGTCTTTCTGTCTTTTCAGATGTGACGCCCTCTGCTCTGGTAAATAGGCAGACACACATATATACCTGACTTCAAGGCGTCATATTCGATAGGAACATAATAACAGTATTCACATGCCCCTGGGGCACGCGGTTGCGTAGTTGGTTGAGGCACTATGCTACAAGTCGGAAGGTCGCGGGTTCAAGTCCCGATGAGGTAATTTGATTTTCTTCAATTGACCTAATCCTTCTAGCCGCGCTATTGCATTGGAATCGACTGAGCCTCTAACAGAAATGAGTACCAGGAATTAATTAAATAGTTTTCCTGGGGAGTAAAGCGCGGCCGGCGCGTAAGGCTGACAACCTTACCGCCATCTTTGAGTCGATTGTATAGATAATGTGGGACCCTCAACGTCTCACAACCCATAGGCCTTCACGGCCTGGTACAGGGATAACTTTACTTTACTATTCACATGCCCCTGGAAGTTAGTTACACTGGTCCTCCGTCTGCCCATATCTGAATCAGCTCACGTGTTCTGAATTACTAAGTTAATTTATTTGGAGTGTTCATAACGCCGCTTGCAGCCGAGATGGATCAGTCGGTATAGCAGCCAGCTGCGGGCTAGACTACCGGGGGATCGGGGTTAGTTTCCCGACGGGGCAAAGAGGTATGTTTTTCTTTTTCCCATAATTTCATGCTTAAGGATTACAGGGGCGTGAAGCTGACCACTCTCCCAGTGCGTGGTTAATCAATCAAAGTGACAGCTCTGCACTTGAGGCCGTGTAGCCTGCAGTGCCAGGATGATCGCTGAATGAACTGGAACGATGTGGAAGGAAGTGGTTGTGGCCTAATTAAATGTACTATCCCAGCATTTTCATGTAGGTACTGAGCAAAACTATGAAAGGCTTCAGCCAGAATAGTAGCTTATTTCCCTGCAGGAGCCAAGTGCCGAGACCAAGAAAACGTGGATCTACACATCCACTCCCCCACACGCCTTGGATACGTGGCGAAGATTGGAAGCCCCTGGATTAAATAGGTTCTGAATTAGGAAAGAACTGGTTTAGAGACGTGTTAGTGGAAGTGTTGCAGGCAGCGCGATGCAGCCGGTTCTGCTCGTCTGTTGAGAACCGGCACGGTGAGGAAGGAGGGTGAGGAGAGGGCAATAATATCGCTTCAAATGTCGAGGATGTCTGTGCCTAGGCTTCGCGTCCGCGTCCACGGTTCTAGAAAGGTCAGCAAGTGAAGGGAAACCGGATTGACACAACACCCGGCGCAATAAACTCAGTTGGGAGGCAGGGGAGTAGCCTTACATCTAAAGGTCAACTGCTTGATAATTTACACCCCTTGTATTTTAGGCAGGGATGATTATGTCGTAGAATTTTCTGTGTTTCGGTTAGTAGCAGTCGCTATTCGGTGCACATTGCTTATAATACAGAATGTCCCAGGAGAAAACGTGAGTGTTCTGACCGACCCTAGTCTCGATCATTGTAAGCAAAAAAAAAGTTTATACACATATGTACATGTGTCCTATTCCGAACGGTTTCCGGGATAGAGATATTTCACTGTAAAGTTCTAAAACTGTTGATGAGAAAGAGATGTTACATACTGTTTCTAATAGCTGTATCTATTGTTCAAGCGACATAGTTGATACAGTTTATCTAGTATAATACAAACAAAATAAAACAAACTCCGTGATTTTAATCCGCAAGCGAACTATACCGACCGAGCGACCCCCGCTTGTTGGCGAAGTTAGTGCCAACTTTTGCGGATAGAGGGTGTCGTGTGGTCAGCGCAACAAATCCCCCACGGCCGTTAATTTCGGTTTTCAAGACCGGAGCTGCTCTTTCCTTGAAATAGCTCCTAAATTATCATCACGAAGCTGAGTGTACCCCGTTCCAGACCCACTACTTCTCAGAAAAAATCTGGTAAAAATCTGACCGGGACTCCTGGATCTGTAGCCAGGAACGCTGACCACTAGATCACAGAGGCAATCATTATCTAGTATAATAAATTATCGAAAATTCCACCATCAATATCAATACACTTTGCATCTCATGTGAGGACATGTTGTGTTTCTCATCTGTACAGTGTATCTCGGAAACCGTTCGGAATAGGACATATGTACGTGTACACATTTTTGCTTAGAATGACCGATACTGTGACCTTCCAGAATATTGACCTTTCTCCTGGGACACCTGTATAAACCGGATTCTGTAGCGTTAAATACAAATCTACATTTTGCCAACATAGATATTTGATGGGAGGATAATATTAAAATTAATCTTTGATTGGGTGACATGGACTGCATATATGTTCAAGATAGGGACCAGTGGAGGGCTTTTTTGAGCACGCTTATGAACTTTTTGGTTCCATAAATTGCTGGGAAGTTCTTGAGTAGCTGCATAACTGGCGGCTTCTCTAGAAGGGCTCAACTCCATGGAGTTAGTTAATATAGGTGTTGGTGTCATGATCCGCCTATGTGGTCTAGTGGTCAGCGTTCCTGGCTACAGATCCAGAGGCCCGGGTTCGATTCCCGGCGCTACCAGATTTTTTCTGAGAAGTAGGTCTGGAACGGGGTCCACTCAGCCTCGTGATGATAAGAAAACCGAAATTAACGGCCGTGGGGATTCGTTGCTGTGACCACTCGACCGCAAAAGTTGGCACTAATTTCGCTGACAAGCGGCGGTCGCTCGGTCGGTATAGTTCGCTTGCGGACTAAAATCACGGAGTTTCTTTCTTTTTGTTGATGTCATGATTCTCAGAATGAGCAACGATTATTTCGCAAAACAGCAGTAACCGGTTGGTCTTTGTAACGGAGACACAGAATGTTTTCCGTGCGGAGAAACACCTTTTAAACCTATTTATATTATTTTTCGGAGGCCCCCAAACTATGCGGGTCACAGTTGCCACCCCGTGGCCAAGTGGTTCACGAAACTTCTGCGTAATGTGGATCAGCAAATTCATGATCGGATTCGTGTCTCTCACAGCCTTGACTCTGCTTGTCACCTGCGTTCACACTGGTTTCTTGCTGAAGATGGAGACGACTACACGGCGTTATATGCCAGAAGATAGAACTCTTCTCAACAAATTCATTCTTGAACACCCAGATTAGTGAGCATTGCTGAGGCCCTGGATTACTTTAAGACTCGAAACTGATTGGTACGTCGCCCCCACCCCAATTTCTGTCTTTTTTAAATTAACTTAATACTTCAGATGATCAGTGAACGATCTGTAACGGACTGTCCTTTTATTGCAACTGAAATTACCCAGACGCTTAGAGGGAAGCTGCTGCCTCCTTCGGCTGGGTTGAATAAGCCAAAGACACCAGTATGAAGCAGGTGGCAATCATATAGCAGAGCTCTGCTTGCCGCCTGTTTTTGTTGATTTTCTTGATTAGTTTACCCTTAGGCCCTGAAGATAGAGGCAGCACATCCTTCGAAACGTAAACGGACTTCTACCAGACTATATGAAGTCGCATACCAGAACAAAGCGTTCTTCGTAGTCGTGCTGTATGAGACCCTGAGATCGAACCTGCATAGAGCTCTTCATCCTGTGAATTCGAGTCTCTCGGTGCAACCTTCATTTGTCTGTTTGTGACGTCATCATGGCGAAGGGTTCCTCAAGGCACATTTCAGAATGAAGTAGTCAGACGTTGTCACATTTAATTGCTCGATGTTCCGCGTTGTTATTGAAGGCTAGGATAGTTTAGTGTAATGCGATCATTGTGTTGTTCTGAGCCCTGGTCTTACCTTGAGCGGAAAATAAAGTTTTCAGGAAAATATTTGGACCTAAGACGGACGAACAAGAGTCAAATGAAGGGCACTACGCCCTTGGCTTTATTTTTATTGCTAGTGGGGTGGGACTAAGTCCCTTGTAGTGCGGCCACTTCTGGCCTGTTATACCAGCCCAAGATGATAGGTGAGGGTGATTGTAGAGCAATTGGTGGAATGAAGATTGGCAGGGGAAACCGGAGTACTCGGAGAAAACCTGCCCCAGCGCAACTTTGTCCACCACAAGTCCCACATGACCAGACCCGAGATTGAACCCGTGCCGCCGCTGTGGGAAGCCAGAGACTAACTGCTTGAGCTATGGCGCGGCAACGTCCTTGGCTTACTGAACATCGGTTGGATATGTAGCACGAATGGGATAGTGAATCAGTCGATGTAGTGATTATAGAATAAGGCAATCGGTCCCCTGTTAAGTCATATGTTTCTCTGAAGAGACGATTTTATTTTTTGAGTTGTAACGCAGTGTAGATCCTTACAACCAAGAAGTTTGCCATTACCTAAAACGAGAGTTTTATATTCGCTACAGCGTCCCGACCGGCTGTGGCCCCCACGTAGGGTCCTATCTAGTGGGTGCCTAGGTTAAAAATTATCAAAATTGACCACTCAGTTTCTTGTAATGCTGAAGGTTAAGAGGTATGGAGCCGTTTCTCCACTCCCCACATACGTCCTTATGGCCCAGTGCTTGGTTAAACTCTGGGACAATTTTGTCATTGGATTTAAGGATGCAGTGACGGTGACTGAACAGCGCGTCCATCTGGCCTGTGACGCCCTGTATTTGCGGGAGAGTTCAGTGTTTCGGAGGAACATGTTGCCTCAATCTTCAGGGTCGAAGAGTAAACGGAGCAAGAAATAATCAAAAACATGCGGCAAGCTGGAAGAACCAATCTGTTTCCCTTGAAGGGAGTCGAACTGCATTTACTCGGGCGTTCAACCCGTAGCGTGGTCACTGGCGAAACCCAAGATATCGGCAGTGACTTAACGCTCTGAAGTTTAGATTTCATGTACGTAATATGAATGCATTGCAGCTTGCCACCGTTTTCTTTGTTTCTTGGCTTATTCTTCGGCCCCCAACAGACAAGGGGCGCTGAATTTTTATTTTTTTATTTCATGGTAATTTAATGATTTGGGAAGATTATTTAATGACCGTTATGGCACATATTTAATTTTGATTAACTTTAATTGGGTGAACTGTAAGAGTCCGGTCTAGAAAACCGAGATTAACGGCCGTGGGGTAACCGTTGTGCTGACCACGTGACACCTTCTATCCGCAAAAGTTGGCACTAACTTTGACAAGGGCGGTCTCTCAGTCGGTATAGTTCGCTTGCGGACTACAAGCCACGCCACGGTTTTTTTTTTACTATAAGTGAGAGAGGCGCAGTATCAGGTTGGAACTGCGTGAAAATAATGCACAAAAATCATTTATATGTTCACAGAGAACACAGCGCCTCTCCATTCTGAGGACCATACGAAAAACATAAATTCAGTCCGTGCAGCAAATGCAGAGTTCTTGAAGGCTAGTACAAGGACTAGACTGCGTTCCGAGCGAAACGTTAATTAATCAGAAGAGTACGCCTGCTATGACGGGCCTGTTTGCTGTTACCCATGTGGCCAGTGGGCGCCACACAACTTCGCACACAAGGGCGCTGTCACGCTTTTCACCGTGAACACGAAAGCTATATTATGACGCTCGACAATGTTTCACGTCCTTTGCTGCAACATGGCATGCCCCTCTGGCTTTAAGATGTATCCATGTTGTCACAGACAGAGCCCCGGCTACCGATGATCTGTGCTATTACCATTATATCTTGTGTGGTGGAAGTACCATTCTAAAAAGTGAAGTTACTACTACGTAATTCATATTTGATTTGTAGACTCAATCTGTACTACAGGAAATTATTTGCACTGGGTGGTCTATTATGCGCAGAAGTGATTCTTTGTTCGCATTAAATGGTTTATTATGCACATAAATGAATCACTGTTCGCATTAAATGGTCCATTATGCGCAGAAATGATTCATTGCTCGCATTAAACCGTTAATTATGTGCAGAAATTATTCTTTTTGGTAGTAAATGGTTCATTATGCGCAGAAATGATTCACTGTTCGCATAAAATGTCCATTATGCGCAGAAATGATTCACTGTTCGTATTAAGTGGTTCATTATACACATAAATGATTCACTGTTCGCATTAAGTAGTTAATTATGCACATAAATGATTCACTGTTCGCATTAAGTGGTTCAATATGCACATAAATGATTCACTGTTCGCATTAAGTGGTTCATTATGCACATAAATGATTCATTGCTCGCATTAAACCGTTAATTATGTGCAGAAATGATTCACTGTTCGCATAAAATGTCCATTATGCGCAGAAATGATTCACTGTTCGTATTAAGTGGTTCATTATACACATAAATGATTCACTGTTCGCATTAAGTGGTTCATTATGCCCAGAAACGATTCGTTTTTGCCATTAAATGGTTAATTATGCGCAGAAATGATTCATTGTTCGCATTGAATGGTTCATTATGCGCAGCAGTGATTCGCTGTTCGCATTAAATGGCTCATTATGCGCAGAAATGATTCGCTGTTCGCACTATGCACAGAAACCATTGATTATACGCAGTTATACCAAAACTGGTTCGTTAAATTACATAGTCTTTGAGTTATGTCTCCTGCTAACCTGGTCATATAAATTGAGGCGTTTCAAGAAGGTCGGTATCGTTAGGTCTTTCAAGAAATTCTTGTTTTAAAACTCGTTCCTATATACACGTACATTACGTAAGAGGGTACGTGTCTGACGTGTGGTAGCAGTGCGAAGGCAATAAAATGGAAATGTAAGTCAGTTGGTTGTTATGAAGTTCGCTGTGTCACGGAAATGGGACATACGTAACCGGTGTAGATAACTAAATTCTGCAGTGAAATTTATAACGGAGATAATCCTAGACGTTTTAGCTGTAGGAGTAGGCGCGTTCAACTTCAACCCGATGAGAATTCAGTGGGAAGGCTCGCCATCTGTTATATAAGCCTTAGCATTCCTTTCCAGTCGTACATGTTCTTGAATGATACGTCGAGCCTGAAGTTTAACGTCATCTCCCACGAAAACACGCACAAATAGTGATTTTAAACTGCTTGTTTTATGTACATAGTATGCTACGCTTCACATAACCACACCAGAATATTATTGTAACAGACTTGATCAACGCGTTGCTAGGCAACAGTCCTGTAATCACGGCACAACACGCAACAATAGATGAGGTGTTTTCTATGTCGTCCGCGCTGAGCAGGCGGTGTAAGAACGGGGTTATGCAACCCTTTTCTAAGCAACGGCTAGGTAAACATATTTCCGCATGAGCAGTGACGTCATCAACAGTGGAGACTGTGTTTTCCGTGGTGTCTGTGCAGAGTGCTTATAAGAGAAGTGAGTCCTCCTGGCATGTTACGTTAGATTTCAGTTTCATCTTTAAATTCTGAATCTGATTTGTCTGGTGTTATATTGTATGGGAACTGCACACATTCAACCAAACGTTACAGTAAAAATGCAAGTATCATTGCTTAGCAGCGGCGAGTTAACGGCCTTTGCTAGGCAAAGCCAGCAACAATACGAACAGCTACATGTTTTCTATGCTGTCCGACACAATGTTATATAAGAGGAATGTTATATAAGTCGCAATGTTCCAATACTTCCACCGTGACCCTGCGAGTCGTAGGAAGCGACGAGAAGGGAAGTCTCAATTCTGAGACAGTAAAATATGGTCGTGAGTCCCAAGGGACTCGGACCCAAGTAAGACTGCGCTGGCAAGGGCCAGCAGCATATGCAAAAGACAGACGCGTCCTCTCGTCAGAGAAGGCGCCCCGCAGAAAGAAGACCGTAACTGTCAAACGGTAATAATTAATATCTGGTCATGAGCCTCAAATGGGGCTCGACACCAAGACTTAGTGACTGACTGACCGTCAGTCGCAATGTGACTTTGACTTTGACTAATAACTTTTGAATGGCTGAAGCAGTATTTATGAAACTGGGTACCTGAAGCCATCTCCACGGCTTAATTCATAAATCTCGCACATCATTCCTTGTTAACATCCGTTACCAGGAAACGGCTGTTGAAGGCGCTGCGGGCTGGAGAAGATGTAGTGTTTGCACCAGTGATTTGTGAAGTCTAGAGATTAGCGATAGCGCTGTAGTTACTTGTAGTTTCGAGGTGTGCGTATAAATGGTCAGTAAATCCATTCACCAGTCCATACCCCGTCTATAGTCATGCACTATGCTACAAGTCTGATGGTCGCGGGTTCGATACCCAATGAGGTCATTGAATTTTTCAGTTTACCTAATCCTTCCATCCGCACTATTGCCCTGGAGTCGACTCAGCCTCTAACAGAAATGAGTACCAGGAATCTTCCTGGATGTGATGGGCTGCAGGCGCTGAAGGTTGACATCACCGCCATCTGTGATCCGATTGTCTAGAGAAAATGTAGGAGCCTCGACGTCTCACAACCCTGTGGGCCTCCATGGCCAGTTACAGTGATAGCTTTATTCTAGTATTTTACCTTTTTAGGGCTACATCTGTTTCAAACAAAATAATTGGCAAGGGGTCGTCGTGTGAACAAGTTTGTGAGCCAGTAATCTTCACCTGTAATGTTAAAGTTTTGCATGTCATGTTGGTAACGAAGTTTTCATATCAGCCCAGGCCAGGAACTGAAAACCTGATAAGGATGGCACCACTTGACGTGTTTATCATTTGTTATTAGGAGTTACTGACTTGCGTAAATGATGGATACATAGCAGAAAGCAGTTCTACAGCGAACAGGTTACCGTGGCGGTAGTGTTCTGGACTGGTGTTCAGGAGTTCCTTCTTTCGAATCTCAATACCGACTGTTACGTCTGACCTTTCGTGGTTTGCCTCAGTCGCTTCAGGAAAATCCTTGATAATACCTCGTCTAGGCCACCACCACCGCTGCCTTCCAAATCCTTGATCTACAGTCCCGGCATTCAACGCTGTGTAGTCTAGCTACTGACAGCCCCGGAAAATTACCCAGCCTCACCCCACAAAATAAATGTCTTTACTTACAGGAGCGCCTATACCTTTCAGGCGCAGTAGAAACTAAGTAACGCCTGCTTTAACACTGAGAAAGAAACTGCAGTTTCCAACAGCGTATTTATTGGTATCGTTACGGTTCTACAAATAAGCAGTGGCCTGGTTTCGAAAATAGTATCGGGCTGTCTTCTTGATAAGATGCACCATGTTTTCTGTGAAGTGTGAATTGAACTTTTGGTTATTGAAATGATTTTCATCCTTCAGAGAGCGAATATCCACGTGACTATGCACAACTTCCCATCTACGGCCGATGTCTGCATTTACGAGGCCAGTGAATAGTGTTTGCAGCCGCTGTCCCCTCCCATCACTTACCGAACCCTCCTGTCTCCTCACATTACTTTTCATTCACTCCTATTCCCTCCCTTCACTTACCGTTCCCCCTGACCCTTCCTATTACTTACCACACCATCCTGTCCTTTTCCATCACTTTCCATTCCTTCCTATCACCTCCCATGCCTTCCTGTCTCCATTTTCCATTCCATCCTGTCCTTTTCTATCATTCACCAATCCCTCCTGTCCCTTCCCATCACTTTCCATTCCCTCCTGTCCTTTTCCATCATTCACCAATGCGTCCTGTCCCTCCTGTCCTTTTCCATTATTCAACAATCCCTCCTATCCCTTCCCATCACTTTCCATTCCCTCCTGTCCCGTCCCATCACTTTCCATGCCCTCCTGTCCTTTTCCATCACTTACCATGCCCTCCTATCCCTTTCCACCACTCACCATGCCCTCCTATCCCTTCCCATCACTTTCCATTCCCTCCTGTCCCTTTCCATCACTTTCCATTCCCTCCTGTCTCTTCCCATTCCCTCCTATCCCTTCCCATCACTTTCCATTCCCTCCTGTCCCTTCCCATCACTTTCCATGCCCTCCTGTCCTTTTCCATCACTCACCATGCCCTCCTATCCCTTTCCATCACCTACCATGCCCTCCTATCTCTTCCCATCACTTTCCATTCCCTCCTGTTTCTTCCCATGCTCTCCTGTCCTTTTCCATCACTCACCATGCCCTCCTATCCCTCCCCATCACTTTCCATCCCTCCTGTCCCTTACCATCACTTATCATGCTCTCCTGTCCTTCATCACTTACCGTGACCTCCTGGCCCTATCACTTTCCATTCCCTCCTGCATCTTTTCCTGTCGTCTCCTCCTACTACACCCTCTCCTGCCCCGTCTGTTCCTTCTGGGTTGATTGATTTAAGCTTAACTTGAAATGATCCCTTTACACTACAGGTAGAAATGAAATTCATCAGATATGTTTTAGCGTACGGCCACAAATCTAACAGAAATCCATTAAGCTGTCTGGATTCGTAGTGAGAGACACGACGTCACCATTCCGAGTCCATTGTGTGAAGTGTGTGCCAAGCGAGCATGAGCTGTGCACGAGGTCACGGGCACTGTATGTCTTTGCTCTTCGTTGCGTGGCGGTCGGCCGTGACCGTCACCTCTTGTTTCCAAGCAGTATAGCAGTGAGAGAGAGAGAGGGGGGGGGGGCTTTGCGCAAGGTTAGCGGGCAGGCAGCTATGTGCATAGAGTTAGCCAATGAGTTTACCGCTCAGTTTGCTTCTTACGCTGGCTGCTCCAAACTGCAAAGAATGGCGGTGAATGTAACGTAGGACTTTGCAGTGTAACATCTTCCCCTGACACCTGTGCCCGTTTCGGTTCCGAATTGATTAAAAATTCATGAAGCTTTCGGACATCAGGTCCCGTAATTAGACTGGTAAAAGGTAAAATTGTTCCTATGCCTAATTAATGGGGTTACGAGGTAGCGTAGTTGGTTGAGGCATTAAGCTACAAGCCGGAAGGTCGCGGGATTAATTACCGATGAGGTCATTCGATTTCTCAGTTGACCTGATTTTTCCAGCCGCACTATGGCCCTGGGATCGATTTATCCCCTAACAGAAATCAGTACCAGGAATATTCCTAGGGGCTAAAGGGCGGCTGGCGCCTTAGGCTGTCAACCTCACCGCCATCTGTGGGCCGATTGTTTGGAAAATGTGGAAACCTCGATGTCTCACAATCCTACGGGCCTCCACGGCCTGTTATAGATACAGGTTTACCTTTTCATGCATAATTAATTACGTACTACGCCATGAAGACGTGTTGGAGGGTGGAGGTATGGCCCCACCACTAGATGGAGGTGAGTGGTCAGCTTCAGTCCTCTGCCGCTTTACCCCCAGGGAAACAGTCACGCCTATCAATTGTATATGAGCCTGGATGGGCCCCAGAGCCCGTCCGGATGCAGTGCAGTAGAGATAAATCTCTCGTCTCTGCCGGGAACCAAACCCCGACCATCCAGCCCGTCGCTGTACCGACTGAGATATCCAGGCCATAACTCGGAAAAACTTCGACATATATCCGGGTCAGAGTAATAGATTCAAACCCAAGATTCTCGTGTTCGTGAAATAAAAAAATGCACATTTTAGCCTGCAAGGTGACAAGAAAGTAAGTAAAGCTATCCCTGTACCAGGAAGGTGAAGGCCCATAGGGTTGTGAGACGTTGAGGGTACCACATTATCTAGAACAGCGTTTCTCAAACTTTTCTGAAGTGGGGACCAGTTCTGCGGACCACCTTACTCTTGTTCCCTTCGAAAGCAAGTTTATCATGTTTTAGCATATTTTAATACCAGTATACTTATATTTTAAAATAGAATTAATTACAATTAATTTAATTCAATTAATTTTATATTAGTATTAATTAATTAAGTTCATAGAATAAAATTCATATTCTTTTTTTAATAATTCAAGGCTATTAGGATTTGGATAATCTTTAACTTATTAACTAGAAAAATAAATAAATGTTGGTACTCACATTAATGAGATTGGTGAACCTGCCGATTCTTGCACACTTGTTCTATATTTGGATGTAGCTGGGAAGCTTAAGTCGGAGATAGTCACATACATCGAGTCGATTTCGGTACTTTGTTTTTATTTGAGTTAGTGATGAAAACCCTTTCTCACACAGATACGTAGAAGTGAAAGACGATTGCCATGTGTAATTTCCAAACTCTGAGATTTTCAGCTATAGTGTGATACACAATTAATTTGAATTTTATTTTTTCTTCTGTCTTTTATGAAGGACCACAAGGGCAGTGGTCCGCGGACCATAGCTTGAGAAACGCTGATCTAGGCAATCGGCTCAAAGGTTGTCAGCTTTACGCGCCGGCCGCGCTTTACTCCCCACGAAAACTATTTAATTAATTCCTGGTACTCATTTCTGTTAGAGGCTGAGTCAACCCCAGGGCCATAGTGTGGCTGGAAGGATTAGGTCAATTGAAAAAATCCAACGACCTCATAGGGACTTGAACCCGCGACATTCCGGCTTGTAACATAGTGCCTCAACTAACTACTCTACCGCGTGTCCCCGCGTGTTTCTTTTAATTAAGAACAAAGGAAATGTACTATTTGTGTGCGAAACTTGGTCTCTGACATTAAAGGAGGCACACAGACGGAAATTGTTTGAGAACGGGGAGCTGAGAAGAATATTTGGGCCGAACAGACTTGAAGTGACGGGAGGTTAGAGAAAACTGCATAGTGAGGAGCTTCATAACTTCTGCTATTCGCCAAATATAATCAGAATATACCAGTCAAGGAGGATGAGCTGGACGGGGCATGCAGCACGAATGGAGAGAAGATGAATGCATATAGGATATTGGTGGGGAAACCAGAAAGAAATTCTTTCCTTCTCCCCGTTCATGTTTATATGCCCTTTCATCTAATCCTCCTTGACTTGATGATTCTGTGTACCACTGATCTGAAAGTGCTGTGCTTTTTACGTGCGAAAATTTGTTTTCTACGTTTCTTAGAGCAAACAGATAATGATTTCCTAACACGAACCAGTTTATCTTTGTAATGCAGACGCATTGTATTTTCTGTAAGTTAGAATGTGAATTTTTTAATTACCACGAATCTCACGCTGCAAGGAGTTAAATCTGCTCTCTGCCGAGTTTGGCAAACTGTGGCCCCATGCTCCGGGGCCCACTCTGCTTCCCTTCTAGTTGGTACAGGGGATAAAGAGGCCGGAAAGTGACCCTGCCCATTCGCCTCTATTTAGTTCCGAACTTAGGAACCCAGTCACTGCATGTAGCACGAATGGGGGAGAAGAGGAATGTATATAGGATAATGGTGGAAAAAACGAGAAGGAAAGAGACCAGTGGGAAGACCAAGGCGTAGGTGGGTGCACAATATGGATCTTAGAGAAGTAGGATGGGATGAATTAGATTGATCTGGCTCAGGATAGAGATCAGTGGAGGACTCTTGTGAACACGGTAATGAACTTTCGGGTTCCGTAAAACGCTGGGAATTTCTTGAGTAGCTGCACAGTTGGCGGTTTCTCAAGAAGGGCTCCGCTTCATGAGTGAGTGATTGAGTGACTTAGGCCTCCATAAAGCTGTACCTTCACTCTTCCATACGTCTTCATGGCCTGCTGCTTCATTAAACGTAGGGACAAGTTTACTAACTTTGCAGCCCATAGTTGTTATTTGTAGGTGGTTATTTGCTGACGCTATGTAGTGTGATGATAAAGTGATTAATGGCAATGGAACAGTTGGTGCGGTGAGAATTGGCAGGGGTAACCTAAGTACTTGGAGAAAGCGTGACTCAGTGCCTGTCGCCGTTATTACTTCACTGTAATGAGCAGTTATATAATATGGCATTGCCTAAGAGTTTGGCCTAGAGCGGTGTTTCCCAACATAGTTTGGCCAGGGATCCCTCTCACACTTGTAACATTTTTACGGAAAATTCTTACATGTGAGCCTGACTAACTGGGCCCCAAAAAAGTCAGAGTAACAATAAATGAATTTTAAACAAGGATATGAGATAAGCATATTGTCGTGGTTTTATGTAGTGACTGTATAGACTGGGGTTTGGATTGGTAATCGGGTTTATTGAACTCTTGTACAGCTCGTTACTGCACTATGCAAATCACTGCTATACACAGTCTGTTACAGTCTCCACTAGCCGTTGATTGGTAGCGGTTTCAACAGCTGACTTTCCCCTTTCTCCGGGTTCCCAAACTAAAAGCAGCAGCTCACAATGACTGACCCACTCAGTCACCAACCAACTGTCTCCACGGGCCGCACAGTAAACACTGTTCCTTTGTTTCGCCATTGTTGTGTTCGTGTCTTGTAGGGTTCCCATTACTGTTGTATCGAGTTGTTGCTGTGGTGACATGCTTGTTTGTGGAGCCATTACTTAGTAACGACTGTAGTATATTTTTTGCTTGTCGTTGCTTAGGAACGGGTGTACATTCCGCAGTTTTATTTAATTGCGCATGTTTAGAAATAGGGGGGGCACGCGGTAGCGTAGGTGGTTGAAGGGCTATGCTACAAGCCGGAAGGTCGAGGGTTCAAGTCCCGATGAGGTCACTGGATTTTCTTTTCAAATGACCTGATCCTTCCAGCCCCACTATGACCCTGGGGTCGACTCAGCCTCTAACAGAAATGAGTCCCAGGAATTAATGAAATAATTTTCCTGACAACCTTACCGCCATCTTTGAGCCGACTGTCTAGATAGTGTGGGACCCTCAACGTC
The DNA here is from genome assembly GCF_002891405.2 of Cryptotermes secundus. Lineage (NCBI taxonomy): Eukaryota > Metazoa > Arthropoda > Insecta > Blattodea > Kalotermitidae > Cryptotermes > Cryptotermes secundus. The sequence goes on along the minus strand of NW_019743170.1, from coordinate 868,178 downwards.
TCACAACCCTATGGGCCTTCACGGCCTGGTACAGGGATAGCTTTACTTTTTTTTTTTTACTTTGTTTAGAAATAAGAATCACATTTCATGTAGAGGGGAAATGGAGCTTAAAAATTAGTATGTCACATATATGCATTTTTTAGTTTGAAGAGTGGTTTTTCTTTTCTTTATTTTTTGTGAGAAATTCCGTTTATATTTGACTTAATACCGGATGTTTACAAATATTGCTCCCATGTAATCTTCTTCTATATTTTGCTT
>NW_019743170.1:780707-867904 GCF_002891405.2 Cryptotermes secundus | reverse complement strand
CCCCCGGGCAATCAGAGAACCCAGTTTCGCGCGTGAATGTACGAATGAAAGGTATCACCTCACGAACCGCACTCCTTGACAAATCCTGTTCTCTGCAAGAGAAACACATTTTTGTTTATTAATCTATTCCTTTAAAAGTGACGTTTCTAATCTAAAGGAGTTTTAAAATGAAAAATATTTTATGTGAAGTAAATAATAATAATAAATGTAATGTGTTATGTTTGAATGGAATTTTCTTGCGGAAGCCCGGGGTTCGACGGAACATCATTTGGAAAGCAACGGAATAGAGGACTTGTATTCGGCAGATGTCGGTTCGAATCTCTGCCGGAACACCGACTGAGGGATTCTTGTGGTTTTCCGCAGTCCCTCCAGGCAAATGCTTAGGTAGTACCTCTGTTAGCTCACGACCGCTTCTTCTCAGACCCTCTTCAATCCGTCACGCGAATTCCCGACGTCGGTGTGGTTTCGGAACTGAAAGTGTCGGTAGGTGGCTCGAGACGCAGCCACTCGCGAACTGTAGCATGTTGTCATGAGAGGTTGTGAAATTGAGTCATACCTGATTGTTATCCTTATGTGGTGATTTCCCAATTCATATTGATCATCAGCTGACAGGAGTACGGATCTGCGTTTTGTTGCAAACTTACTTAATGAATTGGCCGCGCCATAGCTCAAGCGGTTAGTCGCTGGGTTCCCACCGCGGCGGCCTGGATTCGATCCCGGGTCTGGTCAAGTGGGATTTGTGGTGTACAAAGTGGCACAGAGGCAGGTTTTCTCCGAGTACTTCGGGTTCCCCTGCCAATCTTCATTCCACCAGTTGCTCCACAATCACCCTCACCTATCATGTGGGGCTGGTACAATAGGCCAGAAGTGGCCGCAGTACAAAGGACTTAGTCCCACCCCACTAGCAATAAAAAAATACCGAATGAATTGCGAATTTCTTTACGCGTTTGCGCGAAAATTTGCCAAAAAAGAGACGTATTTGCTTCGTGATGTTCATGTCTCTGTCCGTCTGCATGTAACAACTCGAGAATTGCTTCATTGTCACATTCCGCTTCTCGTTAGAATCGCAGAAACAATAACGTCCGTGAAGAGTGCTGTTTTTTTTTGTGGNGGGGGGGGGGAAGTGACGTCGTGAAGTCTAATAGAAATTCACATGCTTCTCGGAAGAGCATAGTGCCTCCATCTTGAGCGTCGAAGTGCTAAAGAAGTAAAAAGGAAGCAATGAGCTGCCGAACTTCACGGGGTCATATCCTAGAAGATAGTATTTTCCATAGTCATCGCCTGAGAACTTCAGCGGACATTTCACATGGGACATCCTAACACGTTTCCATGAGCATCTCAAGTGTTAACTTAATGTTTAATAAGGTAAAAGGTAGAAGTATCCCTCTAACTGGCCGTGAAGGCTCATATGGTTGTGAGACGTCGAGGCTCTCACGTCTTCTAGACAATCGGCTCACAGATGGCGGTAAGGTTGTCAGCCTTACGCACCGGCCTCCTTTTACTCCCAAGGAAGATTCCAGGTACTCATTCCTGTTAGAGGATGAGTTGACCCCAGGGCCATAGTGCGGCTGGAAGGATTAGGTCAATTAAAAGAAATCCACGTCATCGGTATTCAAATGCGCGACCTTCCGGCTTGTAACATATTGGTATGGAACTATATTATATATAAATATTTAGAATAAGTTCGTGCAGAGTATGAAGCAAATGCTATATTCAGCGCGTTTTGTCCGTAAGCTTCGCGGTTTTGTTTGTAGTTCAGTAAAGGGGAACAAATGGAGCCAGTGTGTAGACTGTGTAATATATGTTTACATTTCCCAAGTTGAAAGTTACTTACCTTAGGTCATGTGAATGTCATGTGGTCTGTAAAAAATACCAACAGTTCAAGGGAATCTGCCGTCTTCATTTTCTACCGTGAAGATGTAGGCAGGTTCCTCCGAAACGTCGTTACCTTTGTTCCAGTCAGTAGTCTCCATATACATCACAGCACAGTGGCTTCTCTGTAGTCAGCTCCTGTTTACGTCGTTAAACAAATCAGACCGGTTTGTGTTCGGAGCTTTTATCCATGCATCTGTTCAAAGATTTCATTTTAATTGTAGGAAACGAACGTAAAAGGCATGTTTTATGTGTTTCTCTTCTTCTGGAATGGGAAGCAATGGAGTATCATTGCTAATTAGTACAGGTTTGAGTTTCGGTGGAAAAAGCAGAGATCAAAACTTTAGCAACATCAGTCTATCTTTCCCTGTCGAGCGTTCATATCGATGTATAGTACTTGGAAACCCAGTACCTACTTTTTTTTTTTTTTTGCATTCTCTTAACCATTTACGTTTCATTGGTAAGTGTATGTGCCATAGTTTTAAGGGTTTTGTGTGATTCTCAGAATAAACAGAGCTGTAACTTGCTGTTTAGAAAGGTACAAAGTAAAGCTCTCCCTGTAATACGCCGTGAAGACCCATAGGATTGTGAGACGTCGAGGGTCCTACATTCTCTTGACAATCGGCTCACAGATGGCCGTGAGATTGTCAGCCTTACGGGCCGGCAGGTCGCCCTCTACCTCCAGGAAGATTCCTGGTACCTTTCCTATTAGAGAATGAGTCGACCCCAGGGCCACAGTCCATATATATAGTTAAAAAATTGGAATACCTTCGAATTGTTCTCTTTTACCCCTTGCACAGGGGCAAATTTATCTTAATCTTTCACATGTACGTCTGTAAGCGTTGGATAGGAACTCTGTTAAATCATTTTGAGCATGAAAGAGAAACGGATTGGAAGGGGTAGTGAGAGACACTACACTGTGGTCACGGAAAGGAGTACCATGGACTGCTCCCCTGTGCATCTTACTCGAGCTTTTACTCATATATCTCTGTATTCCCCTCACAGTTGTCTAGCCATTCTGGTCTCACGAAGGTTGGTTACTCTTCAGGTTTGGGTGGGTGGCATAGCCAGGACGGGGTTTGAGTGAAAGACAGCGGTTGCCACAAAGAGACAAGTCTCTAGTGTGCTCATTCTCACCATCCATGGGTCTTCTTTCACTGGCCTCAGTATACTTTTGTTACAGAAGTTTTCCAGGCAGTCTACTCGTCCTAATCGTAAAGATAGTTTGGACAGAAGGTAAAGCGATGGAAAGTGGTTGGTGTTGTGGTTATGGAACACAGGAAGGAAGTTGTAGATGTTCTTTTCTGTATTAAGCCGGATTGCCTTCTCCTACTTGTCCCAAAAGAGTACACTTTCCGCCGACCAGACTGTTATAGAGCTAATGTTCTAGATATGTGTGCGGTTCGAATCTCGGCTACCCTACCCGAGAGGGTTTTGGTGGTTATCGTCAGTCCCAGGCAAATGCCACGACCACTTCCTTGCAAATCCTTTTCCAATTCATTTCACCCACATTTTGCAAGGAGGAGGAACGAGCAGTGCCTGAGAACTTTCTATGACTTCGACCTGCTCTGCACTTTCACATTTCTATGCTGTTCTCTCAGACCTTAAATTGGCAATGTTAACTCTCTTCCTTTATAGTTCCAAGTCTTACTGCTAATCCGACCATCTTCATTCAGGTCTTCCAACAAGTACCTTTCCCCTAGGTATCTTTGTGTTGCTTTCATATCCAATGTATCTCTCGGTATCATCCGCTATCTCTATTGCTTTATTGAATGTAAAATTGCAAAATTTTCCCTTTGCTTAATTAAGTACTGTGCCGTGAAGACGTATGGGGGAGTGGAAGTATGGCTCCACCATTCTTGACCTCGGCACTAGATGGAGCTGAGCGGTCAGCTTCACACCCCGGCCGCCTTACCTCCGGTACCAATTTGATAGGAGGCTGGATGGGCTTCAGGTTACGTCCGGGCGCTGTGGAGAAGAGAATAATCTTGACTCTGCCGGGAATCGAACCGTAGCCCTTCGCTATACCGACTGAGCCAATCCCCACTTCCTTCACTGTACTTTTTTTTATTGCTGGTGGGGTGGGGCTAAGTCCTTTGTACTGCGGCCACTTCTGGCCTATTGTACCAGCCCCAGATGATAGGTGAGGGTGATTGTGGAGCAACTGGTGGAATTAAGATTGGCATGGGAAACCGAAGTGCTCGGAGAAAACCTGCCCCATCGCCACTTTGTCCACCACAAATCCCACTTGACCAGACCCGGGACCCTGCGGTGGGAAGCCAGCTATGGCGCGGTCCTTCACTGTACATAGGCCGCTTTATGGCGTACATGCAGCAGCAGTTGGCTGAGGAAACCCATCTGCTGTGTCTCCAGTCCCACTAGTTTACGTCTAGTCGTGTTAAAGTTGAGAACGTGCCGGCGAGATAGCGTGGCAGTGTTGCCTGCATCTTGTTCAGTCATTTTGAACTGTTCTTGCAGATGGGTCCGCGTGCCAAGATAATCTTAAAATTCGGGGCCATCGTACCGCTTTGTTTGCTTGTTTGCGCCATTCCCGATCCTGCCACATTCTTCAGGTCGATTTTGGCACCACGAACACCATCTATCGGGCACAGCTAGAATTTCTAACCATCTCCGATTTTTGGAATCATTCCAAATTTCCCCCTAAAATTATTCTCTAAGTTGTCCCTGTGCTTAACTAATTAATCACTACGCCGTGAATACGTATGAATGGTCAGCTACATGCCTAGGCCGCTTTACCTCCCAGGTACCCACTGTATAGGAAGCTGGGTGGGCCTCAGAGCCGGTCTGGACGCTACCAGGACTCGAACACCGACCCATCTCTCGTCCAGCGAGTCGCTATACAGACTGAACTGCGCTATCCCTCCTCCTGTAGACTCGCCACTCTGACGGCAGAGCAGTGTGGATTTTAGAGTTCACCTTCCTTGTAGAGAGATGTTTCATGTTTTTGGTTCTTGGTTCTAACAGGGAAGCGTTGCTATCGACCTAGGAGTGTACACGGCGTCACAGTGCAGAAGAATACAGTCTCAGCACTCAGTGCCATGGAATCGTGTTGTATCGTGAGGATCACTGGGATGTGAATGTCTCGGTGTGTAGGACGTCAAGAATACGGACTGTTTCTTCATGGCTGAATTCTTTTGGGCTAAATTCTTAATCCATCGCTTTATGAACATGAGATGTGCGTGCCGGACTAAGGCGGCCGGAGAGTAAATTGTAGCATACAGTTACTTTTATTCGAGGAATCCGATAAATAAGAGTGATGAATGGGAAAAGGGCCTGCAATTAAAATCGCCCAAAAATAACCATAAAGGTAAAAAGGTAAAGCTATCCCTGTAACAGCTCGTGGATGCCCGTAGGATTGTGAGCGGTTGAGGCTCCCACATCTTCTAGCCCAGGGGTCTCCAAACTTTTCGAACCGCGGGCCACATTGGGTAATTCAGTACTTTCAACGGGCCGGGCAGAATGAGAAATTAATAACTCTAGGTATATGAGTTTTATTGAAAGCACAGAATTTCATAAACTAAATACAAAGTACGTGAGAATAAGTTATCGTATATTAATGACAACAGACAGTAGCAGCAAATGCTCATATTTTCATCACAAATTATAACAAAACAGTTAATGTGAATGATGGAACTCTTTTTGCATTCTTAAAATCTGATTAAATTGAGATTCAAATTTTAAAACGCTAATTACAAGTAACGACTTTAAATGTTCATCGGATAAAGTTGACCTGTATTTCGACTTGATGTACTTCATCTGGGAAAAAGTTTGTTCACACAGATATGTCGTCCCAAAAATGGAGATAAATTTACAAGCAAATTTCTTTAAATTTGGAAATTGCTCAGAGTTCAGAAATTTATAAAATTCGATCAAATTTCCTTCCTTGTATTTGTCTTTAATATGATAATTTTCCTGAAGTTCAATAATTTCCATTTGAATTTGACTTGGGACATCTGCAGCATCACAGTCAAACGGATTTTGAAACAATCTAATTTCCTGAGCACTGGAATCCAAATCAGCAAATCGCTTCCGAAATTGTTCTTTCAAACCTGAAATGACTAAATTTGCAAACGAGGAAGGAAATTCTGCTTCACCCTTTTTATGCAACTCTGCACAGTATAGCATATGAACAAAGTTACAATTTTTCGCTTGCCTTTCCAGAAGTATCAACTTTGCTCTGAATGCCTTGATAAGTGCAAATAAATCACAGACTAAGTTATTTTCACCCTGCAACTTTAAATTCAAATGGTTCATATGGTTCACCAGATCAGCAAAAATGCTAATTTCCAAAGCCACTCGGTATCTGATAAAAATGGTTCGTGATGGTTTTTCTCGGTAAGAAATATATCAGTTTCATTCCTGAGCTGAAAGAAGCGCGAAAGAACCTTTCCACAGCTAAGCCGTCGAACTGCAGTATAATATGTCAGGTCAATAAGGTCGGAATCACATTTACCAGTACTCATTGGAAAGTTAGTTCAGTTCGCGCATTTCTGCACAATTCTTTCGCGGGCCGTAGTTTGGAGACCCTTGTTCTAGACAAGCGGCTGACAGATGGCGGTAAGGTTGCCAGTCTTACGCATCGGCCTCCTTTTACCCCCCAAGGAAGATTCCTGGTGCTCATTTCTGTTAGAGGCTGAGTCGACCCCAGGGCCATAGTGCGGCTGGAAGGATTAGGTCAATTAAAAGAAATCCGCGACCTTCATGCTTGTAGAATAGTGCCTCAACCAACTACGCTACCGCGTATACCCCCCAAAATAACCATGCTAATGAAATGTCTGTTAACAGATATTAGTGTGTAGTCAAATTTCAAATATAGAAATTACTTCAAACAGCTTGCGTTAAATGGATTTGGCAAGACCTGTAACTTGTACGAGTGTCATTGTTACCATTGTCGCAAGGATGTTGCAACGTGCCCTGGAGATGGAACGTATGGCGGTCATCGCTGTAAAACTGGCGTTCAATGAGAGTATAGGAAACCTCTGGGATGTGACGCCGTATATTTTGGGGGTAGCAACATTTTATGTCAAACAGTACGCGTTTTCACATCACAGAAAATTGTAATGTTTACTCACCGCTCTCTGAACCATATGTACGTCTCGTTTTAGCAGCGTGTCCATGATGTATCGGCATTGCACCTGTGTAAGTGCGGGCACTGTGCTATAAGTCGGACGGTCGCGGATTCGATTCCCGATGAGGTCATTGGATTTTTTTAATTAGCCTATCCTTCCAGCTACTATAGCCCCGGGGTCAACTCAGCCTCTAACAGAAATGAGCACCAGGAATCTTTCTGGGGATAAAGGACGGCCGGCGCGTAAGGCTGACAAACTTACCGCCATCTGTGAGCCGATTGTCTAGGAAAATGTGGGAGCCTGATCGTCTCACAACCCTATGGCCCACCACGGCGTGTTACAAGGATACCTTTACCTTATTATTATTGCAGGGGGTGGGTTTCCCCATGCACTTAGACCAGTTATTGGTCCATTGTGCGTCCCCCTTTAATTTCTACTGTCCCCATACCCTACCGGTAGACGGTGCGTGCTATCAGCCCCGTTGAGCCAACGATGTCAGCTCTCGGTACCTTGATACTTCCCCCATCTACCAGAGGCATTGGAAACTACTTGGGTGGGAAAGTTTTTACCTAATAATTTTGCTCAGAGGTCTCCTAGAGACATGAGGTTCTTTTACGTGCCGTAAATCTGCGTCTCGGGACCCACGGCTTAAAGTCCCTCCCGGAGGACTTCTTCCCTGAATTTTTCCGCCCTTAAAAATTCCGCGTACCGTGAGTCATGAGGTGGGAACGTTACCCCTAGACTGGAGGTAGGTAAAGGTGAATGGCATACACTTCCTCGCTGTATGTACTTCTTGCACTAAATAACTTATGTAAACAAATGGCGAACCATGGACACATGACCCCTACCACAGCCACGAGTGACGCAGGACCATGGATTGCGGAGTTTCAGTGGTCCGACCTGTTTCTGTTCCTTTCTTTAAAGTTTTTTTTTTTTCTGAAAATGCAGGCGCGGAAGAAGACAACAGGTTACTCTCTGCCGGGGCCCCTGGTCCACGTGTACGCAGTGATTATGGACACAAAAGATTGGATTTAATACTTTTACCTGTTGATGAAAGTAGAACCAGCTATCGAAAAAAAAACTTTTTTTTTAACGAAAAACGAGGCAGTGGACCACATTTATATGTCAGTTAACACACCTGAAAAATTATTTTATGTAAGTCGCCTCGTTGCCTGGCAAGTTTATGTTACTGTAGCTCTAGTTGAGAGTCACGGAGACTGGTCTTTTGCATAACAGCAGAAACAAGAAGTAAAAGGTTATTATTTTATTTTGCAGATGAATATTAACTTACCTAATCATGCTTCCTTGTTCTTGCTTTCCAGAGAATTGCTTAGGTTCTCTTTCCAAGCTGCAGTTATGACTGGTTTACATTTACCCGTTTAGAACCCAGTGGTCACTATACGTGCTCTGACGTAACTAAAACTCTGCATTCTGCCCCTACAGTGTATTTATGTGTTCACATCTGAAGGAATATATCTATAGAAATCATTGCTTACATATTTACAGATTAGCATATGTACAACACAAGGAATACATCTGTACGAGTACGTGTAACACTGAATACATCTGTACAACAAGTGTGCTTCTGAAAATGCTTACATACGTAGATACAGTTATGAATTGAAAAATTTTTCGATAGCGTTGAAGGTGTAAAAAGATAAAGCTATCCCTGTAACAGACCGTGGATACCCATAGGGTTGTGAGACGTCGAGGTTCTCACATTTTCTAGGACAATAGGTTCGCAGATGGCGATGAGGTTGTCAGCCTTACTCTCCTGACGCCCTTTACCCCCCAGGAAGATTATTAATACTCATTTCTGTTATAGGCTGAGCCGGCCTCACGGCCATAATGCGGCTGGAAGGATTAGGTCAATTGAAAAAAAAAATCCAGCGACTTCATCGGGATTCGAACCCGCAACCTTCCGGCTCGAAGCATAATGGTTGAAGGGTGTTGCTATTAAAATTAACAACACAGGTCTACGTATTATTCCACAGTGCTCGCTTGCCAACTGTTCTGTACCTCCTGCTCGTCAGCGCTGTGGAAAGTAAGTGGACAGTAACCACACTTGAAGGTATATTTTTGCTGTTGGAAACTGACTTTGACCTTATTGCATGGTTGCTAAGCCAACTGGGCATGCGGTCAGGAAAGTTGGCAACGATAAGCCCCCGCTGAGTGAGAGTATCAGAGCCAAGCCAAACCACGTCGGCTTGTAGACAAGTACTACATAAATTATTCATTACTTGATAGCCTTGATGAAGACAGGGAGAGAAAAGGAATAGACGCTTCGGGAATGGCGCGCACACACGAATTTCTGTCTGCCGTGTATACAGGCCGTGTTCTTAGCCCTACTCTGTGGGTTGTGCGTGAGGAGAAATTAGGGGAAAGTGGTAAGAAATAGAAAACCGATATAAACGGCCGTGGGGATCCATTGCGCTGACCACGTGACACTCTATCCGCTAAAGTTGGCACTAACTTCGCCGACAAGCGGCGGTCGCTCGGCCGGTATAGTTCGCTTGCGGACTACAGGCCAGGGAGTTTGTTTGTGGTAAGAAATAGTGGAGCAGTGGTTGTAGCTGAATTGAGGGAGGTGAGAGAGGCACTTTAACGAAGGCCATGTTACACTCTGCACTTCATATTCTGTGGACTCGACCAAATCCACTTTGAATTCTGGCGGCCCGGTCTCAAAACACGAACTGTATATTGTGTGATGTTGGAGTGCGAGGTAACATGAAGGAGTAAAGGCTCCACCTGTATACGAACTCTCATAAAACCCGTTGATATTCAAACGGGAAGTGGTAAAAAGCAAATTTTGTCAAAAATAAGTTACGAACGAGGGTGATGTTGCAGAATTTCGTGACATAGACTTACGTTAAGTCACGACTTCTTGCTGCGATGTCTTAAAGTTATTTGGGGCTTTATTACGCAGTTTGAACAGTTCAGGATAGATGAGTATTATGGAGCCATCTATGAAGAATTGTTAATGCCAACTCTGATACACACTAATTTCGCGGCAAATTTTAAATTAAGAAGGTAAAGTTGTTCCTTTAATTAAGCACCACGCCATGAAGGCGTGGTCGAGTGGATGTGTAGAATCACATTTTCTTGGCTTCGGCACTAGATGGAGGTGAGTGACAACCTTCACGCCTCGGCCGCTTTACCCCCGGAGAAAGAGCCCGCGGTTCCCATTGGATAAGAGGTTGGGTGGACCTCAGAGCAGGTCTGGACGACGTGGAGAAGAGAAAATTCTTGACCCTACTGGGACTTGAACTCCGAACCCTCGGTCGTCCAGCCCGTAGATATTTTAGAGTATCATCGACCGCTCCAAAGATCTGTTGCAGGTCTGAAGCACTGTGTAACAGGACCCAGGTTGCATTGCGGCTGGCCTCTGGACCGAGCCGTGTTGTCTTGATTTCCAGCCCTGATCAGATTGTGATGTGCATCAAGGCATTGCTGTTCTTCTCAACTGTGTCCACCCAGAGGAGAAAAGGGCGCAGATTTGTCGGCAGGCGCAACATGAACTGCGAAGCCAGTCCCTCATTCTTTCATGACGCGCCCACAGACAGTTTTAATGTCTCTGCCGTCTTCAGTATATCCACGATCCGCTTGCACTGCGGTTATGAGTGTGATGATGTGTCCAGTGATGCTTTTGCAGTACTCTCTGCCCAATCCCAAAGCTGGGAGACCATCCCTTATGCACTTCCTGCGACTGTCAGCTACCCTCCATATCTAGAGGACGTCTTCATCGCGTGTAGCCCAGTCGGGCCCTTGGCTTGGCTCTGCTTATGTGTAGCTACGAAGTACTGTTCGGTGACGTGTCGAAACGTTCGTACAATTGTGATTTGTTTCGGGATGTGTGCTCGTTACAGCTCAGTTTCTTGATGTATATGACGCAGATGGCTGCGTATCTTGAAACCGGGATCGATGTTGAAGGAATTCCACAATCTTTATTAGCTACGTTTACGTGGATAATCAAGTCAAACAGGTGAAACCGGTCAGTGAAACACCTTGACTCCAGATGACATAAGAAAAAGAGGCGACAGGAGCGGCAGTGGAATGGAATGAAAGGCGTCGCTTTCAGGCCCTGAAGGCGCATTTGTGTGGGTCAGGTCGCTGAAGAGAAGTAAGGACGAAGAGGAGGAAATAGTGAGGATGAATAATCAGAAAGTGGATTAATGTTAGGGGGAGGGCCGCGCCATAGCTCAAGCGGTTAGTCGCTGGCTTCCCACCGTGGCGGCCCGGGTTCGGTCCCGTGTCTGGTCAAGTGGGATTTGTGGTGGAAAAATTGGCGCTGGGGCAGGTTTTCTCCGAGTACTTCGGTTTCCTCTGCCAATCTTCATTCCACCAATTGCTTCACAATCACCCTCACCTATCATCTGGGGCTGGTACAATAGGCCAGAAGTGGCCGCAGTATAAGGGACTTAGTCCCACCCCACTAGCAATAAAAAAAAGGGTAAGGGGAGAAGAAAAGGAATGAATGAATGTGTAAGGGGTGGGCCTTCTTGCCCTTGCATCGCGACCGCAGTGATCTATTGTGCCTCCCCTTCTGATTATCCCGTCAACAATCCTTAGCTTTGAATGAAGGGTAGGATTTTGTACGTGGGGACGTCGAAATAGTCACATGGTTCCATAAGATATTGACCCAAGTGACGCAGTCTTAAATAAGGTATGGTCTCACATTCCCACAGGATATGTGTGGCTGTTTCATTTTCTTCTTGACACCTCTCACAAGTGGGACTATCACTTAGTTGCAGTTTGAAGAGGTGTCCTTTGAGGTGACAGTATCCTGTAAGTAGTCCTACCTCCCATCGTAGCTGGTTCCTGTTTAACTTCAACAGTTCCTTCGATCTTTTAGTAGTGGGTCCTCGTATGAGTCCCTTTGCTTGCCTGAGTGCAGTTAAGGATTCCCAGTGTTTCTTGTGATTCATGTTTGTCCAGTCCCTGTTTGCCTTTCTGGCGAGTCCTATAGATATGTCACAGGCTGATTCACGTCCTATGAACGGATGTTCAGCTCCAGTCTTAATAAAAATAAAACCTAACGTCATTAATTTGAAGAATTATGGAAGGCGGCCTCCATTTGTATTAGGACTCTGTGCTTCAGTGAATAGCAGTTCGCACTGTACGGTGCTGCTGTGCAGAAAGAAAAGTTTTCGTGAATATTGCAGAACCTGCTCACTTAACCGTCCACTGCTGAAATAGTCTGCTCCTGTTCGTAACTAATAGCAATTCTGTGTGGTTCAGGCTTTCGGGACTACGCCGCGTCGAATGTTACAGGGTTTATTCACGTTTCGGCACACTTCGCAGTTGCTGTCTTCAGGGTTAATTGCGGCTTTTTGCAACATGTCGGAGGTGAGACTTGCGTAATGCGAGAGCTATATAAGCTGTGAAACCCCTGAAATTGGAAACTGCAAGGTTCGCCGAAACGTCGGGAAACCCTCGCAGTTCGACTTGGTATAGTTTTGAACGTCGAAGCCACACACTAAAGCTCCAGCCGTGGAAACGTTAAGGGACTACTAATACAAATTATAAGTACAATATTATGTTTTTGAACATTATCCATGTTGTCTGTATCTGAAAACCGTCCTGTTTATTTTTCAAAACGCAACGTTTCGGAGATTGGATTCTGTCTCCGTCTTCAAATAACACGTACTCAGTTGAGCCCAATAGATAGAGTTAGTCCCTATGTCCGGAGACAAGGCTTAGCTCTATGTGTTGGGCCCAACTGAGTAGGTGTTATCTGAAGACGGAGACAGAATCCAGTCTCCGAAACGCTGTTTTGAAAAATAAACAGGACGGTTTTAGGTATAGACAAGATGGACAATGTCCAAAGACATAATACTTTCAACAATGTACCATCGTCACAGACTTTTAGATCTTAAGTGCAAATTATAACTGTAACATACAATGACTGCAGGTTATGCCGAAACCTTTGCGCTTGTATCTGCCATACTGCACGGCTTCACAACGTATAAGATCGTGATGTTGATGCGACCTGCACCCACACATATTTTGTGCGTTCAGCTGTTTGTGTCACACGTGACGAAGTTCCATTGCATCCTGATGCTGAGCAACGGCACATAATCTGCAGCCATCCCTGCAGGGAATTTCTTGACACTGTGAGCTACGAATGAAATATTACCGTCTTGAGCACTGTCCATCTTGACATCACCACAAAATTCCCCAGTGTTTCACCAACATCCTTGAGCCCTCTCTGATTATGCATGTAACTCGCAGCCCAGTTAGTATTGTGACTAAGCTTCGGAATGAATGACAGGGATCGTGGTTCGGTTCCAAGCATGGAGAGGAATTTTTGTCTTCGTGTGTCTAGACAGACTCTGTAGCCCAGCCTTACTCATATCCAATGGATTTAGTGGTGAGTGAAACTGGCCACCCATCTCGATATAGTTCTGACGTTAAGAATTCGCGGAGCTACGCCTCCATTCCGCCATATGTCTTCATTACGCACGAGCACAATTTTACTTTTATTCATAAATGTACTATCCTGTGTGATGCATTTCTTGTGACGCAGCTGTCGGGTCATTTTATGCTTTATGTAAGTAGAAATTCTGATGTAACTTCACAGTTTCGTACTTTTGTGGTATTTTATGCACAGTTCTCTGTATGTGTCTCCGGTACCACATCCCAATTGGTAGGGGTAAGGTAAAGCTACCTCTGTAACAGACTGAGGAGGTCCATAGGGTTGTGAAACGTCGATGCTGCCACATTTTCTAGACGATCGGCTCACAGATGGCTGTGAGGTTGTCTGCCTTACGCGCCGGCATGTCGCCCTTTACCCCCCTCCACCAGGAATCTTCCTGGTACTCATTTCTGTTAGAGGCTGAGTCGACCCCAGGGCCATAGTGCGGATGGAAGGATTAGGCGAATTGAAAATTTCCAATGATATAGGGAATCGAACCGGCGACGTTCCGGTTTGTAGCATAATGCCTCAAACAACTACCCTGCCGACGTACCAAATGGACTCAGTCTCACCCCCACCCCACGAAATAAAAAGTGAGATGCAATTACGCCCAGTTTTCTTGAGCAGAAACCTCGGAAGTTCGTTTGACTGGTCCCTCCTGTCCGAGACACGGAGCAGTTCACTCAGATGAGTCGCTGTTCCAGCCTTGAGCTGTTCATGCGTTCCTGGAAGCCGAATGAGTGGACGGGATGAAGAGGCTGATTGGCTCTCTGTACCGCTCTACCTGTGACCCAAGGTGATGGAAGTGGCATCGAGGCAGGGTTTTTTTTTAAGAGTTTCATAATTTTCTCCTGCTAGTTATCACTCCACCATTGCTCCGTTCTCACCCCCTCACCCCCTTAGGCCTGTGATAACCGAAGCCAGGCAGCACGTTTAGGTTGAGGGCGCCACTTGCTACAAAGTGAGGCCGTTAGTTAGCGAGCTAGCTAGCTAGCTAGTTAGTTAGTTAGTTAGTTAGTTAAGTTCGTCGATTCCGAATGACGCCATTGATTTTTTTTTCCATTTTACCTAGTCCTTCCAGCCGCACTATGGTCCTGAGTTCGACTCAACCTCTAACATAAATGATTACCAGGATTCTTGGGCGTTAAAGGCAGCCGGCGCGTAAGGATCACAACCTCACCGCCATCTGTTAGCCGATTGTCAAAAAGAATGTGGGAGCCTCGACGTCTAACAACCCTATAGGCCACCACGGCCCGTTACAGGGATAATTACCCTTTTTTTTTAGTTAGTTAATTGGCTAGTTCGTTAGTTGAGTTAGTTAATTGGTTGGTTGGTTTGTTTGTAGCTCCGTATGCATTGACGCAGCATTCAAAGTGGACGTCAGCCCAAACCACGCAACACATTGTCACATCCTCATCGTTTAAAAAGTTTGGGCCTTCTCTGACCTGGTGCGGTGCTTGTCTGCTTACAGAGTAAAGAAGTTACTGAACTCACTGGCTTGTGGAGTAAATGATAATGCGTTATTGAAAGACATTTGAGTTGAAAGTTACTTACAGCCTAGCACTTAATTGTATGTATGTATGTATGTATGTATGTATATCTGCTTATTTACCGCGTGAGCTAGTTTTTCTGAACGATGACTTCTTTAGGCGTACTCGGAGCCCTGTTGAGCGCCTGTTACATTCCCTCCACCCTCGTGTCTGTCCGTCTGTGTGCATGTAACACGCCGAGGATCGCCGAGCGGATGTGCACTGTGGCCCTCGGTGTTCTGTTCCGCTGGAATAAGTCACCAGCAGCGTCACAGAATATGACTTCCCTTTCTCGCATTTGCTACACCGTGTTAGTTTACTTGGCGGCACGCGGTAGCGTAGTTGGTTGAGGCACTGTGCTGCAAGCCGGAAGGTCGCGGGTTCGTTTCTCGATGAAGTCACTGGATTCTTCAGTTGATCTAATCCTTCCAGCCACACTATCGCCCTGGGTTCGATTCGGTCTCTAAAATTAATGAGTACCAGGAATCTTCCTGGGGGTAAAGACGGCCTGCCGGCGCTTAAGACTGACAACCTCGCCGCCATCTGTGGGTCGATTGTGTAGAAAATATGTGAGCCTCGACGTCGTAATAACCCTGTGGGCCTGCCTCCACAGCCTGTATATGTGTACAGAAGCTCCCTGGTTTACGCCACGATGTGAGTCGGTATAGCGACAGGCTACAGGCTGGACGACCGAGAGATCGGACTTCGAGTCCCTTTAAGGGTAGGATTTTCCTCCCCTCAGTGTAGTCTAAACCGCTTTCGGGGCCCACCCAGCCTCCTATCCAGTGAATACCTAGGGCTCTTTTTCCGTGGGAAAGCTACCGGGATGTGAAGCTGATCACTTCGAACTAACGCCGATGTCAAGAATACGTGGATCTATGCATCACTTCCCCATACGTCTTCATGGTGTAATGCTTAATTAATTAAGCACATGGACAACTTTTAAATGCCAAGATACACAGACACCGCGTAACCTAGTTGGCGGGTATCATTGGATGCGATAGGGTTATGACACCGTTTAGTCTGGTGGGTCGACACCCGCCTACCCTTTGCCAGGTCATTTAGATATGACCCCTTGTGCACATGGAGAGAACTGCAATATTTTGGAGTGTGTACACAGTCCCGTTTCGTGTACGTGGTCCCACCGGGTGATGAGCGGGTTGCAATTAGTTGCTTTGCGGCCCATATCGCTGCGAGTTTTGCACAACATCAAACGTTCCCCTGAATGCAGAACGCAGATTTGACCACGGGCTATTTGTGAATGCATATTTATACTTGGAGGAGCCACGATAGCTCTGTCGATATAGCAACGGGCCGGACGGTGATATATTGGAATTCGATTCGCTATAGAGGCAGTGAGCAGACGGGCTCTGGGGCCCACCCAGGCCCCTGTCCAGTGGCTACCGGGAGGAAAATCTGCCGGGGCGTCGACCTGATCATTCACCCTCAATTACGAAGTTAAGAGTACATGGAGTTTTACCTCAGTTCCTCCATGCATCTTCATTACATGATGCTAATTAAGCACAGGAATAACTAACTTCGTATTTATATTTAGGATACAGTGTTATTTTGGTACTCATCGGGTGTTCAGAAATACCTGTATCATTTCTTAATTCGATTTTGTTAGTTTACTGAAGCCTGTGTGGTTGGAGATCGGTTCCCGGAGGGTGTGTTGAGATTTCTTTTTTCATCACGTCCAGAAGTATTGTATGCAGTGAGTCGTAAACGTTCTATCCGCCGGCAGTAAAGTGGACTGAAGAATGAAGCTAACCATTCTTTTCCATCTTCAGTCGAGGGACCGAGCAAGTTGGCTCTGTGGTAACGGTACTGAGTACTGTTCCCGGAACCATCCGGTTCGAATCTCGAATCATAAAGATAATTCTGAACTGCAACAGGTTAGATGTCCAATCCGTAAAATAAAATTGAAGAATGTTTTTTTTTGCCCTTATATAAATTGTAAGAAAACGGAAGGCTAATTGGATTGGTCATGTTTTACGCAGAAACTGCCTTCTAAAAGAAGCTATCGAAGGAAAGATAGATGGGCGGATAGAAGTGACAAGAAGACGAGGAAGAAGACGTAAGAAGATGCTGGATGACCTTGGGGACAGAAGAGGATACTGTCATTTGAAGGAGAAAGCTCTAGATCGCATTAAGTGGAGGAATTGTTTTGAAAGAGACTGTGGACCTGTCGTCTTGACAGATTACTGATGATGATGATGATGATGATGATATAAATTGAATGCGTCCTCCGCAACACTTTGACTTGCGCTTCGAACCTCTGCACATACATTTCCGCGATTGCTGCATAGTGCATTCAGACGAATTTTGTGATAATACAGGGTTATTCTAAATTATTATCGGGGTTTCCATGGCATATAGTTTTGAAACTGGAAATGACGAAACAAAACTGCTTACGGAATATGAAAATGTAGCTCAAAAAGTTTTATCGCTTGTAGAATCAGTCTGCAGAATGTTAACCCATGCCGCGTGTATTTCCAGATTCATTGAACACATGATCGACCCTCGTATCCCAGTAATCTTTCAGCTTAGGTATATTCCTTGAAGTGTGCAATTTGTGGAACGCCTTTATAATAATATCCTTCTATTCTTCTGCTTGTAAGTCAAGATATTCTCGGCGGCTTCTTCGCAAATCCGCACTGTCCGTAGTTAGATTGGTCGCCCTCTTCAGTCCGCTCGCAACACACCAACACGAACATAATCTGCGACGTGTCCGTGCCTTCAGCGAGCTGCCGATCTGTTCCAGTTACCCCTCCGCCCCGGCCGCATCTCGCGAAGAAAGAAATGCTGACCTTGAGAATTGCAATTAGTATTATGACGGGCAAACCAAGGACTCCACGCTACGTGTACACCCACAGCGCAGTGTTCGGTGACGGATATGGTTCGTTGGTTTCTTAGTTAATGACTCTGTAAACGTAAAATTGCCCCTGTGACTTATACACGACGCCATGAATCCGTTTGGGAAGTGCACACGTAGCAGGACGCGTTCTTAACCCCGACACCAGACGTACATGAGCGTTAAGCTACCCCCGCCAGTACCCACTGTATAGTGGCGTCCCCAGAGCCCTCGGTATGGACTCTGTGGGGAAAATTACGAAGACACGTCCATCCCGTAACCTTTTCTCAGTAGGGCTGCATGGCAGTAGAGACTGGTAAAAACAAAGGTAAAGCTATCCCAGTAACAGACCATGGAGGCCCAATTGGGTTGTGAGACGTCGAGGCTCCCACATTTTCTAGACAATCGGCTCACAGATGGCGGTGAGGTCAATTTTACGCGCCGGCCGCTCTTACCCCCAGGAAGATTTCTGGTACTCATCTCAATTAGAGGCCGAGTCTGCCCCAGGGCCATAGTGCAGTTGGAAGATGAGGTCAATTGAGAAATCCACTGACCTCATCGGGAATCGAACCCGCGACCTTCCGACATGTAGCATAGTGCCTGAACAAAGTACGCTACCGCGTGCACCAGTAGGGACTGGTGACACATGAAATGTTAATGTATTGATGGACGTACATAGCGTCTCTGTGTGGGGTTTGCTCAAACTCACGCGTTCACCGAGTAAAATTATTATCGCTTGCCCCATGGTTGATATTTGGAATACCGTCGTAACTGGCTTTCCAAACTGTTATCACAGTGGCTGTCTGTCCGTCACCATCTCAACAAACCGCAGCATAAGTGGTTTCTGCACGGCAGGTGGAACGAACATGGTTTTGCTTTTGAAGCATGGATTTGGGCTCCATTGACAGTCGTTAGTTGGCTGTGTTTGTTCATGATAACTTTCTTCATAGGAAGAAATCGATAACTCCTGAAGAAGTACAAGGTAGTATACTCGTATATCACTGTTTTATTTAATTATTTACTTAGAAATGTATCAGATGTGTCGTGGGACTGAGTCCCTTGGTATTGCTGCCTCAAATGGGACTACTGTTCCAGCAACTGATGAGTTAGTTGTAGGAGTGGGGTGAGACTGAGTCCCTTGGTACTGCGGCCTCAAATGGGACTACTGTTCCAGCAACTGATGAGTTAGTTGCAGGAGTGGGGTGAGACTGAGTCCCTTGGTACTGCGGCCTCAAATGGGCCTACTGTACCAGCCCCTGATGAGTTAGTTGTAGGAGTGGGGTGAGACTGAGTCCCTTGGTACTGCGGCCTCAAATGGGCCTACTGTACCAGCCCCTGATGAGTTAGTTGTAGGAGTGGGGTGAGACTGAGTCCCTTGGTACTGCGGCCTCAAATGGGCCTACTGTACCAGCCCCTGATGAGTTAGTTGTAGGAGTGGGGTGAGACTGAGTCCCTTGGTACTGCGGCCTCAAATGGGCCTACTGTACCAGCCCCTGATGAGTTAGTTGTAGGAGTGGGGTGAGACTGAGTCCCTTGGTACTGCGGCCTCAAATGGGCCTACTGTACCAGCCCCTGATGAGTTAGTTGTAGGAGTGGGGTGAGACTGAGTCCCTTGGTACTGCGGCCTCAAATGGGCCTACTGTACCAGCCCCTGATGAGTTAGTTGTAGGAGTGGGGTGAGACTGAGTCCCTTGGTACTGCGGCCTCAAATGGGCCTACTGTACCAGCCCCTGATGAGTTAGTTGTAGGAGTGGGGTGAGACTGAGTCCCTTGGTACTGCGGCCTCAAATGGGCCTACTGTACCAGCCCCTGATGAGTTAGTTGTAGGAGTGGGGTGAGACTGAGTCCCTTGGTACTGCGGCCTCAAATGGGACTACTGTACCAGCAACTGATGAGTTAGTTGTAGGAGTGGGGTGCGACTGAGTCCCTTGGTACTGCGGTCTCAAATGGGCCTACTTTACCAGCCCCTGATGAGTTAGCTGCAGGAGTGGGTTGAGACTTGAGCCCCTTACCACCATCTAAATTAGAGGGCTGTTTTCTGTGATATGACGTCGTATAGTCTGGTATAGATTTATTTTATTTCCAAAGGACCTTCTGTCTCAGTTTTCAGATGACTGCTTCCTAGGATGTGACGCCGAATAGTCTGGTAGAAAGTTTACAAACGTTTCGGTGAATCCTGCTGCCTCCATCTTCAGGCACATCATCTGATAACGTAATATTCCAGAAGACAGTACCTTCGAAACAAAACGAAGCGGAGAATGTTGGAGCACAATATTCTTCATTATCTGTTTCTATCTTACTAACCGATCAACTAATAGAAATGTATCCGTTATTGAAAGGGTTCTGAACACTGTATGTTACACGCATAATTATCATGTTTCTGGACTTTTCATCAGCTTCCGTAATTAATATCAGATGCTTCTAATAGACTCCCCAGATTTTCACCTGAGGATGGAAAGAGAGACAGTCTCCAAAACACTGCTGTTCTCGAAATAGCAGACTACAGAAACAGAGACTCAGTAACCCTAAACACCTTCAGCAGATTAACTCAGCAAGCATCCCCGTCATAAACGCTCGTACTTGTTTACTTAGCTGGAGCTCCGTGTGAGAGCCGTAAGGATTTTAGGCATATTACTTGAAAGTGAGCAGAAACATAGACTTAAGTATTGACGTAGGAGATGTCGAGTATTCAAACAGAAATATAGTGTGTGCCATTCAAACCTCCCACATTTTATCAGATCTTAGAACAGAAATTATGAATGGTAGGAAAATGAAGCTACAGGAAATACAAGAACAACTATTTTTTTTTATTTGACACACTAATAAACCTCTACACTTGCACCATTGGTATCACGAACAATATCCAATCTGTATTCAATTTCTTGCCACGTTCTTTCCAACGCGTCCACTGGTACAGTAGCAATCGTTTCACGGATGCGGGCTCGTAAATCTGGGAGTTCATTCACTGGAGGCACGGACACACAGTCCTTCATGTAACCCCAGAGGAAGAAATCGAGCGGAGTGAGGACCGGTGAACGTGATGGCCACCGAATTGGTCCGCCACTTTCAATCCAGCGTTCTTGGAAAGTGGCACTGAGGGACCTCTGAACATCCAGACCCCAATGTGGGGGGGGGGCTCCACCTTGTAGGAAGATTATGTTAGGCAGCAGATCGGCTACCTGGGGATACAGGAATTCTTCTAACATGTCAAGGTATACGTGGCCGGATAGTGTAGCTTCACCGAAGAAAATCGGAAATAAAATTTTTTGAGTTTTTCTTTCATCTAGTGTTAATTATAATCCGTAATTTATCACAATTTGTTCGCAATGATTGGTTAAAATGTGGGAGGTTTGAACGGAACACACTGTATGAAACGGTTCCGGAACAATACAATCATTAATGTAAGACTTTCTTTCTGGCCCGCCAGAATAACACAGTAATTCCGTGACCCTTGCTGCCATATTTATCAGAATGGGCACAACATTTTACCACTGTAAAGTCAGAATAGACTCATTACATTACTGTACGAGGGAGAGTCAGTAAATAGGTCACAACTGTGTTGCTATCTGGTGATACACATAGAAATCTATTACGTCCGTTACAGCTGATTTACTTGTGACCTATTTACTGACTCTCCATCATATTTACCAACGTTTCGGACGAATCAGACCACACGGTGCCAGAGCCCGCTGTGGAAGACCAAGGTTCAGGAACGCCTTGGTAGCGTCCAGTAGACGTGACACATGTTGACACCTCATGAATTCCGGTTTGACAGCTTTGTCGTCTGTTTTCATTGATCACTCCACTGTGACAGTTCCGTCGTGCAGAGGGCAATGTGTTCAACAATTCGTTGCCCCGAAATGCTTTGTGACGTTTTCCGACGACAAGGTTACACATTGTCCTCATGGCATATAACGAAAGTTTGCTATAAGCGTATATTTAAAACCTGCTTGGGAACGGACACCGTGACAGTTATCCTACTGAAATAGTTCCAGTGTATGCAAGCGGAACTCTCCCTCGTTTGGTTGTCTTTCGTATGACGTCAGGGGTTCACGGATCCCAGGTTGCGTCCCCTTGTTCCTTGACTTACTTAAGGGCTCTGTATTACATTGAAGTTTATTTAACGACGCTGTCAATGACTTAGACTATTTATGAGTGTCGAATTGTGGAACTGAGTAATGAATTTGATAGGGCTTGGAAGAAATTGGTCGTGGCCTGTTTTAAGGATCTATCCCGGGGTTTCTCTGAAGGAAGGAAGAAGTTATGTAACATCGATTATGTACTGAGGTGTTAATTATGAACAGTTGTGAGAGGAATTGATATTGGCCTATTTTAACGTCAAATTCGTGCGTTTGTACGTACTATATAGGAACTACAGTTTCAGGAGTCGAACTTGCGGCGCCTGTATTCATATCAAATTCTCAGATTAATAACGAATCTGCCTATCCTGACATTTCAGTTCACTGCGAATTTATTGTTAGTGTATATTGTTATGTTGTGTGTCACTATACACGGGTTCATATTAGACATATTGACTCTTACACGACTCGGAACTACAAGCAATTACAGAGCAACCGCTAATTCTTACAGTTCACAAATCACCACAGCACCAGCTAAACCTTTTCCCAGCCTGCTGTGTCTTCACAAGCCATTCCCTGACATCGGCTTCTAACAGTTGAGAGTCTTCAGTTTCATGCGCTCGATTCCTCTCTTCATAGCCTCCCATGCAGAACTGGCTCTCAGCTAACTTTGTCCGTTGCTTATAACATCTCAGCACCGACCACATAGAAAACATAGCTCTTGTATCTTTGTAGTCCAACTGTTGCATTATGAAGAATCTGCTTCCTTGCAACGGGAACGTGTTTATGGAGCCGTTGCCCAGAAAAAATCGTTGTTTACAAAGTCACCGCTTAGCAACGCTTCTATGTGCTACTGTGTTGTCACGTGTCACAGTGTCTAAGACGCGGGTTTTGATTGGTGAATCGGTTTATTGTATCTTCACTAGTCATAACTACAAAGAATTTATAACACTCCAAATTATTATTGGAACAATAACACATAAAGTAAAGTCTTCAACACTTCAATTCTGATCTTCCCTTGTAGCCTTCGGAACTCTGCTGTTGGATTCTGTCTGTCAGTCCGTTATCTTCGCTCTCTTATAATCCTCTGTTGAACCGTGTAGAAGTCACACTGCACTGCACTGCACTGCACCTAGCTCCTCACTAGTCTCTCAATTGCCTTGAACTGCCCTCTCAATTCAACTGCTGAACTGAACTGCTGGTGTCCAAGTCGAAGTCACTTTGCGACTGACGGTCGCAGATATTCATTACTATTTGACAGTTACGGTCTTGTTTCTGTGGGGCGCCCTCTCTGACGAGAGGACGGGTCTGTCTCTTGTATATGCTGCTGGCTCTTGCCAGCGCAGTCTTTCTCAGGTCCGATTCCCTTGGTATTTCGACCATATTTTACTGTCTTAGATTTGAGACTTCACTGCTGATGTCAGAGGAGTTAAACCGCCAGTGAGTTCGTCTTGACGTCAGGCCCCTTGAGGCCCACGACCAGAGACTTTTCCAACTGAACTCTTGCGGTAATAGCCCCTATGTAACATCCTCTCTGAGGAGAAGATGGGTTTGTCTCTTATGAATACATTCGACCTTTCGTCAAGTGTGTATTTCGCACATATAATATGTTATCGAAAACTCTTCCTTTTACTTCACACACAAGTCCTCTGTCAGTACAGGCTTTACACAGCAGATCATTCTTAACTTACAGATCTTATGCTACAACGAAATCTTAGTCATTTGAACGGCCGTAAGCTTGGCCACCGCCAAGTTTAAGCCTCTTATATTTTCTGTGTCTGGCTTCACCTTGTCCTATACCGCGAACATGTTCATTCTCATGATTTTGTATGACTTCTGCTTGTCGTCTGCACAATTTTGTTATATAATCATATACATGCTGAAAGTTGAAAGCCGCGTGCAAGTCGCGGACTGGTGAGCTCAAAGTCAAAGTCACATTGCGACTGACGGTCGGTCAGTCTGTCTGTCTTGGTGTCAAGCTCCAGCTGGGGTTCATGACCAGATTTTTTTTCTTCTTGTTTTTTCCTTATATGAAAGTTAGTGTCCTGTCCACTTAGTGAGCCCTCACTGACGAGAGGTCGGGTCTGTCATTTGTTAGTCATTGTCCGTATTAGTAAGTCCATTGTCAGTATTTATATATTTTTACAAATTTAATCGTAATTCCTATTTCTATATACAATATATACAGGCCTCTGTCAGTCCAGGCTCAGGACAGCAGACTATGCCCTGTTTCTAGTAGCTTCCGCTACAACGGCAGTCTAGTCACTTGAACGGTCGTATGCCTGACCACCGCCAAGTTTAACCCTCTTATACTTTCTGTGCGGGCTTATCCGTGTCCAGTGTTGCGAACATTCTCATTATCATGATTTTGTATGACTTCTGCTTGTTGCCCGCATAATTTTGTTATATAGTCACTGTATATCCCACAGGAACAGGGTGGCCCAGTTATACCCACAGAAACTGGGTTCCCTTTTCGTCGCCTCTACCACTCGCAAGGCTACGGCGGAGGTATTCGACCCCGCCTCCACACGGGAGTCACTCCTTGACTGATTGTCACTAGCTGTCCTGCTTATAACACCTCGGCACGGACAACACAGAAAACGCCGTTCCTCTGCCGTTTCTAGTTTCCGTATTAACATGCTTGTTTGCGGAGCCGTTACTTAGTAACGGCTGTAGTATAGCTGCTTCTTTCGCGGTCTTTTCATAGCATCGGGTCTACATGCAGCAGTATTTAACTTGCTCACTTAAAGACAGTTCGAATTTTTTTTTTACTTTTTTTTATTTTTATTCGTTGTGTTTCCGACTCTTTTTGTCCATATTTCTAAATATTATGACTTCACGTCTTCGGTTCCGTCTTCTGTGCAACTCAAAGTGCAAGTTTTAGGTTCAAAATTGAGTTGTTAATTAAAACTCTCAATTCTTCCTCTGTATTTATCCTGTTTTATTCCACGCATTTCGGTCCTCACGGCCATCATCAGGTGGCCTAAAATTGGTTTGATGAAACTTCCGCACTTCACGCACCGTCTTGACTCTTTTTATGATTCGGTTCTGAACTACACAAGACACAAAAGAAAGAAATACAGCACCAAAACACTGCGCTCAAAGAAATCTCAACTTCAGAATGCAGAATCGAATAATAGAAAATGTTGCGTAGGTTCACCAAACCAGTTTTAGTGCACCTGATGATGGCCTTGTAGGCCGAAGCTTGTTGTGTAAAATAGAACAAATAAAGCGAAAAGATGTGACTTTAATTACAAATTAAATTTTTAATTTAAAACTTCTAGGATAAGTTGCACAGCGGACGGAAAAGAGTACTTGAAAAGAATACAAGTACAACAGGATGCTGAGATACAACGTTGTGACTACATGCCGAAGCCTCACAGTATCCATCGCGCTGAGCATCGGGTTCGAGTGTCATAGTATTCCTGCCTCTTATTCGGCAGGTGCCCAGTTCAAAACTCGGCCCCGAGACGTTTCACGGTCGGAATTTTGTATTTTCCGTCACTCTCTGCAGGCAGATGCCGCGACATTACCTCAAGTTAGGCCACGACAACTTTCTTACACGTCCTTCCCTGAACCTACCATTCGGCGCCATGTCACTCGAGAAATCGTCGCCTCGTTAAATGTCACGTGTAGAGGTAACTGTAGACTGGGTTTGAATTGGTGACCTACAGGTAGTAACTACAAGTGATCATAACAGTGATCGCTATTTTGCAGCCTCCAGTATGTTCACTTGACGTTGCCTGGTAAGGGATTCTAACAATTGCTATTTCTCTGCTGTGTCTTCACTATGCGTTTCCTGGTAACGGCTTCTAAAAATGGCTGTTACTGTGCTTCCTTGCTGATGTCCGGTACAAAACTGACTGCCAACTATCAACTGACTTGGTTCCCCCAATTCTGTGCTTTATAATTCCTCGGCAGATACCCGTAGTTCAATCTCATACGCTAATCGCTTTCCGTTGACGCGGGAACGTGTTTACCGAACCGTTTGCCCAGAAACAGGTCTGGTATGACCACAGCAAGAATGACTCTGCTGGCGAAGACCAGCAGCAATATAACCGGCCGACTGGAATAATGCATCTGCATCGTGTCCCTGTATATACTGTGGGCGAGCGTAATCTGGTCTCCAGACGTCTCCTCGCTCTGACGTTTGCAAAAGCATGGTAACGAGCGTCTTATCTGTTTCTTACGAAGTGTGGTGCAGCCTGCAGAGATGGAAATATCAAGAATGCCGTCTTCTGGGATGTGGTGCCGCGTAGATATTGTGTAAACCGACGTTTCGGAGGAACGTATCTCCATCTTCAGGGTATAAGAAAATCCGCTTATCTAATTAAGCACTACACCATTAAGGCGTATGGGGGGATGGATATATAGATCCACATTTTCTTGACCTTAGCATCAGTTGGAGGTGAGTGGTCAGCTTCACGCCCTAGTCCCTTTACTCCCGGCGAAAGAGACCCCCGCATCCATTGGATAGGAGGTTGGGTGGACCCCAGAGCCGGTCTTGACGACGCGGAGAAGAGAAAATTCTTGATTCTACCAGGACTCCAACTCTGACTCACCCCTTTGTCGTCCAGGCCATAGCTAGACGCTATACCGACTACGCTATTCCGGGAAAAATATATCCTCATGAGAGATGCTATATTTATTGAAAACGTCCAGAGATTTGCAGGTGCTGTTTGCAGCTATGCCACACCTTGAGACCTTGCTGACGTTAAAGGTGGGAAAGTCCCTAATTTGCTTAGTGGATACACGGAGACCAAAAGTGTCCGTAAC
The DNA here is from genome assembly GCF_002891405.2 of Cryptotermes secundus. Classification (NCBI taxonomy): domain Eukaryota; kingdom Metazoa; phylum Arthropoda; class Insecta; order Blattodea; family Kalotermitidae; genus Cryptotermes; species Cryptotermes secundus. The sequence goes on along the minus strand of NW_019743170.1, from coordinate 841,289 downwards.
AGAACTGCAATCAGTTTTGTTCTTGAAAACTCTTATTAACAAATGAAGCATGATGATAATGATGGTTATTTTTACGCCACTGCATAGCCTCCTCATAATGAAAGACCTGGCAACTATGTTCCATGGCTATAAAATTGGAAGACCTTGATGCCGTGGAAAGGGAAGGTATAATGGCGGCTGTTAATGTCTGGGTTTTGGACTGAATTCATAACCAAATAACTCCCCGGGAAAGCATCCACGTATTGCACAATTTCTCAGAATGGAATTGCGTATAGATTCAACCCATAACTGAATATCATGTTTGCAACTACAGGGAATCGTGATCAAATGTTTCCAGAGATGATGCGATTGGCTGGCTGACTGGGGGCTATTACTGCTCTCTCGAGACAAAGGTCACTTCTTGAAGGACCTTAAAAGTTAAAAAAAAATGTATTTGCTGCTTGTTTGGTTCCGTGTTCGGCTTAGTTTTCAAACCCGGAAGATGGAGTCAGGATGTTCCTCCGAATGCCTACGCGTCACAGGGTGAACATTAGATCTCACAGGACTTACAGGCAGGTTGTGGGTTCGTATCCTGGCCTGCTTGGAATATCCGTGTTAACATGAAAATAAATGTATTTGTTGTAGTGCGTGTAAATTTCTGATAAAGTGTCGTGGGTTTGTGCCAACACAGGGATTTGAATTGTGTAAACGCATAGTTTATGCTTATGGTTAAAGAGGCAGCACTGCATAAAGGCGTGTGGTAGAAGGAGGTATGGCTCCACAAGTTCCTAACCTGGACAGTAGAAATAATATAGAGTTTCACTTGTACAACAGCAGAATTACCCTGTATCTTTAAAACTTAATACTGGATTTGAGTAGTTCACGCTTGGAACGCTTTACCCCCAGGAAACGAGCCCTTGGTACCCGTTGTGTAGGAACCTGGGTCGCAAAGAGACTGGGCACTATATAGAAGAGAAAGTTGTATTTCATCTTGACTGGGATTGAACCCCCGACTCCTCGGCCAACAAATCTGAGTTCAGATTTGAACGGCGTGTGAGTGTTCAGATTTTTGTTTTGCGGTTTGTGGCACCGTGTTTTAAGATGTTTCGGAAGAACATACTGCTTCCATCTTCATGATTGATCTTGTAAATGAAATTTGTCGTATGCAACACAGTTTCCTTCCGTCACCATATTTGTGAGTTTTAAAGACACATTTCATATCAGATTTGTTGGTACGTTTGTCGCTTTTTTATTGCGAAATTACACGTTCGTGTATGGGTGTGAAGCTTGGTCTCTGACATTAAGGGAGGAACATAGACTGAGGGTGTTTGAGAACAGGGTGTTGAGAAGAATATTTGGACCGAAGAGAGATGAAGTGACAGGAGGTTGGAGAAAACTGCATAGTGAGGAGCTTCATGACTTGTACTCTTCTCCAAGTATAATTAGAATGATCAAGTCAAGGATGAGATGGGCAGGCCATTTAGCAGCACGGGGCAGATTGGTGGGAAAGCTAGAAAGGTAGAGACTACTAGGAAGACAAATGTTGAAGTGTATCTTGGATAGATAGGATGGGGTGGTATGGACTGGAATAAACTGGCTGAGGATAGGGATTAGTGTAGAGCTCTTGTGAACGCGGTAATGAACCTTCGGGTTCCATAAAATGCTGGGAAGTTTTTGAGTAGATGCACAATTGGTGGCTTTTCAAGAAGGGCTCAGCTCCATGAAGTTTAGACAGTGATGGTGGAGAGGTCTATTTGCGGAGAAGTTGACTGTACAGACAGCCAAAACTAAAATTCCCATTTGTTCATGATGAAGGCTCCGCAAAGAACTCGCCTTTTGTGTGGGCACATCGAGGCTCGAACCCGAACTCCTCTTTCCTTTTGTGTAATTAGACTGTAGAAACTGGGATGTGCTGATTGTTAGGATTGGTCTTCCTTGATGGATAAAGCATTGTGATTGGTCGAAGAAAACTTCGAAGGAAAGGGGAGACTAGTGTAGGCACGTGATCCCTGCCACAGTTCATGGTTTTGTAAAGAGAAATAATAATAATAAGAAAACACTCGTTCACCTTGAACGCGTTCCCCGTACAGAACACCGCCACTCTGTGAATCATTGAGACGAAACAAAAGAAATACGAGATCTGACTTGCACTGCGACTTGCGAAGTTATCCTGTTACCAATACAGCGAGTTAGTGTAGCCCATCTCAGATAGAAGTAGCGATGAATTGCGGGTTGCAGTGGCAACGAGGGTTACCTTACCCTGGGGGAACAAGACCCTGGAGAACCCAAGTGATGAGAATATTTCGACCTAAGAGAGAACGTAAATATTAAAATATCTGTGTATAAAACTCTACAGCGTTTGTGGACCTTGGCCGATATTCCAGTTTCTTAATCTACACACAGTCGGTACGAATGCTTGTTCCGGAGATCAGCCCGTCTCAAGGCCTGCTACCTACACACAGAACAACACAAACACGGAATAAACGCACAGAGACATCCATGCCTCGAATGGTATTCGAACCCACGAACCCAGTGTTGGAGCGGGCGAAGACGGTTCACATCTTAGACCGCGCGGCCACTGTGGCCGGCAAATATTAAAAATACGAAACAGTAATTTTTCCTGTAGTTTTGTATGGGCGTGTAACTTTGTCTCTGACATAGCAGTGCAGTATTTAAGGTTCTCACAGTCGTGATTATGAAGAGTATACCATCTTCTGGGTTATAACGCCAGTGACTTTCGACGGACTACACACTTCCAGCTGCACTATGGCCTAGGGGTCGACTTAGCCCCTAACAGAAATCAGTACCAGGAATTCATCCTGGGAGTAAAGGACGGCGACGCATAATGCTGACAACCTCAACGCCATCGGTGAGCCGATTGTCTAGACAAATATGGGAGCCTCGGCGTTCCACAACCTTATGGGCCTCCACGGCCTGTTACAGGGGTAGCTTTACCTTTAACAGCGTTATGAGAGGGATGAAATTGTGTGAGGTTGGAGAGTGGGGCCCCTCAATTTTTAAGATGGCAACTGCTGATGTAGATTAATTCAGTGTTGCATGTACCGAATGTGTAGGAGCAGAGTCACGTGGGAGTCAATCACAGTGGCCGCGCGGTCTAAGGCATGAACTTTCTTCGCCCGCTCAAACACTGGGATCGTGGGTTGGAATCCCGCCTGTGCGCTTATTTTGTGTCTGTCCTGTATGCAGGTAGCGGTCTTGCGACGGGCTGATCCCCCGTCCAATGAGCCCTACCGTGTAAGAAGATCAACAAACTGAAAAGCGGCCAACGTCCAACGAAAGACTGTAGAGCCATAGATAGACTGATCGGTCACCCGGGGAATATGTTTACTGTGTTAACTTAGTTGGTATTAAGATTAGTATAAAGATTTTGTGATTACTGACTCTGTAGTCATTTCAAAATGCCTTTTTATATTTATTGTTGATCTCTCCAAATTCCTGGACACGACGTAGAAAAGTCGGTTGGTGTGTATCCAGTACAGCTTTTATTGTGGGATTTTTTACGACGCCGTGTTAGGTTACGTAGCATCGAATGTTGATTGATGAATAATTAATTTAAAGGGATTCTGAGGAAATCGGTTGCGGCACAGTTGTGTTCCTGTACCGGAATTTGCCAGGAGGTGTTGAAGAAATCCACGATATAGTGAGAATATCCGGTGTCCCCGGTTGAGATTCGAACCGAGAACGTACACCTTTCGTTCCAGCGCATCTGATCCTCCGATAAGACAAGAGATAGTCTTTGAGGTTATAAGGAGTTCGAGACGTGTTCCTCCGAAGCGTCTGTTAACTTTCAACGGACCACATTGCGTTATATCTCGGCTTGTCGATTGGTTCCCTGCACTGCTTCAGAGACCCGACAGATGCCTGTAAGAAAACAAATCATGACAGCCTTCGTGTATCATTTTTCCTTGATCTTGTCTCATGACTCCCAAGTTCACGCCTCTGTCTCTCTGGAAGCAAAAGGACAGAGAGAGATAGTAACGCTGGAATAGGCTTACAGCCAGAGATCACTCAGTCACCGTGACTGCACGATTGGACGCCAACCAACTGGACGGCCTTCGGTACCTTTACACGGAGCCAGATAGTTTTACAGAGCATCCACTGTTCATTTCGGTTGTCATGGTTAGCTTCAAACACACGAGTTATGTGCAATGCACAGCGTCAAGGTTTCGTTTAACTGCCTCGCAAAACCGCAAGATAAAAAAAAATAAAAATGCATTGTTATGAAGTGTGTGTTTCACTTATTTTCTACAACTGATTTTAGATTATTCCTCTCTGCTTACTTATTTAGCGAGTCATGCCATGACACAGTTAACAGAATTCCGCCTTTGTTATCATCGCTAAGCTTCTTTTGCCTCATGTAACTCGACAAATGCGGAATGTATTTTAATTATATTTATATAAATATAAAGCTACCCCTGTAACAGGCCATTGAGGCCCATAGGGCTGTGAGACGCTCCCCCACGTTTTCCAACGGCTCACAGATGGTGGTGAGGTTGTCAGCCTTACGCGCCGGCAGGCCGCCCTTTACCGCCAGGAAGATTCCTGGTACCCATTTCTCTTAGAGGGTGAGTTGACTCCAGGGCTGGGATGCGGTTGGAAGGATTAGGTCAATTGAAAAATCCATTGACCCCATCGGGATTCGAACCCGCGATACTCATCTAGAGTTTTACTGAACGTAACCAACGCATTTCGATTTGGGTCTAAATCAGGCAATAGTAACGGATGTTTGATATGATGATGATACAGAGGTAACGTTGTAGGACTTGTATTCTGCAGGTACTCGGTTCTGATCTCGCCTGGGTCACCGGTTCTCCCGACTGAGATTCTTCATGGTTTTGTCCAGTCCATCCAGGCAAATTTTCGAATAGTACCTCGTTTGGGTCACGCCCACTTCCGTCCAAATCCTTTCCAGTTCACGGTTCCTGAATCATCCTACAACCCGACGCTGTATAGTTTCGGTACTGTAACTCGACACATAACTAACCACTTCTGCTGCTGCTGCTACTGCTTGTGTTATTGCGGACATCACGAGCGTAACTCGCCACATATTTATCAAAGCGAAAAATATTTTGAATTCCCATTGTAAAGAAGACCCCCTCCCCAATAAAATCATGACTATGTTCCCGTGGGTACAGACAGTAAAATGTGATTCTTCAGAACGTGTCAAGTACACTTCGCAAACAGTTCTTAACTCCTGACGTGCTGTGGTGCCAAGGTGTTTTGAGTTTGTTGATAGAACTTTCTTGTTTGTTTCAGATGACAACCGAATCGAACAGAGCGTCCTTGTGAACTGTCGGTGTTCTCGCTGTGATCACAATCTTTACAACGACGTCAGCACTGCCGGATACTCGTCCCGACGCTGCTCTTCTGCGGAGGTGGCGTCACAATGCATCGTCGACGTCGGTAATAGTTATTTAAACGAAAACACAAGTAACAGAAACGAAAGCGTGAAACAAGTGTCCCCCACGCGTTTTTTGGACAATATAAACAATTCGTTTTGTGTTTCCGGGGGGGTAGAGGTGTCATGGACGTGAAACACGAATTAATTTACCGCGTGGGGGGCGGAGGGGGTGGTGTAAATAGCATCATGAAAGCGGGTCTGGGCGGCGCTAGTGCAACTGGTGGCTGTTTGTCAGACGAACTGCTTCTGAGTAGTGTGAAGACTGAACCAAGGGTACACAGCCCATGTGACCCCAGTGCAGGGGTAACGGCGCCTAGTATTGAACTTGGCCACCACCTGGCGTCCAGCGCCACCGCCACCTCAGGAGTGACGCCAAGTAGCAGTGGCAGCGCCACAACGCCGAATGGAGGTTTGTTTAGTGGCATCACTTCAAGTAACAAACGACATCGAACCGATGACTGGTTACCATCGCCGTCCCCTGGTTCTGTGGGACCTTTACCACCTCTTACACCCTCGCCGGGACCTCCAGGACATCCCTACACCGTCATCTCTAACGGGTATTCGTCACCGTTGTCTTCAGGCAGCTACGATCCTTACAGCCCGAACGGAAAAATTGGTGAGTAAATGCTCGGCAGTATGCCGAGTCGCATTGTATACTTTGCACGAAGTAAGTCAAAGTGAACACGTGAGGAGGGCCCGCCTGTTTCACTTTCAAGACTGCTCAGCTGATATCCGTGAATTGGGGATAAAGGTAAAAATGTAAAGCTATCCCTGTAACAGGCCGTGAAGGTCCATAGGGCTTTGAGACGTCGAGACTCCCACATTTTCTAGACAGTCGGCTCACAGATGGCGGTGAGCTTGTCAGCCCTACGCACCGGCCGCCCTTTACCCCCAATAACATTACTTAATTAATTTCTGGTACTCATTTCTGTTAGAGGCTGAGTCGACCCCTGGGCCATAGTGAGGCTGGAAGGATTAGGTGAACTGAAAAAATTCAGTGACCTCGGGAATCGAACCCGCGATCTTCCGATTTGTAGCATAATACCTCAACCAACTACACTACTGCATGGGCTGTTGAATTAGGGATCTGTTCTAAAAGTTGCTGGGAAAAATTTATATGCTGGTGCATAAAACCCGAGTAAAATTTAATCTTTCTACTAACAGCGCATTCCGAAGTTTATATATATACAGAAATTTGCGGCTTTATTTTGTTGAGAAATCAGGAAGATGTATTAGACATGCATGAAACATTCCCAGGGCGGTTAGGGACGTGTGTCATAATAACACAAAAACTTCAGCCAACTGAGAGCGAGTTCCACTACTTCATACGGGCTTACGAAAATTTTTTCTCAGTTGTGCTTACTGCTGAATATTTGTCACGTGTGGGAGTGACGGGTTTTGGATTGGATGATTGGATTTATTGACACCTTACTTACACAACTCGGGACTACAGGCAGTACAGCACTGTCGCTGATGTTACAGTTCATCATTACACACCCACGGGGATTCTCAGTCTTCATTAGCCATATCCTGGCAACGGATGTCCAACGGTCCCACTGTCACTTCAAATCACACATGAAGTGTTCTTTTTACAGCCTCATTCATTTCTTGGCTTTCTTCTCAACCACCTTCGACTGCCATCTCCAGAACTTGACCCAGTTCTCGACAGAAACTGACTAAAATGAACTCTCTCAACTTCTGACAATTAACTCTTCTCAGCTGAACCCTTTTTTATAACCACTTTGCACGGACCACGCATTAAATACAGCCTCTGTTGGTAAGAAGGCGTGTTTACTGATCCGTTCCCTAGCAATAGACGTCTTATTGTTGCGCGCGTTGGCTCTCGCGGGAATGTGTTTAAAAGGTCGTTACCTGGCAGTGGGTTTATACATAATATTACTTACAGGTGGAAGAACCGGTCTCTTTTTCTGTTGCCGGCAGGTTTTAACAGCCATTTCAGTACGGAATGCAGTTTGATTAGATTTGCAGTTTTGAATGTTTAGTTTACAGTAATAAATTGCTTGACTGACAAACAGCGCGATGAAAATCAGTTTGACAGAATTAACATGAAGAAGTGTAATGGGTTTATTATGACAGATCTAACAAATTTCTGTACTATGCGAATATATCACAACAATTTTATAGGTAAATTTATCCCTGTAACAGGCCGTGGAGGCCCATACGGTTGTGAGACGTCGAGGCCCCACATATTCTACACAACAGATTCACAGATGGCGGTGAGGTTGGAAAGATTCCTGGTACTCATTTCTTTTAGGCCGAGTTGACTCCAGGGCCCCTGTGCGGCTGGAAGGATTAGGTGAATTAAATCTTCAGTGACCTCATCGGGAATCGAACCCGCGATTTTCCGGCTTGTAGCGCAGTGCCTCAACCAACCATGCTACCGCGTACACCCACAATGATTTTATACTTGTAATAAATAACCGACAAACCCAAATTGTCGATAGAATCAGTTTATTAAGATATTGTTTTTGCTATATATTTGTCATTTACAGCATCATCAGGCGTTTATAAACACAAAATGCACCCACGTTCAGTACTGGACTGCGTGTCGCAGTGAATCCATTGCTAAACAATTTTGTCATGTATAAATGTTTACATATGATTCTTATTTAAATATGCCGAAATACTTCTCTAAAATCAGTAAAGCTGATTTAAGATTATTTTTATTTGTCTAAAAATTATCCTGTTACATGCATAGGAGGTTTTATGGAAGGGAGGGAGTAAGGGAATGGTGCTAGCGGCCTCCGTATTCTAGAGGTAACGTTCCCACCTCATGACTCGTAGTACGCGGGTTCAAATACCCGGCGGAGGTCGTCGAATTTTTAAGGGCGGAAAAATTCAGGGAACAAGTCCTCCGGGAGGGACTTTAAGCCGTGGGTCCCGTGTCGTAGCTTTACGGCACGTAAAAAAAACCTCATACCTCCAATGGAGATCACTGAGCAAAATTGCGGACGTTTGCCTCCCAACAGCAGTCACTAATACCTCCGGTAGATGGGGGAAGCATTATAGATACCTCTCAGCTAGTAGAGCCGGTCTCGCTGGCTGGGCGGGACTGATGGTAAGCACCAATACCGGTAGGATATAGAGACTGGTAGACATCATAGAGGGAAGCGCAGTGGACTACTACAGGTCTAAGTGCATGGGGAAACCCACCCTCTCTAATAACTAACTAACTAAACTAAGGGAATGGTGCTTGTGACGAATATGACAGTTGCTAGGCAACGGCTCAGTAAACACGTTCCTGCGGGGACAAATTATTGGCAAAGAGTCCGTTGCTGGACGACGCAAACACATTTTCCATGGATACGGCGTTCTCAGTGTGTTTTCTATGTGGTCAGTGCCGAAGGGTTTTAGGAAACAACGATGGTCGTTTGCAGGCAGTCGTAGAACGAGAAGCAGAATAAAGAGAAGCCTCGGCGGTCGCTGTAATAACTATAATTGAAAAGAATTGCCTGTAAATCCAACAATCGAATCCGGAACCCGTTATTATTAGTCACGGAACCCCGGACACGTGGCAATATACATATGTGGCCTTGGGGATAAATTATATATGATAAGTCACAAATGGAAGTAAAACAGCTGTAATGGACGTAACAGGTTTTCTGTGTGTAGGTAGCGCAGTCCAGCTTCATGACAGTCAAGCTAGCAGCCGCGCATGCGAATGTTCAGAGGTTGGTTTCAGTAGTCAAAATGGCGACCGTTCTTTAGTATATACTACCGAAGAGCAGCGTTCTGGTATGCTCTTATGTGGGCAGAAAGGCTCATTGCAAATTATATTCATAAAGAAATGTTTCATGTTTACGGTGGAAAGTGTATGTCGCGTAAAGCCGTTCACAACTGGGTGGCAAACGTTTCGCTGATGACGAAGAGTTTGAAACGGATGCGCGGAAGTGGCCGACGCAACAGTCAAAAGACTTCTATGTACTGCGGGTTTCGACGCACTGGTAAAGCGATGGGTCACCTGTATCGGTGTTGGCGGAGGATATGTCGAAAAATAAAGTTTTTTTTTTTCAGGTTCGAATGTTCACATGTTTTACGTTTTATATCCATCTGTGACCTATTTACTGACTCTCCCTCGTACAGTAATGAGTCCACTCTGACTTCGTATAGAGTGGTAAAATAGTGTGCCCATTCTAATAAATATTGCAGCAAGGGTCAAAGTGTAGGGTAGGGAATGGGTTGGCGTTTTCTCCGAAACATTAAAATCTCTCTTACAAGACTACACGGTATCACAACTATCGGATCTTCGTTTAGCTTCTTTGATGATGTGCTGGTTTTCCCAAGCGCTACTAATGTGAACACATTTTTTTTTGTTCATTTCTTCTTATAGATTGTCAGTGGCCTTTTGTAAAAATATTTTGTTTGGCGGCATTTAATGAATAAGGCACTGAAAACCTTCAAAGACAGAGTTCTGTACCGAGCGGAACAAAAGCGCCCACATTACTGTCTGCAATTGTGTTCCCTTTCTCGACTGTTTTCTTCATACGAACAACAGCAGTATCCATGCTCTTTGAAATGCGATGCTTTTCTGTTTTGCCGTATGTCGCTACAGCCGTATCGAATAGATCAATACTATCCAGCCATTGGTCACAACTTTGCAGTTGCCGTGGTCCTGTTGGCCTCTCATCGTTCTGTGCAAAACGATGTATGCTTGTATGTCGTAAGGGCTTCAGACTGCTGCAGGCAGTTGGTAGGAGGTTACGTTTCCGACTTGTGCAATAAAGCACCAGAGGGATTGGGGGACATTATGAATGCGCATGCTCTGGTTGCTGATGATACTAATTTCGCGTCTGAAAACTGCAGACTGGCTGTCCTTACATCCATAAAGAGTGTTTATTTAGGAGAGGTCTTCGAAACCCGCGTTTTGCGGTTATCCGTGATATTAAAGTTTATGGTTAGAATGTACCAGTTAAGGAGGATGAGATGGACAGGGCATGTAGCACGAATGTGGCGAAGATGAATGCATGGAGGATATTGGTGGGACAGCCAGAAGGAGACCACTAAGAAGACTAACATGTAGATTTGAATAGTATTGTCACGTGTATGAGTGACTGCAGACGGGGTTTAGATTAGCAGTTAGGTTTATTGACCACTTATCGGAAGTACAAGTAACTAAAGCGCTGTCGTTAATTCACACGCTTTACAGTTCACTACAGCGGATACTTAAGTATTCTTGGTCTGTTATTTTCACCAGTAGTTGTCTGGTGATATCTTCAACGACCGATAGTCTTCTTACTCAGGGTTCCCGAACTGCTCCCGTGACTCAGCCACCAGCTTCTCTCAGCAGTAGCAACTTACTAGCACCAGCTCTTCACTTCCCTGTTCTACATTCTCACTAATTGTCCTGGTTATAACATCTTGGCACGGACTGCACAGAAAACACCATTTCTCTGTTGTTTACCAGCTGGCGTTGCTTACATAGTCATTACTTAGCAACAGGTCTACATGCAACAAAATTGGAATGGATGTCAGAGAGATAGGATGGGGTAGTAGGAACTGGATTGATGTGGCTTAGGATAAGGACCAGTGGAGGGCTCTTCTAAACGCGGTAATGAACCATCGGGTTCGATAAAATGTCGGGAAGTTCTTGAGCAGCTGCACAACTGGCGGTTTCTCAAGAAGCGTTCAGTTCCATGAAGTCAGTAACTGGTCCTCTTTGCAGTAAAGCTGTTAAAAAAAAGTAAAGCTCTCCCTGCAACAGGACGTGAAGACCCATAGGGTTGTGAGACGTCGAGGTTCCCACATTTTCTAGAGTCTGTCTCACAGATGACGTTGAGGCTGGAAGATTCCTGGTACTCATTTCTGTTAGGGGCTGAGTCGACCCCAGGGTCATAGTGCGGCTAGAAGGATTAGGCCAACTGAAAGGAATCCATCTAATCGGGACTCGAACCCGCGACCTTCCGGCATGTAACATAGTTCCTCAACCAGCTACGCTACCGCGTGCCCCCACAGTGGAATTAGTTCCTAGTGCATCTCCGTTAGTTCTAACCAGCTCTCCGTGTGCTTCTTTTTCTGCAACATTAGGCGCTCTTGACGAAGTGAAAGTAGGAGCGCCTCATATGGAGGTCGCCTGTCCGTTTGAACCATTGGACAACTTGTTTTTAAATTCGACTTCAGAGACTTGCGCCCAAAGTTGGGCGGGCAGTCAAATTTTCAGCCGTAAGAAGATCTGGCTTGCCTGGGAAGAAAATTGGATGCTGTGGATAGTCCACGTGAGGGACGGGTGCATCGTCTTAAGTAGGCTGACGTCATTCTTAGTTCGTCTCCTCGCCTGCTAATTAAAAGCGTAAACTGCAGTGTTACCTGTAGTTTATATGAGTGTGAAACTTGGTCCCTCACATTCATGGAAGCACATAGGCTGAGTGTGTTTGAGAATGATGGGGTGCTGGCGGCAGTATTTACGTCAGACTAATGTTGGCCCTATGCCGGTCGCCGTAGCCGAGCGGTCTAGGGCGTGCACCGTCTTCGCTCGCTCGGAAGCCGGGATCGTGGATTCGAATCCCACTCAGGACATGGATGTTTAGTTTGTGTATGTTAGTTTTTCTGTGATTGTGTACAGGTAGGGGCCTTGCGACGAGCTGATCACCCGCCCAAGGAGTCCTACCGAATGTCTTAACATCTAGAAAAACCGAAGTGAACGGAGAAGTTCATGGAGGTAGGCCTAGGACCACTGGGGCTGTAGTGCCAAGAAAAAAAAATGTTGGCCCTGTGCTTAATTAATTGAGCAATATGCCATGAAGACGTAGGGGAGTGGAAGTACAACTCCACTATTCTTGACCTCGGCACTAGATGGAGGTGAGTGGTCAGCTTCACTTACCAGCCGCTTTAACCCCGGGGAAATTGCCCCCGGTGCCCATATGATAGGAGGCTGGCTGAACCCCAGAGCCGGTCTGGACGCTGTGGAGAAGAAAAAGAACCTGCCGGAAATAGAACCCCGGCCGTCGAGCCCCTAGTTCGTTGCTGTAGTGACTGCAGTTAAATAACGACGGGGTAATTGCGTGAAGTTCTTCGTAACTTGAACTCCTCGCCAGATATCACGTCAACGAGGATGAGATGGGCAGGACATGTAACATGAATAAGAGAAGTGCATGCAGAGTTCTGGCAGGGAAGCCTGAAGAGAAGATCCCACCATGATGACCTTAGACGTAGGTGAGAATATAATATTAAAATGAATCTTCGAGAAGGATAATGGAGAGCGCATGGACTGGATTCATCTGGATCAGGGAAGGGTGAATGGGGCTCATGAACACGGTAGTGAACCTTCGGGTTCCATAAAATGCTTGGTATGTGATGAAGAATCTAAGCAACTATTGGCTTCTCAAGGACTCATCTCCGTGGAATCAGTTAGTTGTACTGACCTATTACCAAACCCTTCTCTCTATCTTATCTATCTGTCTAGCGGTCTCTCTATGGCTCTACAGCCCTTGTGGACCTTGGCCCTTTTTCTCAGTTTCGTAATTCTATACACAGTCGGTAGGTCTCCTTGGACGGGGGATGAGCCCTTCGCAAGGTCGCTACTTACACACAGAACAACAGAAACACAGGAAAAAACGCACAAAGACATCCGTTCCTCGAGTTGGATTCGAGCCCACGATCGCAATGTTGGAGCTGGCGAATGCGGTTGATGCCTTAGACCGCGCGACCACTGTGGTCAGCATTACAAAACCTACACAACTGGCATTGTATAAAGACGTAGGACTTGCACTTCTCTGTGCGGGAGTGGATCTTGTGCAGTCAGTGCAAGAGACATCAACAGAACGGCATCGTTATAGTCGGGCGCGTATAAAGAATGAAAGTTTGCGCTAGACTAAATCGTGTTGAAGATGAAAGGATTAGGAAGGAACTGGAAATAAATCAGCTAAAAAAATAAAATCACGTAAAATATGATAAACCTTCTCGATGAAACTGTGTTCAGGGATCTTACAACACCAGCGCCACATTTTGTTTTAGTTTTGAATGGTGCAAGGCTGACGACCTCACCGCCAACTGTGATCCGATTGTCTGGAAACTATGGTAACCTCGACGTTTCAGTGCCATATGGTCCTCCACGGCCTGTTACAGTTGTACCTTGGAATGGTGTCTCGCTCGAGACCTTGGAAAGCGTAGGAACTCCCACGTCGCTCTAAGGGTTCTCCCCCGGCATATTTTGGATAGAAAAGGAGGCTTATTAAGCCATTTTGAGAGTAAGAAAATATATTTGGCGCATTGTACTCAGGTTGAATATGCATGTATTATGACATTAAAAGTATCAGTGGTAAGATAAAATTATTCTTGTAACAGGCCGTGGAGGCTCGTAGGGTTGTGAGACGTCGAGGCTCCCACATTTTCTCCAGACAACCGGCTCACAGATGGCGGTGAGGTTGTCAGCCTTATGCGCCGGCCCCACTTAACACCAGGAAGATTCCTGGTACTCACTTCTATTAGAGGCTGGGTCGACCCCGGGGCCATAGTGCGGCTGGAAGCATTAGGTCAGTTGAAAACATCCAGTGACCTCATCGGGAATCGAGCCCGCGACCTTCCGACTTGTAGCATAGTGCCTCAACCAACTACGTTACCTCTTGCGGAAAGCATGGGTAAGTTATAAAAAGATCGCACCCCACATTTCTGCTTTCTCGTGGCACTCTGGGAAACGCTACAATAGAATGATCGATGAAGGAATAGCGAAAGAGATTTCACAGTATACATCAAAAGGAAGCCGAGACCTACGTAAACCTTGGAAATGATCGACAGAAGAACAAGGCGTCCTTCAAAATATCGGTGGGAGTTCAAGATATTCTGTCACGATTGATAATGCAGTTGTTATGTAAACATATTTCGGTACCTTAATGGAGAACATTTGGCATGTACTGTCTTTGAACGCTTGGAAACCGGGATCGTGGGTTCGAATCCCACTCAGGGCATGGACGTTTAGTGTGTGTGTTTGTGTGTGTGTGTGTGTTTTTCTGTGTTTGTGTACAGGTAGAGGCCTTGCAACGAGCTGATCACCCGCCCAAGGAGCCCTACCGAATGTGTAAGATCTAGAAAAACCGAAGTGAACGGAGAACTTCATGGAGGTAGGCCTAGGCCCACTGGGGTGTAGTGCCAAGGGAGAAAAATGAAGAACATTAAGTCACTGAGAATAATTGAGTTATCTGATGTAATTTACCTGGTTTATCTTTGACCTCCTTTACAACAGGTGCCCATTCTTCTCAGTTATTTGCCGTTTGTTCTCATTTTTTCGCTTAAGGGTCTCGTAGATCATTCTCTTCATCTTCCAACTACCTCAATCAGGGCTTCCCATTTTTCATCCACCGTCTGGCTTCCTTTCTGAATTCTTGTTGCATAACCTGGTGCTCACGATTGCATAGTTGGCTGAGGCACTGTGCTGCAAGCTGGGAGGTTTGCGGGTTCGATTCCCGATGACACCGAATTTTTCAGTTGACCTAATTCTTCCAGCAGTACTGTGGTTCCTGGGGTCGACTCAGTCTCTAACATAAATAAGTACCAGAAATTTTCCTGGAGGGTAAAGGGCGGCCGACAGGTGAGGCTGACCTCACTGCCATCTTTGAGCCGATTATCAAGAAAATGTGGGAGCCTCGACTTCTGATAAGCTTATGGGCCTCCACGGCTTGTTACAGGGATAGCTTTACCTTCTTTACCCGTCCTTGCTTAATCGACTCTAATCACATGCCTCAGGCACTCTAATCCTCAACTTTTAATATCCTCTCTCACATTAGTGATTTTGTATAATTCTCTCAGCTCCTAGTTATCATCCTTCTAGTTGTTTGCTCGGTTACTGGTCCATTCATTTTCCTCTCTTGCATGTTTAATATAGCTTCTATACTTTTAAGTCCGTACACCAGAACTGGAGTCAACTTTCTTTCGTATTGTGGCGTGTGAACCTGTTACTGGGCAACGACCGTGAAATAAGCAACTCTACAACAGCCGGTGCTAAGTAAGGGCTCCACAAACAAGCATGTTTCCGCGGCAACGTAAGAGTAGATCAGTAATGGAAGCGATAATAAAAATCTGGTCTTGGTTCCCAAGATGGCTGCTAGACGTAGAGACAGAGAGACAGACTGGCTGACTGGCTATCGGTCGTAACACAACTTTGAGTTTGACAGTCAGTGCGTTGGTGAGTTAGATGGCCTACTGGCCGTCAGTAGTAACATAACTTTGAGTTTGACAGTCAGTGAGTTGGTTGGTGAGTTAGATGGCCGACTGGCCGTCAGTAGTAACATAACTTTGAGTTTGACTGTCAGTGAGTTGGTTGATGAGTTAGATGACCGACTGGCCGTCAGTCGTAACATTACTTTGAGTTTGACAGTCAGTGAGTTGGTTGGTGAGTTGGATGGCTGACTGGCCGTCAGTCGTAACATTACTTTGAGTTTGACAGTCAGTGAGTTGGTTGGTGAGTTAGATGGCCGACTGGCCTTCAGTCGTAACATTACTTTGAGTTTGACAGTCAGTGAGTTGGTTGGTGAGTTAGATGGCCGACTGGCCGTCAGTCGTAACATTACTTTGAGTTTGACAGTCAGTGAGTTGGTTCGTGAGTAAGATGGCCGACTGGCCGTCAGTCGTAACATGACTTTGACTTTGACATTGACAGCCAGTGAGTTGGTTGGTGAGTTAGATGGCCGACTGGCCGTAAGTCGTAACATGACTTTGACTTTGACATTGACAGTCAGTGAGTTGGTTGATGAGTTAGATGGCCGACTGGCCGTCAGTCGTAACATGACCTTGACTTTGATATTGACAGTCGGTGAGTTGGTTGGTGAGTTAGATGGCCGACTGGCCGTCAGTCGTAACATTACTTTGAGTTTGACAGTCAGTGAGTTGGTTGGTGAGTTAGATGGCCGACTGGCCGTCAGTCGTAACATGACTTGATTTTGACAGTCAGTGAGTTTGTCGGTGAATTAGTCAGTTAAGAGGACTGCTGGGGCTCAGTAGTTGTAAGCTGCTGCTGTCAGAAAGTGGTAGTTGAGGCCGAGGACAGTTCGGGAACCAGGAAGAAAGTGAACGTCTGACGTTAGAAGCCGATACCAAGCAGCGGCTAGTGAAGACGTGACTGAGGGCACTAATGTGTGTGCAACAGTGAACTGTAAAGCGTAGTCACACACTGTATCAAAGAATCCCATAAATCTGGTCATCAATCCAAAATCCCTATATAGTAACACTCGTATCACGTGACAATATCTTTTAATTTTTCATATTCCCATTTGCTTTGTACTAAAGTCTGTGTAAGTGACCTCGCTTACAACGAGTCCTGTGTGTCTGTGTTTGAATGTCCTGGCAGCGTATCTGTACCGGACTTCTAAAATAAATCTCAGTGACTTTCTAATGATGGCGCAGATATGCACGTCACCAACTCACGATGACGTGCCCTCGTTCTAATAACCGATGAAGTATAATTTTTTATGAGGATCTGTTGGTGCTCTGTTACTTCGAAATAGACACATTGGACCCCTGGGAGAAGTATAATTTCTCACCCATGGTGTAACGGCATGCAGGCTGTCCCTTCACACGGACTGAGGTTACAGATCGGAGTGCAGTATGCACACTCGGCGACCTGCGTTAAGTAGGCGAGAAATGGATAGTGGTTGAGAGTCGATCATGCGCCGTGGAAGTGTAATAGGAAGCCGGCAGGCGGAAGGGTTTTAAGGGCCTTCAGCAGGACTTGGAGGCGCAAAAAAAAAAGAGAGAGAGAGATGTTTTGTTGGCGATTGTTATTCAACCCTTTAAAAAAACGGCGGAAGATATTTCTGTACAAATCGGATACCGCACGCGACTTAGGGTGTCTTCATAATGCAGAATATGAATATGCAGAAAGTATTTTCCTCGCCATGGAGATGTTTTGACGAGTGAGGATATCGGTTCATCTCTGAAACATCTTTAAAGTTGCCAGATTATACTGTTACGTGTACGGTGTTTGCGTGACCAATAATAATGGGTTCTGGATTAGATGGATAGATATACTGGACACTCACAAGTTGTAACTACAGATAATTGTAACACTAAAAATTACGGTGACTATAACGCACAAAATAAAGTCTTCAGCGTCTGCTTACAAATAGTTGCTTGGTAACGAATCTTATGTGGTTAACGCTTCAGTTATTGAACTGACTTCTGAATTCTCTTACGAATGAATCTCTGAATTTAATTCAAGTCAAAGTCACATTGCCGTTGACAGTCAATCAGTCAGTCAGTCTTGATGTCGAGCCCAATCTGCGGCTTATGACCAGATATTTACTACTGTTTGACAGTTTCGGTCTTGTTTTTGTGGGGCGCCCTCTCTGACGAGCGGACGGGTCTGTCTTTCGACAGAGTCATTGTCTGCAGTAGTAAGTCATTTGTCATAATGTAAAGAATATTTACATTTTACACGTTAAACATGTTAATGTATTAAATATATACAGGGCCTCTGTTAGTCCAGGCTCAGTACAGCAGTTTTTGCCCTATTTCTAGTAGTTTCTGCTAGAACGGCAGTCTAGTCACTTGAACGGTCGTATGCTTGACCGCCGCCAAGTTTAAGCTTCTTATAATTTCTGTGTCGGGCTTCGCCTTATACATACATACATACATAGCATTCCATAGATCCATGAGTTAGTCAGATGACCTACCGGATGTGGAATTTGTCTGTACAATATCACGAACATTTTCGTTATCATGATTTTGTATGACTTCCGCTTGTTGCCTGCATAATTTTGTTATACAGTCTCTCTGTTTCTCTCTCGAATTCACGAATACACTGCCTTTTATGTCTGCTAGGCGGACGAGATCGAAGTCACCATGTCTTACAGTTCCTCTGTTCTGTTGTGTTGTCGCGGGAACCGTTTTTTAATTCCCAAGCGACGGTTTGGTTTTCTAAGTGTTCACAATTTTCACTTTCCATATCCATGGAAACAGTGTTCCGCAATCAGTTGGATTCCAGGAATCGGCCTCTCCGTGACATCATGTTTGCCCATTAGTTTCCTAGAAACGGCCCACATGTCACAATATTTTCAGCATCCGATGGGCCCCAAAATGGTCGTGCCGGAGATTTCGTTGAACACGCTTAACGTGTGACGTCTCTTCAGAGATATACTACACAGGCGGTGGATGGAGTCGAACAGTAAGCTTCACGTTCCAGCCGTTTCACTGCTAGAGAATGTGTCCTTAATGGTACCCATTTGATATGACTCTGGGTGGGCCTCACACTCGGTCTGGGTACTCTGAAGGAGAGAAGCTTCTTTGCCTCTGTCGAGAATGTAGCGCAGATATTACGGTCTTGAGAACTCCGTCAGGGCTCTGTTTAACAAGTCGGGACAGTTACAGGAGCCGTCTACTGGGCCGCACCCTCAGTTACAATTGAATCCACCGCGTGTCCTATTTTACTCTTCAGACAGTGGATTAGTGTCGAATTGCATAATCTTGGGAAACAAATTGGAGGCCTTCATAGTATAGGGGTTTAAATTTTATGTACAGTCATTCTAAATTATTGTCGGGGTTTTCATGGCCTATAATTTTCAAACAGCAAGCAACAACATACAGTATGCTGCAAAATATCAGTACTGAAACTCGCGCATCTCGAACGCGCATGTGCGTTTGTCGACGGGGCATAGCTCCAGCCGCACGTGTGCCCAGTAGTGAAAAGGAAGTTGTGTTGTGCAGTTGTTGGAAATGGGTCTCTCGAGGGAGGAAAGAGTATTATTTCCGCTCATACGGAAGTGGTCGCCAGACAACTCGCTTCCTTGGTTTTGAGCGGCCAGATGTTATCGTCCAGAAACCGCTACACAGTACACGTGTGACGCTATGGTGTGCCGTCTCAGCACACGGTATATTAGGCCCCTATTTCATTGAGGATGAGGAAGGCAATGCTCTTACCGTCACCCAAGAACGCTACAGGGACATGATCGGACCATTCTTCGGGATTTGAGAAGCTTCTGTTGTGCAAGGGGACTTCACTGAATAGACAGTGGTATCAACAGGACTTCATTTCATTTCAGTACTGTATTCTTGGCGCAAATTGTACAACTACTTATGGAATATAAAAATGTAACTCAGAAACTTTCGTTACCCGTAGAATCAGTATTGTAGAATGCTAAGCAACTTCAGCATGCGTCCATTTCGTGTCACATAAGCAGTTTTATTTTGTTGTTTCCGGTATGAAAACTACAGACCACAGAAAACCGGACAGTAATTTAGAATCGTTCTGTACCTATGTAAGATTTGAAGTTTTCAAGTTTCTGTTAAAGATTAGTGTGATCGAAGTAGAGGTCTGTATGATTAGTGCTGAGTGCTTTTTTGACTTGGTTTTCGAATCTGAGGAAGGAAGCAATACGTTCCTCCGAAACGTCAGTGATCTACCAGACTACACAGCATCATATCCGAAAAGATGGTAAGTTCCATAGGTTCCGTTCGAACCTCAACCCTGACCCACCATTTCCCCGCTACAAAGACAGATGAGTTAACGCTGTTTAGGGAAATAATCACTGTTTATTGTGATATCATTCGAAACGCATGTAGAAGTAAAGCTATCACTGTAACAGGCCGTGGAGTCCCGTAGGGTTGTGAGACGTCGAGGCTTCCACATTTTTTAGAGAATCGGTTCACAGATGGCGGTGAGGTTGTAAGCCTCACCCGCCGGCTGGCAGCCCTTTACCACCAGGAAGATTCCTGGTACCTGGTACTAATTTCTATTAGAGGCTGGGTCATAGTGCGGCTGCAAGGTTTAGGTCAATTGAGAAATCCAATGACCTCATAGCGAATCGAACCCGCGACCTTCCCGACTTGTAGTATGGTCCCTCAATCAACTACGCTGTAGCGATTCGGACACATGTACTGAGTACTCTGTACATTTCTTTGAAAGCCGGTAGAACGTATTGTAACCGCTGTTCTCTGAAGTGATAAGCCCGGTATGTGAACGTCATACTGTGTGGCCAGGTCTGCCCCGCGATCTGATGCAGTGTATGCCTCCCGTAAAGGTTCTGCAATGAAGTCATTAATTGCCGCTTCCATCCCACGGCAGACGGCAGGAACAGCGTCTGAAAGAACACTTTTATAGCTTATTGTATTTCTGAATGCCTGAGTAGCTGCTTTATGAGCGGCAATGAGAGAGGAAAACGAATCAATTGAATGCAGATAGACGCTGAAGCAACTGACAGAACGCAATCATCACGAACAATGAAGAGCCATCTACACTATCACGGTCGGTTTCTGTGCTAGGTATTTATGACATGCCAGTTTTCAACCTTCACGGAATCGACGTAGGAAAATAGTTGGAAGTTATATGACCAGTTGACGCTGTAATATTCATAATTTTTTTATAAAATGTATTTATTTACAGCTCTGAGTGTCATATTAATGTATTAGTATCTCTGTAACAGGCCATGGAGGCCCACAGTGTTGCGAAACGTCGAGTCTCCAACATTTTCTGGACAGTCAGCTCACAGATGGCGACCGCCGACCGCCCTTTACCCGCAGGAAGATTCCTGGTACTCATTTCTGTTAGAGACTTAGTCGACCCCAGGGCCATAGTCCAGCTGGAAAGATTAGGTCAATTGAAATATCCAGTGACCTCATTACAGTATATGTCGTAAACACTATTTTTTTGCTGTTTTTAAGGTTTTTAGTATCGCATTCTGTAAGGAATCGAATGATAATATTAATAAATTATGGACTTCCGGTGTGGATTCAGGAATATCACGAAAACCTCATTTAGGATGGTGTACCGGTCGAGATTCGAACCAAGCACTTCCAGAATACATGTCTAATGCTGAACCGCCCGAAAAAGCGGTGGGGAAAACGCTGGAGTAAGAGCTTCCTTTAATTTTAACGGCCGTGCACTTATTTTGGAAGTAAGTGCAGGTTAACAAGAGTCCCTTATTTATTGAAGTGTTATGAATTGCCACGTGCTGACTCTTGGATGACAATAGCCCGAACCACTTAAATAAGCTCCGATGTGCTCATGGACTGAAAGGCTAGGCGGACGGAAGTGAAAGAGGCCACGCTCCTTCGTACAAGCTTACCTCATAACACTAATATATACGATATGTGGAGCATATTACCGTCTCAATGCAACTTTTATTTCTGGCTTTAGTATATAGTGTCTTGTTTTAGGTGGGTCCCTTGTCACCTCGGCATGGCGCGTCCTCACGTAGCGGATGGAGAGACCGCCTCCAGATGCGGAGAGCAACAGCAGAAATATTGAATAAGCAGTCGCGGGCAGCCGACAATGGGTGGTCCTCGAGATTGGATGTTGAGCGTGGGGCTAACAACTCCTCGCCGTAAAAAATAATGTCGCATGTCAGAGTGACTCTGAGGCACAACAGATCACTGTGGTCGCGGTGCAAGGGCCAAGAAGGCCCACCCCTTATACATTCATTACAGTGACTCTCGGCAGGGTTTGGGATTGGATATCGGATTTATTGGCAGCTTATAAACACGACTTGGAAGTACAGGCAGTTGCAGCGCTACCGCCAATTTCCACAGCACCCGCCAAGAATTTCCCAGCCTACTGCGTCTCCATCAGTCGTTCCCTGATAGCGGCTTGTAACAGCGGATATTCTTCAGCTTCCGCGCTCGAGTTCTCTCTGAACGGTGGCTCTCTTCCGGCTGTTCCCTCTTCTTCATAACCTACCGTACAGAACTGACTTGGTTGCCCCAGTTGTCCTCCTTATAACTCCTCGGCGGGGCCCGCGTAGACAACACCATTTTCGTATCCGTTGCCGCGGGAACGTGTTTTCCTAGCCGTTCCATACTAGCGGCCGTCTGTTATTAAGAATCTGCTGCCTATCAACGGACATCGTTCCGTTGTCTGTTTCGCGACCGTTGCCTAGAAACGAATGTTGTTTCAGAGCCTCTCTCGGCAACGGCTCTCCCTCCGGCTCCACAGTTCCCGCTTTGAGCAAATATGCCACAGTAAGCTTGTTACGAAATGTCACAGAGGGTCTCGGATTCTTTGAATTGGATGGTATGGATTGGATTTATCTGGCTCAGAATAGGGACCAGCGGAGGACAGTTCAACTAGTGGTTGTCTCTTCATATAGTGACATCCCACAACAGTATTGAACCTTCGGGTTCCATAAAATGCGAGGAAGATCTTGAATAACTGCACAACTAACAGCTTCTTAAGAAGGGTTGAGCTCCATGAAGGTAGTATGCTGTGTGGTCGCATCTTACGCAAGGGATGCGTACCTCGCATTATTTTTTATGATTTTGAACAGGGTGGTGGGGAGAAAATACCGGCTTAAGAGGGCTGAAGTAAGATCAGGATGAGCTCGACAGACTGTGTTGGGGTTATCAAATCAAGGGGACAAGTAGCACGCATGAGAGAAAGGCAGTGCATGCAAAGTTTTGATCGGAAACCCCGACTGACGGGCGACTTGCAGCTTCTAGGTGTAGGGAGGACTGGTATTAAAAATAGCGCGTACTTGCAGAAAAATCCGCTATGCTATTTCTGGAGCTTGTTATTTCTGACGGTCACGTGCATTTGACATCTGTAGGTTATCGGCTGTTGTGGCCTTCAGAACACAATTTCTGTGCGACAAGCCCTGTAAAAATACTGTATTCACACACTAAAAGATCCCAGTTTTCTTCGATATGCCACGTACATAAAATTGTAGTACACAGTTTACATGTACTCGAATAGATAATTTATCTTAAAAGCAAATAAAAATGGAAGTACGGCAGGCCATTATGCGATGTAACACCTTTCGTTGCTGTAAAAAGAGGTAAAACTGTCTCTGTAACAGGCCGTGGAAGCCCCATAGGGTTGTGAGACGTCGAGGCTCCCACATTTTCTAGACAATCGGCTCACAGATGGCCGTAAGGTTGACAGCCTTTTACTCCCCAGGAAGTTTCCTGGTACTCATTTCTGTTAGAGGACGAGTCGACTCCAGGGTCATAATGCGGCTGGAAGGATGAGGTGAATTGAAAAATTCTCTGACCTCGCCGGGAATGGAACCCGTGACCTTCCAGCTTGTAGCATAATGCCTCAACCAACCACGCTACCGTGTACCCCGACGTTTCGGTACTGTGGTCGCACCAAAACGTATGCAGGTACATTGTCACGTGCCAGTGCATTTCTTGTGGAGGCAGTAACGAGCAGTTGAATTGACATGGACGCGAACTGTTGCATGTAACAGAAATATTAACTAATTTTCGGGGAGGGGGGTTGTATCTTCGTTAGGAAATCTTTTTACTTCTGCGTTGTTTTTTTTTTGTGACGCGTCGTTTCAAAAAACGGGATGGGACGGATAGACAGACATTTGGCTGTGGATATATTGATGGACGCATCTTAAAGGAATACGTGGGAGAGTCAATAAATAGGTCACATACAGAAGTAAAGTGTAAAACATGTGATGCTCGAAGCTGAAAAAAAAACATTTATTTGTTGACATATCCTCCACCAACACTGATAGAGTTGTTCCATCACTTTACCAGTGCGTCGAAACCCACAGTATAGAAGTCTTCTGACTGTTGTCTCATCCACTTATGCACCCGGTCGGGCATCATTTGCGATTTTCGAACGTCCTTGACAGAATCTTGACCCAGTTGTGAACAACTTTACGCGACAAACACTTCCCACCGTAAACAGGAAACATCTCGTTGTGAATATCCTTTCCATTGAATCCCTTTGCGAGAGAATATATATATATATATAGAAAAACTCAGAATAGAACCCTGCCATTTTGACTACTGAAACCAGCCTGTGAACATGCGCATCTGCTACCTAGACTGTTATGAAACTTGACTGTGCTACTATCTAGTGATACACATAGGAAACTATCACATGCATTGCAGCTGTTTTTACTTCCATTTGTGAACTGTACTGGGAAACTTATCACATCCATCATCAGGATCGAAGAGGAAGCCAAGTAAGAAGCAGGAGACAAGTAGATTTCTGCTGAATTTTTCCTGACTACACGACGTTACATCTCGGAAGGTAAGAACCCTTCGTAGTGTGTACTGTGAGAACCTCACATCCAACTTAAGCGATGTTTTGCGCGTTTTTTCTTCATTGTAGTCGAATTTCAGCTGTTTGGACGCGCCCAATTGAAACAGCGGTTGATTCGGTTTGTATTTGCCACTTCACGATGTTCTCCTCTCCAGTGTTTTAGCTCTAATAGCGTGTCCGCCATCCACCCGCCACTTTGCGNGCCCCCCCCCCCCACCCCCCCCCCCCCCTGTCGCCCCGCCTCCCCCCCCCCCCCCATATCTCCATTAGCCCGCAGACACAAGCACTTACCTCTGGTCCAGCAAACGCTAGACGTCCGTTCTTGTTTACAAGCCGTCGACATCGTGTGAAAGGAAGTAAACGTACATACGGTCGGACAACGAGAGAGAGAGAGAGAGAGAGAGAGAAGTACGTCTCAGAATCGGTTGACGACGAAAGGAACTGGGGATACGTGCCCTCATCCTCAGTTATTTAAACACAGAACACAGAAACGCCATTCGTCCGGTGATAATTCTGTCTTGGCCCAATGGCAGACTTCTTCGTGGGTTTCCTTTAGTGCGTTCGTGATACGTCAGTATACGGGCTAGGCTACACTCTGCATGACTGAGAAGTATGGGGTTCGATTTCCGGCAGGGTGAAAAATGTTTCTCCACAGTGTCCAGACCGGCTGAGGGCAGTGGATACCGCATATGGAGCTGTGCCTCCATTCCCTGTGTTGTGATGCTTAATTAAGCAAAAAAATGCGGGGATGGTGACTGCAGTTAAATTGCGCCCGGTTCCTTCCAGATCCTTGTAACTCGTAATTCACTAAGCTTCCATTATTCGACACCGTCAGGTGCTATCCACAAACAAAATACATTGTCTGTAGTTTGACTTTGCCCGATATGTTCTGATGCTAGGACCTTTATCCTCTTAATGGATGTAATTAACGACACTGTTGAGGATTTCAGACGATGTAGCGTTCCTTGGTAGGGTGGTAAGGTAAAACTGTAAAGCTATCCCTGTAACACGCCGTGGACGGCCATAGGGTTATGAAACGTCGAGGCTCACAGATGACGATGAGGTTGTCAGCCTTACGCGCCGGCCGCCCTTTACAGGAAGATTCCTGGTACTCATTTCTGTTAGAGACTGAGTCGATCCCAGGGCCACAGTGCAGTTGCAAGGACTGGGTTAATTGAAAAATCCAGTGACCTCATGGGAAATCGAACCGCGTCTTTCAGTCTTGTAGCATGATGCCTCGACCAAGTACGCTACCTGTATGATAAGTGAATAATGAATTTGAAAGAAGTGGAAGGAACGCGGCCGTGACCTGTTTTACGGTACTATCCCAGCATTCGCCTGGAAGAATTTGACTAAAATCCACGGAAAACTCAGGATAGTTCGTGTTCCAGCCAAGATTCGAGCAGGACAACTCGTTAACACGTGTATGGAGCGTTGCCGCTTGAGTAACCTTCTAGGTCCCCTGCTGTGGGGTTTACACTGCAGAGACACTGTTGAATTGAATAACGCGTTTAAAATGAGTCATATATATTCTATTTCACTCTAAGAACTTTGTATTATTATTGTTAACCGTCACTTGTAAAGTTCTTACATGGCGGTATAGCGACTGGCTACAAGCTGGATGACCGAGGGATCGGAGTTTCGAGTCCCGGTAGGAGCGAGATTTTTCTCTTCCTGATGTCCACACCGGCTCTGAGACCTACCCGGCCTCCAGTTTAATGGTTACCGTGGGTTCATTCCCCGAGGGTAAAGCGGCCGGGGCGTGAAGCTGAGTACTCAACTAGTTCTGAGGTCAAGAATACGTAGATCTGTACATCCGTTCACCCATACACCTTCATGACGTAGTGCGTAATTATGCACAGGGGCAATTTTACCTTTACTGTGTATCTTCAGATATATGCCTGTCTTGTAACGATTTGTGTTATCCTCACCCTGCTGTCTCTGTGTCCCCCCCCCATCAACAGTGGAGCCACAGGAGACGGTCTTTGCTAGCCAACGGCTCGGTAAACACGTTCCTGCAGTAACGAATACATCCGCAACGATAGAAGAACTTCTGGACTCGGATGTTTTCTATGCGGTCCGTGTCGTATCATATACTCAGTACGTAGTGAAAGGAATTATTTTTGTTTGCATCCTGTTGCGTGAATACAACTAATAATATTAATTTTACAAATTCAGCCTTCAGCGCAAGAAATATTTATTAATTTAAACCACACTACATGTTTCGACCCTTGAAGGGTCATCTTCAGGTGCTCTTAGTTACCAGATTAATTATTGAATTGTAACGCATGACCTTGTTTGAATACGTCTTATCATTGTACTAGTGTTAATCGCTATGTTCCTAGTTTACATTCATAAGCCGTAGAATGGTTATGTTCTACGTAAAAAGGTAAAGTTGTCCTTCTGCTTAACTAATTAAGCACCACGCCATGAAGGCTTATGGGGCAGTGGACGTACACATCCACATTTTATTGGCCTCGGCACTAACAGGAGATGAGTGGTCAACTTCACGCTCTGGTCGCTTTAACCCCGGGGAAAGAGCCCCCGGTGTCCGCTGGATACGAGGCTGGGTGGGCCTCAGAGTCGGTCTCGACGACGTGGAGAAGAAAAAATTCCTGACCCTACTGGGACTCGAACTCCGACCCCTCGGTCGTACCGCCAATATCCAGTCGCTGTGCCGACTACGCTATCCCGGCTCCTCTATATCTTACGTATTCTTCTTATTGCTTACTTACTGGGTACTGAATTAAATTTGGGTTAGGTATGGGTTTCTGTGTAAAATTGACAGTTTCTTTTAGTTAAATTGTTCTAAAAATGTCGCCAACTGTGATGTAGTGTGGTTTGAATTAATGAACATTTGTTGCGTTCACGGCTGAATTTGTAAAATTAATATTATTATTAATTTTGTAAGGAATGCAGAAGCGTAGTTCTTCCCAGAATTTCTTGTTCAGTTTGTAATCCAAATCCATATAAGAATGTCGCAGATCTTTTGTCGATATATTCGTCCGTCTGTAGGTAACTTTGGATGTAGAGCGCCCCGTGACGTTTCCCTCAGAGATCCTGCTCCTACGAGTTCGACGTCAGAAGTTCGTAATTATATTTTGAGTCCTGAGGTGCAACGCCTCCAGACAGTATAATTTAATGCTAAACTTGAGGCTACAGTTTTTGAATGAAGCAGAGGGTGTGAGACTGATTAGGAAACGCGATTCTAACAAAAAGAGGATTCCAAGAAACACTGCGTTGTTTGATGATAAAGTTTTGCAGCGAGAGAGATACCACATTTTAGCGAAGTCGAACGCAGCAATGGGAGGAGCATGGCTGTGCCCCGCGGACACCTGAGAGAGTTTTCACTTCTGTTCTTGAACCTCCCCCCTTCCCACGTTTCACGATTATACCATGGAACCTATGCCATATTTACTATTGTAGCATTGCCGCTGAAAGTCGGAATAGTTCAATCGCAAGAGACGTCCGTTGCTTGTTTACGGCACAGTAAACGCCACGTCAGCATAACAACAATTATACACGTAACAGTAGAGGAATT
This sequence comes from Cryptotermes secundus, assembly GCF_002891405.2. Lineage (NCBI taxonomy): Eukaryota > Metazoa > Arthropoda > Insecta > Blattodea > Kalotermitidae > Cryptotermes > Cryptotermes secundus. The sequence continues at coordinate 813,410 of NW_019743170.1, read as the reverse complement.
GTAAGCGGTGGCCAGCGAAATCAGTGGGAATGACGGTAAAAAGTAAGTAAAGCTATCCCTGTACCAGGCCGTGAAGGCCCCTAGGGTTGTGAGACGTTGAGGGTCTCAACATTATCTACACAATCGGCTTAAAGATGGCGGTAAGGTTGTCAGCCTTACGCAGCGGCCGCGCTTTACTCCCCAGGAAAATTATTTAATTAATTCCTAAGCACAATAGACCACTGTAGGTTGCGGTGCAAGGGCCCAGAAGGCCTACCCCTCATACATTCATAATTAATTCCTGGTACTCATTTCTGTTAGAGGCTGAGTCAACCCCAGGTCCATAGTGCTCCTGGAAGGATTACGTCAATTGAAAAAATGAAATGACCTCATCGGGACTTGAACCTGCGAACTTCCGGCTTGTAGCATAGCCCCTCAACCAACCAAGCTACCGCGTGCCCCCGTGGGAATGACAGCAGTAAATCAAAATTTGATTTAGGGGGAAAATAAGAGGAGATTGAATTCGAGTAACGCTTGCTACCATTCAGTCCAGAACCTTGCCTCGTTACTCATTTCATTCTCCATGCGCTCCTGTTTATGAGAATTTCAGTATATGAAATGCATTTGAACTGTTTTGTATATGGTCAGTACTTGGGTGGGTGAATAAAGCAGTTCTTTAGACAGAATCATCGGTACCTGGAATGAAGTATTTTCCTTGGAATGTAATAAAATGCTTTAAGGCCCATAAATGCAGTTTTAAGATCTTGTCAAACAGTGCTGTTTCATAAAGTGCATGTGGGTTTGACATTTGGAAAAAAGTGTTAATTTTCTTTTGTAGAAATGTGTCATTTGTGTCGGTCGTTTGACTTTTCCCTTTGCGTGGATGGAGTTAAATTTGGGATCACTTCAAGAATGGCGTGAGAGAGCGAGAGAGAGACGAATGTGAAGTAAGTGACCCGTGTTCTCGTTGAGTAACGCAAGAGCTGAGGGCTCCCTTCCTTCTGCCTTGTACTAATTATGACGATACATGTAGCCAGAGTAAACCAGTCAATAAACAAACGACCTGAAATGTAACCAGAATAGCGTTCAAAATAAAAGTATAACCCATTAATCCAAGGCCTCTCGAACTGTGGCTCATCTAGATAGAATCGGCCAGTTTTCAAGAATTATTTGAAATGTGATTGTATCTACCCGCAGGTTCAGCAACTCAGGAAGTCAGTAACATTTAGTATAGATGCCTTGGGAAAAATTAGCTACGCCTGCTAAAACATTTTGCAGTTTCTTCAAACCGTGCAGGAACATTCTATAGCTTGTTGAAGTTGTAGAGAGGCTGTAAAGCTATTTAGGTTCGTCCTGTCACGGCACAGTCTGATAGGGACCTGCAACAGTTGCAGAACTGCAATTTTTGTGCATGTTCTGAGCATTTTATAGCCTACTGTAGGTGCATAGAGGGTGTAAAGCTATTTAGGTTCCTGCTGTCACCGTGCAGCCAGGCAGGGCCCTGAAACAATGTGCAGAACTGCACTTTTCGTGACTGTACAGGAACATTTTATAGCTTAGTGCAGGTGCAGAGAGGCTGTAAAGCTACGTGTATTTAGGTTCCTGCTGTCACCGTACAGCCCAACAGGGCCCTGCAACAGTCTGCAGAACTGCACTTTTCGTGATTGTACAGGAACATTTGAGAGCTTACTGTAGTGTGGAGAGGCCGTAAAGCTATTTAGGTTCCTGCTGTCACCGTGCAGCCAGGCAGGGCCCTGAAACAATGTGCAGAACTGCACTTTTCGTGACTGTACAGGAACATTTTATAGCTTAGTGCAGGTGCAGAGAGGCTGTAAAGCTACGTGTATTTAGGTTCCTGCTGTCACCGTACAGCCCAACAGGGCCCTGCAACAGTCTGCAGAACTGCACTTTTCGTGATTGTACAGGAACATTTGAGAGCTTACTGTAGTGTGGAGAGGCCGTAAAGCTATTTAGGTTCCTGCTGTCACCGTGCAGCCAGGCAGGGCCCTGAAACAATGTGCAGAACTGCACTTTTCGTGACTGTACAGGAACATTTTATAGCTTAGTGCAGGTGCAGAGAGGCTGTAAAGCTACGTGTATTTAGGTTCCTGCTGTCACCGTACAGCCCAACAGGGCCCTGCAACAGTCTGCAGAACTGCACTTTTCGTGATTGTACAGGAACATTTGAGAGCTTACTGTAGTGTGGAGAGGCCGTAAAGCTATTTAGGTTCCTGCTGTCACCGTACAGCCTGATAAGGTCCTTCAACAATGTGCAGAACTGCAATCTTTCACTAACGGGCAGTGATGTTTATGTAAAAATGCGTTTCATTTTAGGAAGTTACGGTGCACAAAGATTGAGAGCCTCAGCACTAATGTATTTATGTTCTCTAACGAGTTTCTTCACTCATTGTTGTCATTCTTGCACTTCCTACAAGATTGTCTCGTTATTTGGAACGGTGGCCAGGAAATTGTCAAGTATAAAAAAACTTTCCGGTTTTCTTCGCTGTCTCTTAGTCCGTCAGCCCAGATGCAACAACTCAAGTGCCGAAAGAACGGATTTCAATTACATTTGAAATTGGGTGTTAACACTACAATTTAGCAGACCATGTCAAAATTTATTACAGAAGGAGGAGAAGTAACGAGAACTTTTTTTGCACCAAGGGCCGCGAAATATCAATCGAAGTGAACAGTTTTGGAACTCCTGTTGCAGCGAGACTTCCATAAGCCTTTAGGGTTTGAGACTCTTGAGTCTTGCCCTGTTATGTGTTCTCATAGCTTAAGACTATAGAGGCATCAGCAGATCTGATGTGCCAGAACTGCACAACAAACACATATTGTGAAATGTAGACCCATTGCCAAGTAACAGCTATGTAAACAGGCGACAGTATATCAACCGTTGCCAGGGAACAGATCTGTGGATACATTGTTTCCCGGGTAACGAGACAATACGCAATAATGGAAGCTGTGTTTTCTGTGCGGTTCGTGCCGAGATTATATAACGAGGGCCAGCTGCCATTACGCGAGAGTCCTGAGACGCCAGTTAAGAGTGTAGGAGGTTGGTGTGAGATGGCCGCCAGCCTGCAAGGACCTGCTCGCAGAAGCAGAGGGACGTCCGCAGCTGGAAGACTTTACCAATCAAAGCATTGAAGACCGTGGCTGAGAACACTAGTCTGTGTGTGATAATCGTCTGTAGAGTGTAGTCACAAGTTGGGGGCACGCGGTAGCTTAGTTGGTTGAGGCAGTATGCTACAAGCCGGAACGTCGCGGTTTCGATTCCTGATGAAATCATTGGATTTTTCAATTGACCTAAACCTTCCATCCGCGCTATGGCTCTGGGGTCGACTCATCCCCTCCCAGAAATGAGTGCTAGGAATATTCCTGGGGCTAAAGCGCGGCCTGCCCTTAAGGCTGACAGCCATCTGTGAACCGATTTTGTAGAAAATGTCGGAGCCTCGACGTCTCACAACCTCACGAACCTCCACGGCCTGTTATAACGATAGCTTTACCTTAGTCACGAGTTGTTTAAAGGGCCCAGTAAATCCGATTGCCAATCCAACCTCCCTCTTTGGTCACTCTTATCACGTGACTATGCACATATCTCAGAAGCGGTTAGAACATGTAATGATATCAGAAATTTTACTCCACAAAATACCCCATACTATACGGCATCGCATTCCAGACTACTGCAGCCACTTTACTCGCCATCCTGAGAACCAGATATGTGGGACCCGTGTTCAGCACAGGACAGATCCCTTTAGAATGACCAAGAATTGATTAATACATCCGGAACATCGCAGCCATCAGACAGATGGTCATCGTGTCGGAAATAGTTTCAGTAACCCTTCACCTAGGAAACACGCCTGATACTTACATAACTGCAATTCTCCAGTTTGTTTGATTTCTTTTTTTTTCTGGATGGGTGCAGGGTCGCATTTAATGACTCCTTTTTATGCTTTCGACTCAGCAGTCAGTGAAGCGAACTTACACGTTAAACTTTAAATCACTGTGGTAACTATGTATACCACCTGCTATAACATAAAAGGAAACTCTTCATTTTCTGTAGAGAATGTACTTGTATGATTCTGCAAAGAAGTAGTGGTTGTTCTCCTAAATAACATTAACGATTGTTTGTGATCTAGAAACGTCGTGTTTTCTGTGAGATAGGATTTGAATTTCAGGCGTCGAAGAGCAGAACGTCGACTCGACTTGACGGGAGCAGCATCCGAGTTCTCGCTGAACTCAGGATATTAGAAGTAGTTACACTGCGTCTGCTATAGGAACGAGGTTGCATCATAGTCACTTAGTGACGTAGACCGTTGGGTTGGGTTCACTCGGCACGGCGGCCACTGATTGGCCTATTGTACCCTGCCCCGGATGATTATGATGATGGAGAAGTACTCGGAGAAAACCCACCCCAGCGCCACTTTGTGCACCACAAATCTCACTTGACCAGACCCGGGATGGAACCGGGCCGCCGCGGTGGGAAGCCAGCGACTAACCGGTGAGCTATGGCGCGACCTGGACTGCAGTTAGATGGTCAGGTAGTTTAACAGTTAACTAGCAGTTGGTGCAGTATCTGAGCTGATAGAAAGAGGCGCACAACAAACATGACGGTGTCTGGCAACAGGCTTGTTGTAGTGCTTTTAGGCCCTTCAGAAAGCAAATCACCTTGAAGCGACGAGACGCCCTCAGCATCGCGGTCCAGTATTAGGAGCATAAATCTTCCCGTCGGAATGCAAGAGTTGGCTGTTCCCAAGGCCGCGCTGATGCATTGTCATAGGAATTCAGTGAGTTTCGAAATGCTGTTGCGGTGTCGTCCAAGAACGGACGTTTCCGTTCATTTGCTTCACTTCATTTACACTTCTCGAATTCCTTTCAGAACAGAATGCTAACAGCAAGCGGACACCGTGTTGGTGGTGTTAAAGGCGCCAAAGGCCGGTCTGCGGCCGAGTTGGGGTCGCAGGATTTGACGACTGAGGCCCAATTCAATGGGAAATTTCTTGCAACAGCCTCACAATTTATTTTGAGAAAGAATAAGGCGGATCAACCCCCCCCCCCGGAGATTAACGACCGTGGTGACCCGTTGCGCTGATCACGTGACCTCTATCCACAAAAGTTCTCACTAACTTCGCCAACAAGCGGCGGTCGCTCGGTTGGTGTAGTTCGCTTGCGGACTACAGGCCACGGAGTTTATCTTGTTTTTGTTTGTATAAGGCGGATCTAATCCTTGTAATATGAAATAGAAGAAACAAGGTGACGATGGGGGTGCTTGTGGTGTGATAGGTTGGAATAGTGACTTATTTTACAACTTTAGCAATATGTAGACTCTAGCTTCCAATAATTCAGTGATGTGTGAATTATTTCGGAAAGATTTTGAAGGAAATGTCCTTAACCTCATCCAGTGTAGTATATCCACGCCAGGAGAGCCTGAGGACGAGGACGCTGAGTCGAGATTTCCGGTGTCCTGCCGATATTAGATCCGATTTCTTCCCCAAATATGAAATCCTGTATCAGACTGTACGGCGACAGCAGGAACCTAAATGGCTTGACAGCCTCTGCACCGACAATAAGTAATAAAATGTTCCTGTACAGTCACGAAAAATTTTCGAATTCTTTCATCGGTTCAAGCCAAATTTTCCGAAAACGTCAGTATTGAAAGGTGCTGATTGACTTGCGAAATATGCTCGTAAATATAACTGCGCTTAAAAATATGTGGGCTCGAAGACGTCATGTACAATTGGCGGTCGCGACCCACAGTTCTGTAAATCAAGAACCGCCAAGGAATAAACATCAAGCTGCAAGCCCATCGTGTAGAAACACCGGCTCACACTTTCTGTAAGATTTGAGGTTTTCATGGCGGGTGTTCTTATAGGTTATATGCACCTTGGAACGTTTCGGAGCAACAACCAACCTTCTTTTTCAGGGTTGAACACTTCTGCTGTCGTTTGAAAATTTAAGATGAATGTTATGGTTATCTCCATACTAATATTTGTAACAGAAGACAGTTATGTAAAGATAAAATTGTTCCTAGTCTTAACTAATTAAGCACTGTGCCATAAAGATGTAAATTGGAGTGGATGTATAGATCCACGTATTCTTGACCTCGGCACTATTTGGAGATGAACTTTCAGCATCACGCCCCAGCCGCTTTGCCTCCGGGGAAAGAGCCCACGGTACCCATAGGATAGGAGGCTGTGTGGGCTTCAGAGCGGTATGGACCGTCTGGACGACGTGGAGAAGATAAATCTTGCCCGTATCGGGACTCGAACTCGTCCAGCCCGTCGGCAGTTGCTATATCGACTGCGCTATCCTGGCTCTGAACATGGAAACGGGGCTAGGAAAGGGTTATGATGGCGGATCTCTCCGTCAGCTCAATAAAGAATATGCATTGCTGAAGGTCGGGTCGGTTCCTTCTTCCCCCCAGCACAGGCGGTCCCTGGAATGGGTTGGATCAATGGACTGTCCCGGGCCGGCCCATACTGCTCACGGAGACAGAAAAATCCACGCTCAGGACTCGCTTGCAACTTTCAGAACAGCGGAAATGAAATTGATTTTTATTTATTTAAACACGTTTTCAGTCGCTGAGATCGTGCAGCATCAAGTGGTGGGATATTTAATGAGTGATGAATTTGAATATATATATATATACACATACCGAGATGGGCTGGTGGGCACTATGCTACAAGCCAGATGGTTGCGGGTTTGTTTCACGATGGCGTCACTGTATTTTTTTTTCAAGTGATATAATACTTCCAGCCGTACTATGGCCCTGGGGCCGACTCAGTCTCTAACAGAAATGAGTACCAGGAATCTTCCTGGAGGTAGAGGGCGGCCAGCGCGTAAGGCTGGCAGCCTCACCGCCATCTATGAGCTGATTGTCTAGAAAATATGGGAGCCTCGACGTCTCACAACCCCATGGGCTTCCACGGCCTGTTACAGGGATAGCTTTAACTTTTTTGTTACCATATACAGAGCCAGAGTGAGACACAAGACACCTTATATATGTACACACATACATGCCTAATCCTAGTAACCGCAATTGGTGAGTGGACTATGGTGGCTCCCATAACTGTCAGACAGTAAAATATGGTCACGCCCCGTGGGACTCGGAACCAAGAATCACTGTGCTGGCGAGGCCCAGGAGGAATTTATCAGTCAGTAAACGCTGTGTATTGAAGGGTTAAAACGTAACAGTACTTGATGAATACGGCCATTTTGGGTATTAAAGCTGTATTATTCAGAGAGATTCCGACGTTTCGGAGGAACATGTCGCCCCCCGTCTTCAAGGTTCCGTAGTAAGCCAAATATGAAACGAAAAGAAGGAAGATTCAAGCTCCATCATAATTACCAGACAGTTTCTCTTCTACTTTAAATATGTAAATATGTTCTCCCGAAACGTCGAACTCTCTCCGAACTGTGACGTTACAGCCCAGAATCCCGTGCAGTACGCAGTAACCGCCCTAACAATCTCAAATCCGACGAAATAGAACTTAATTAAGAGGCGTTGTATCGTCTGCGATGTAGCGCCGTGTAGTCTGGTAGAAATCCAACGCCTCCTTCCTGATTTCGACCCTGAAGGCGAAGTGTTGCGTTCCTAGGAAACGTCCTTGCACTTGTACTGTCGGTTTGGTGTCGCGTTCCTAAAGTTGTGCCCTTCATACTCAAGGCAGTGAGGAATTCGGATCCAGCTCGTCTGGGGTAGTCGCTTCTAATTACTACGTAGCCCGTAGTTGTCTCCTTGCTTGATGCATTTTGCATGGCTGTGTGCGTAGAGCTTCATGTATCCGCATCAAAATGGACCGTTGGGATAATTTAATTACGTAATGACCCACACGGGACAAAACATTAATCACACAGTCGAAAGTAAAATTTAGACTCGCAGCGGGGGGGGGGTCTTCAGTCATTTAGCATATTGAAGTACAGTAAACTCTCGCAAATGCGGTTACAGTTACTCGAGATCGAAATATTGAGGCGTATAGACCCGTTGCTAAGCAGTCACTCTGTAAACAGCGGCCGTTGCTAGGTAACGCTCGCAATGCACCCAACAATAGAACAGAACAGCGGAGTTATGGATCCATTTTCTAAGCAGCTGTTCGGTAACGACGTTTCCGCTGCAACAGACACCAAACTTAATAATAGAAGAACGGTGTTTTACTGTGTCTGTTGTCCGAGTCGAGATGTTATAAGTAGGACAGTTTGAAGCAGCGAGTTTAAGGACTTTTTTTTTTATAATTTGTGTTCCCTTGCTACACCTTGTTCCACCCGAAGTTACATTAGAATAGGTGATATACATGTTATATAATATTCACAAAATATAAACTGACACTAAATTCTAATATATACAGGGAAATATGTCAATGCAAGATAGTGCAGCAGTATATGCCTCAACTTATTTAAACCTCCGAAACGGCAGTTACGTACTTGAACGGTCGTACGTTTGACCGCCGCCAAGTTTGAGCCTCTTATATTCCCTGTGAATGGCTTCTCCTTGTCCAATTGCACGTACATTTGGATATTCATGATTTAGGATGACTTCTGCCTGTCTCCTGCATAATTAGGTAAGTAATCATACGGACGGAAATTTGCACTTGGCGTTCAAACTTCCGTACGTATATGACCGTCAGACGCAATGTGACTTTGACTTTGGTTAGAAGTCGTCTCAGCAGTTCAGTTGAGTGAAGTGACGTAAAGTAGCCGGTTGGTGAGTGAGAGATTTCAATTGAAAGTCAGCCTATGAAGGAGGCTGGTATGAAATAGTCGCCAGTCTGGGACCCAGTTAGTTGAGTTGTCAGTTGACAAGAGGACCTGAGTGCGGGAAGCTGAAGAATCTCCCTCGGTAGAAGCCGTTGCCAGGAAATGGCTAGTGAAGACTGTAATAGACTGAGGACACTAGTCTGCGTGTGTGTCAGTGATATGTAAAATGCAGTTCCGTGTGGTGTGTGTAAGTGGTCAGTAAATCCAATATCCAATCCATACAAAGGTCTATAAGGGGATACGAGATAGCGTAGTTGGTTGAGGCAGAGTACCGGAAGATCGTTCGTTCGATTCCCGATTAGGTCATTGGATTCTTCAGTTGACCTAATCCTTCCAGCCGCACTATGGCCCTGGGTTCTACTCAGCCTCAAAGAGAAATGAGTACCAAGAATCTTCCTGAGGATGAAATGCGGCCGGCTGACAACCTCATCGTAGTCTGTGAGCCATTGTATAGAAAATGTGGGAGCCTCGACGTCTCACAACCCTGTGGATCTCCAAGGCCTGTTACAGGGATAACTTTACCTTTGTTTACCTTTTACTCCGTCTATAGTCACGCCTAAAACGTCACATTCACAGCTCACGTTTCACAGTTGAGTACATACTTTAAACAGACGTGTGGCATTTACGAAGACAGATGAGTCACCATTCTGTTCAGACAAAACTTGACAGTTAGGCCGTGCCATAGCTCAGGCGATTAGTCGTCGGCGGCCCGGGTTCGAGCCCAGGTCAGGTCGTATGGAATTTGTAGCGGACAGATTGGCACTGGGGCAGGTTTTCTCCTGGTACTTCAGTTCACCCTGCCAGTTCTCATTCCACCGACTGCTCCACACTCATCATCAATCATCTTGGACTGGTACACTAGGCCAAACAGTGGCCGACGTACCAAGTGGACTCAGTCTCACAAGTACAACTTCTGAGTCTTTTTTTTTCGATGAATAAATGTACCATCTTTTTATATTTTTTCAATAAAGGCTCTGTAGCGATGTATTTTTATTTATTTTCGTCATCAGGACTTGTATTATTAAATTTCCATTTATTTGAGTTTTAAAGTTTTTTTTTTTTTTGTCTTTTATGACTACCTTCTGCTTGACTACTCCGGATTAGCGGGGGTGTACTGTAAAAATACTGTGATTATGTGCGAGATCCCTCAGTATTATGAAACGCGAGATAATGCACGTCTCTAATTGACGGATTCATACTACCTAGAAAAGTCGTAATTTTTATAGCAAAGCCATTTCATTGTCGTCATTTGCAGAAATGACTTTTATGTTCCTACCCACCAGGTAACTGTAGTGCTTGCTTCGTGTGTTACATATGTTGGCGGGTAAGTAATTCGTTCGCTTGTGTGTAGGATGCCTAAAAACGTCACGGAAAGTTTGGAACGTGTGCTGTTTCATAACACTGCTAAAACATCCCGTACAAAGCCAGTTTTCATACTGTCGCCATAAATTGCGGTCGCATTTTTGTGCTAGGATGCGTTCCTGAAGCCCTCCCATAATTCAAGACAAATTTTCTCATAAAAATAACATATATGATTCTTGCCGAATTTGGGGGGGGGATTCGCATTATTTCAAACTTTGCTCATTAAGGGAGACTTTACTATGGCCCTGGGGTGAGGCCGTGCCATAGCTCAAGCGGTTAGTCGCTGGCTTCCCACCGCGGCGGCCCGGGTTCGATCCCGGGTCTGGTCAAGTGGGGTTTGTGGTGGACAAAGTGGCGCTTGGGCAGGGTTTCTCCGAGTACTTCGGTTTCCCCTGCCAATCTTCATTCAGCCAATTGCTCCACAATCACACTCACCTATCATCTGGAGCTGGTACAATAGACCAGAAGTGGCCGCAGTACAAGGGACTTAGTCCCACCCCACTAGCACTAATGGCCCTGGGATCGACTCAGCCTCTAACAGAAATGAGTTCCGCTATCCGCGTGAGTTACTTCCGATGGCGCGTAAGTGTACCAGCAGTAATATGTCTGCCGTCTGTCTGCACGTATGGCGATGTCTGCAATAGCTTGAGGGCCTGGATATATCCCCACGTATCTCATGAACTTCGTGAGAGGAACCGTCCATCAGCCGGAAGATGTGCCTTCCTGTTGCAATCCAGAAACGAGTAACGTTCCGTTTCATGAGTAGGATGTTGGACACGAGACAGCGACAAGCCCCGAGAGGCTTGGACTGCACACAGATCGCACATACAGGGGTGGACAAACATGTTTGTGCCTCACACGATCACACAAAGGAACAGAACGATGGAGAGTATCTCTCGATTTCCTCTGCGCAGCAGACTGACCTGAGTCACCTCTGTGCTAATATTGTGACTAAGTGGACTCGTCCATGTTAATGACAACGCCCAGGAAAAGGGAATAGTGTCCATGGATGCATGCGATCACTCGAGACGGAGGCTTTACCTCGGGTTAGAGAGCGTTGTCATTTTCGCGGTTTCTTGTGCCTTGTTCTCCTGCAAATGGAGGATTTTCCGGTCCGTCTCCTGGTGCCCGGCCAGACCGCTCATCTTTTTTTTATATGGCTGTAGAGTCCATTTTTGGACCTTGGCCGCTTTTTCAGTTTCTTAATCTGTATATACAGTCGGTAGGACTCCTTGGACGGGGGATCAGCCCACCACAAGGCTGCTGCCAACGCGCGCGCGCACACACACACAACACACACACGGACATCCATGTCTCACGAGGGGTTCGAATCCACGATTCCATTGTTCGAGCGGGCGAAGACGGCGGTGTGGAGGTAGAGCTCCGCCATTTTTTGACCTCGGCACTAAATGAAGGTGAATGGTTAGCTTCTCTTGGGAAACAGCCCCCCCCGCGGCACTCATTGAATAAGAGGCTGGGTGGGCCCCAGAGCGTCTGTTGCCCCTGCTCATAATAAAAACACGGCCGTCGAGCCTGTAGCCCGTCGCTATACCGACTGAGCTATCCCGGTTCATCCACTGAATTATTAAAGTAAATAAAAGGCAATGTTCCTCTGCTTTATTCAGCACCACACCATGAAGATGTATGGGGTAGTGGAGATAATGTTCCACGCATACGTAACCTTAGAAGTGGGAATGATTTGTCGGCTTCACGTCCTGCCGCTGTAACTCCGGGGAAAGAGCCCCTGGTGACCATTTCGTATGGCCCCAGAGCCGATCTGCGCCAGGAATGGAACCCCCATTCCCCAGTTGTCCAACTCTTAGCGGGGTCCCATCATACTGACTGGCGAATCTGGTAAGACTGGAGGAACAGTCCTCCAGCAAACGCTGCGATGTTTTGCCTGTGTGTCATAGTATGGCTTAGTTGCAGGGGGCGGGTAGACTTACCGCTCGACTGGGTTACCCAAAATTGTGTGTTGGCACGTGTGTAGCTGTACAGACAGACGCAGACATATACAAAGATGAGGCAGAAATTATAGTCCGTCTGTGGCCTTGTCTTCTTTGTCGTTAAAAAGATAAAAGTAAAGTTATTTTTGTAACAGGCCGTGGAGCCCCATAGGGTTGTGAGACGTCGAGGCTCCCACGTTTTCTAGACAGTCTGCTCGCAGATGACGGTGAGGTCAGCCTTACGCGCCGGACGCCCCCAGGAAGATTCCTGGCACTCGACTTAGTCGAACCCAGGGCCATAGTGCGGCTGGAAGGGTTAGGTAAGGTAAAGATAAAGTTGTCCAGTGTGCTTAACTAACTAAGCACTACGCCATGAAGGCGTATGGGGGGGGGTGGATGTATAGATCCACATTTTCTTGACTTCGGCATTAGCTGGAGGTGAGTGGTCAGCTTCCCGTCTCTGCCGCTTTACCCCCGGGGAAAGAGCCCTCGGTACCCATTTGATAGGAGGCTGGGTGGGCAGGGGAACCTTTCTGGATGACGTAGAGCAGAGAAAATTCTTGACGCTACCGGGACACGAACCCCAACCCCACCACCGCTATACCGACTGTGTTACCCCGGCTGGAAGAATTAGGTAAAGTGAAAAAAATAAATCCAATGAGCTCACTGCGAATCGAACCCGCGACCTTCCAGCTTGTAGCATAGTACCTCAATCAACTACGCTACCGCGTGCTCCCAACTTTGCCGTTAGGTATATTTTTTGTGGCTATCCACACTCCATTAAGGTGTATTGGGAACATGAAAGTAAACCGTTACCTATTCTTGACCTCAGCGAGTTTACCAGCCTCAGCTGCTGCTGTTGTATCCATGACACGATGCCCCATAATCGTGAAAGCATTGGTGAAGATGAGAGTTCCAACCCGCCATAAATAGGCATAACCTTCAGATGTGGAGTTGCAGCCAGGCGTGAAAGCGGATTCATGGCATGGTCCCACAGTCACAGAAACTGCAGATCCGGTTGTCGTCTCGGAATGAATATTCGTATTCATATGCATCCCTGGGAGGGGCGAGATATGTTTCCACAGCTTCCAGACTGGCCCTGGGTCCCACCGAGCCTCGTATGCAGTGGAAGCCGGGGGCTGTTTCTCTTGAGGGTAAATTTGCCTGGACGTGAAGCTGACCATTCGTCTCCATCTGATGCACAGGTCGACAATGTATGGAGTTTTCCCACCACTCTCCCCCCCTCTTTGCTTAATTACAGGGACAGCTTTACAACGCGTAAAGACAGACATTTTAGTATCCCTTGCTTCTAAGCTGTCCATTATGATGATTTGCACGTAGCGGCGCAGTCGCGCCTCTTTGATGGCGGATGTTCGAGGTCACTCCAAATAAGGCATGTGTTTGTATATAACAGTGTAAATAAGAGCGACACAACGAAACCAAAAGTCCCCAAAAAAGAATCTCTGATTGGAATTTCACATTTCTGTTTTCATACACCCAAGACATAAATTGAAAAAGTGCACGAGTTAAATGCGCCGTATCTCTGTCCGTCCGTATCACAGCCTCGATCAATTCGAGAAACTCTGAACAGATTTTCAAGAAATTTAGTAACATGTTACATGTGTTACCGCGTTACCTACAGATCCAGAGGTCCCGGGTTCGATTCCCGGCGCTACCAGATTTTCTGAGATGTAATGGGTCTCGAAAGGGGTCCACTCAGTCTCGTGAGGATAACTGAGGAGCTCTTTCAAGGAAATAGCGGCTCCGGTCTAGAAAACCGAGATTAACGGCCATGGGGTTTCGTTTCGCAGACCACGCGACACCCCTCTATCCGCAAAAGTTGGCACTAGCTTCGCCGACAAGCGGCGGTCGCTCGGTCGGTATAGTTCGCTTGCGGACTAAAAGCCACGGAGAGTTGTCACATGTTTAGTGACTGAAGACCGACTTATGGCAATGTACACGTTTCTATGGTAACCGAAACGATATTAAGACTTGAGGGTGGTAGAAAGGCGCGGTCTAGAGTTATGCGGAGTCATGCCAGGCGATTGATGGAATCCATGTGCTGCTTAATGATCCTGGTAATGTTGGATTTTATGTTCTCACAGCGGTAGAGGCGAAGATCACACGCAATGTAGCTCGATAGAACTTAACCGGCATTTCAGGTGTAATGCACTGTCTCCATCTGTAGTATTCTTACTCTTTGCTTGTTTATCGTATGTTCGACACCGAATATTGATGCTGTAGGTTACCCCCGAAACGTCGGTGAAATGCTATTATCGGTAGGCAGTACATAAATGAAATTGGTGGCAGCGTGGAGATAGTAACATTCGGCCTTATCGGTAACCCATCAGTGCATATTTTGACTCTTCTCCACAGCGTCCAAACCGGTTTTGGGGCCTACCCAACCTCATATCCAATGGGTACCGGGGGCGATTTCCCCCGAGGATAAAGCGGCCGGGGTGTGAAGTTGTCCGCGTATCTCCATGTAGTGCTTGGATCAAGAATGGTGGAGCTATACCTCCACATCCCCATATGTCCTCAGGGCATGGTGCTCACAGGGACCGCCTTTTACCTTATCGCTAGCAGTGTCATGTCTGATTCTTAATACGGCTCAGAAGCGATTGACGCAAGAAACAACTGAAAATCACTAGTTGCTACATTTCAGTCGAAGTCTTCTCCGGTGTTGCCATCTGTCGAATTTCACATAAGTGTTTATTTGTTGCTCGCACAACACCTGTAACATCCGTTGCTTCGCCAAACGTTTTGAAAACATGACTATATTTAACTTCCTTTACTCGACATTACCTCTCAGTGTATGGCAGAACGGTTGTGACACATCCTGTATAGTCTAGCTGCCCATAATAACACAGAATAAACACACAAAAAATGTATATGCTGCCATAACTGTGAAGAGCACACGCATCGTGAAAGGAATTTCTTGATCCGATGGTTAAGGTAAGTCGGTTTTTCATGGGGAAAGCACGTGAATGCGAGATTAAAGCGGGGAAACGTTCAAGTTCTTCAAGTGATAACGAGCTAATGACCTCTATTGATGACGTGCTAAGAACGAGTCGTTTGAGTGCACACGTCTGAATATACAACCGCTCCTGGGTGACTAATAATAGGTAGTTAATAGCCTTCGGGCGGAAGCGCGACTGTTTATGCAGTGCAAGGAGTGACATTATGATTATGTTAGTTTCACAACTTACATATGCCAGACTTGAATCACAGAATTGTGTTACCGAGTCTCAGTGCTTGTGTTGCGGTAAGTTCTGCTGGCATTTCTGATACCGAAGGGTAGGTAGATGAGGTACGGCCAATGTTCCGGTTAGTTCTGCTGTGTCTGGTAGCAGAGCGTAGGTGGACGAGGTGTGGCCAATGTTCCAGTTAGTTCTGCTATGTCTGATAGCAGAGCGTAGGTGGACGAGGTGTGGCCAATGTTCCAGTTAGTTCTGCTATGTCTGATAGCAGAGCGTAGGTGGACGAGGTGTGGCCAATGTTCCAGTTAGTTCTGCTATGTCTGATAGCAGAGCGTAGGTGGACGAGGTGTGGCCAATGTTCCAGTTAGTTCTGCTATGTCTGATAGCAGAGCGTAGGTGGACGAGGTGTGGCCAATGTTCCAGTTAGTTCTGCTATGTCTGATAGCAGAGCGTAGGTGGACGAGGTACGGCCAATGTTCCGGTTAGTTCTGCTGTGTCTGGTAGCAGAGCGTAGGTGGACGAGGTACGGCCAATGTTCCGGTTAGTTCTGCTATGTCTGGTAGCAGAGCGTAGGTGGACGAGGTACGGCCGATGTTCCGGTTAGTTCTGCTATGTCTGGTAGCAGAGCGTAGGTGGACGAGGTACGGCCGATGTTCAGGTGATTTCCTGCTGCCATAGTCTGTCTGGTAATGTAGCGTAGATTGATCACTATGTCCAACGTTTGCTACGTCTGATAGCATAGTTATTCAAATCATTTACATGTTTCTTCTACTCGACATCTTGTTAACTTATGATATGTTCATGTTTCATCACTAGAATCGAGGACATCGTGATTTGAAGGTTAGTAAGAAATCCTTCGAAAATTATTCAGAGGTCAAATATCAGATTTATTTCCGCTGAGTTCAGAAATCTTTATATTGCCTCTCTTGTCTAAAATCATGACTAAAATGCACTAAACTATAATGTTGAATAATTCTGAATTCTGGGGTATAACGCAGTATAGTCTGTTGGAAGTCAAACGACGTTTCAGAGGAACGTGCCCCCTCCATATTCGGGGTCGAAAACTAAACCAAGCTATAAACCAGCTTAACTACCTGCTCACCTCTGGTTTCTTTCTTGAATTATTTTTCAGTCCTCTTCATAGCCACCGCTGTGAGAACCTCAAATCCTACAAACTGTAATGTTCCCCGTTACTTTTGTGGGCCTTGGTGTACCACGTTAAGTGAAGAAGTTACATTGAATTTGTCTGAGAACTGTGCACGGCGCAGTCGCATTATATGCCAAGATGCGTTCCTAAAGACCTCGCACAATTCGAGACAACATCGTGGTTCACACGATGCTGATAATGGATGGTGGGTATTTATGTTTACCAATTAAAGTGGCGCCTTCGTGTGGTAAAAGGGTAAACATTCGTGGCGCGCCAGTTTTGAAACACATGATTCTTGCCGCGTTTTGGGGCGGCGGGATTCGCGTTATTTAAAACTTCGCGCATAAAGTGACACGTTATTAATATGTTTTAAATCGCCCTGTTTTGAGATTCGTATAAATTGCAACCTAGGCCTGGAGAAGGGAGGAAATGGAGATAGAGGAAAATATATACGGAACGGCTTCACTACTAGTCCCCCTCATCAAATATTTTTGCCGTCATCATGTCGGAAAATATGATATGGGCGGGATATTCAGCATGAGTGGGAGAGCTGAGGAATGCGCACAGAATGCCGGCGAATATCAGGAAATGCGGTACTGAGTAGGCTGTGAGGTATAGACGGTTGGAAAGGGGGGGGGGCTGGTGTGGACGGTAGTCGAGTGGTGCGAGATAAGACCTAATTATTTTGAATGCGATAATGAACCCTCCGGGTTCATTAAAAGATAAAAAATTGTTTAGTTAGTTGAGTGACTCTCAGACTATCAAGAATTGTTTGTTTTTTGCATCTCGTAACCTTCATTTCAGACAGTTTTCCATATTCGTTAAAACTTACTAAAGAGCATATGTTGGTCTTTAACCCGTTTAAAATTAAGTGGTAATTATGTGTACCACCTGCTGTAACATTACAAAACTCTCTATTTTGCTACTGTGCATTTATATGCTTCCTGTGATTGTGACAATAAACAGCTATCTAAGCAGCTTTGCATTAACCGGTTGGTCGTTAGGTGGTGATGCAGTGTTTTTTTTTCCCCCGTGACGTAGGAATCTGTTAAGTGATATATCTATTGCCCTTGCTCCTATTTGGAGCATAGGGCATTCGTGAAACGCTTCGTTTCAATTCAGTTTCCTAATTTTAGACTGTCGGCAGGACTCCTTGAACGGGGGATCACCCCGTCGCGAGGCCGTTACCTACACGCAGAACACAGACACAGAATAAACGCACACACATCCGTTGAGTTGGATTCGAACCCACTATCCCAGCGTTCGAGCGGGCGAAGACAATTCATGCTTTACACCGCGCGGCCTCTGTGATCGGCTGTTCAGTATTCAATGAATTTGAGCCTTCAGAGGAATAACATATAAATAAAATGCCGTTACTAGGTTGGTGAATATGGGGGAGTATGGAAGGAGCCGGTCTTGCCCTATTGTAAGTTATTCATCCTATAAATTCGGAGGAAAAACACGGAAATGTGAGGATACTTGCTCTCCAGTTTAGATCCTGACCCGTCCAGCCACTTCTATCAGTGTGTGTGTGTGTGTGTGTGTCACACACTTGGTTGGTCACCTAGAATAGCTGATAGTTGCTTAACTAGTCACGAAATTCCCAGCATTCTATGCAATCCGAACCTTCATTACCGTCTTCATAACCGCCCACCACTGGGCTATATGAATTCTACGCCACAATTTCCTTTCCCACGTCTTTAAATTTAATGTTATCCTGCCATCATCTCCTACGTCTTCCAAATTGTCTCTTTCCTTCATGCGTCTGTACCGAAACTTTGTATTTGCCTCTAGTCTCTAGTTATAACGCGCGCAGTCACAGGAGCAAGACACAACACAAAGCACAATACACACATGAATGTAGGAAGAATACTCTGATAGAAGAAGATAGGTGTGATTCGCGTATTGAGATAGGACGTAAGGATGACGAATCCTGAAAAGATTTAATATTTAAAATCTATTATTATACATGACTAATATATATTTTAGTCATTTTAGTATGAAGACATCAGGGCATGCAATGTAGTAGTTAGACGTGCATAGAGAAAACGCACCTGAAGATGGCATATTAGTGCTGAAACATGTAGTGCAAAAGAAAAGAGTAAGGTGAAAAAGTGTGTGCACTGTAAGATGGTTAGCATAAATCTTGGACATGAGTCAGTCAGTGCAACAGGACGCTAAAATATAACTTCCTAATGCAGTTGATTCCTACCCTTAAGGTCACATTCTCATCAGATTCTCTCCAGGTACACCCATCTCTGTTCTTCCCTCAGTGTTGAGAACTGTGTTTCACCGCAGTACAGAATAACAGGCAGAATTGTCGTTACCGGATTTCTTAGTTTCTGGATATCTCGGCATAGTGACTGGGCTACGGGCTGAGACGACAGACGAATCGGGTTTCGATTTATGTCAGGGACAAGATATTTTTCCTTCATAGCGTCCAGACTGGCTGTAAGGGCCCACCTAGCCTCCTGCCCAGTGGGTACGAGTATGTTTCTGCAGGGTAAAACGGCTGGAGCGAGAAGCTGGCCACTCCATTCACTCCCTCATACATGTTCATAGCGTGGTGCTGTGCTAGCCACAGACATGATTTTACGGCAAGGCAATAGATCCTCAGCTTAAAGATAGGTAGCATTGCCCGATTTTAATTTTTCGTTCATTTTAAAAGAACTGTCTTCTGGGGTATGGCGTTTCGGAGGAGCGTGCTGCCTCTATCTTCAGGATCAGAGAGTAAAGGCTTCAGGCAGCTAGCATACAAGAAGCAATAGCATGCTACACAACGGCACGTTCTTTAAGACTATATCATTCATAAACACCGTTGTGGAAACCTCAGACTCTCTCAATATGTCTGATTGCAATTCTGATTTGTTGACATTTGATTAGAACAAACAAAAAACAAATTCCGTGGCCTGTAGGCCGCAAGCGAACTATACCGACCGAGCAACCGCCGCTTGTCGGCGAAGTTAGTGCCAACTTTAGCGGACAGAGGGCGTCGCGTGGTCAGCGCAACGAATTCCACGGCCGTTAATGTCGGTTTTCTAGACCGGAGCCGCTATTTCCTTGAAATAGCTCCTCAGTTATCCTCATGAGGCTGAGTTGACCCCGTTCCAGACCCACTACTTCTCAGAAAATCTGGTAGTACTGGGAATCGAACCCGGAACCTCTGGATCTGTAGCCAGTAATTCTGACCACTAGACCACGGATGCCGTCTCATACTCTTTCTAATACCGGTATTTATTGTTCAAGTAACAATGTTGATTGGTACAGTTTACCTAGTATAATGTATTTCGAAAATATCACCTCCCGGTAGCGCCTGAAATCGAACCCGGGACTTCTGGATCTGTAGCCAGGAACTCTGAACACTAGACCACATAGACTGTCTCCATTTGATTAGTAGCACATGAAAGTAATCAGATACGGAAGGGAACATTCACCTCGTATTTATCGTATTTTCCCCTCCTGCACAGAAATTAACAGGGAATATCATGCATGGACATGTGTCACTGTTGCATGGCGGTTGTCTCATCTTATCAAGTTCATTGTTACCACAGCGGCTGCAGAGGGACAGTAACAATCCCTTATCTTGTCCGCAGACGTGCGACGGCACGCCTTTTATTTCGTAATTTGAATTGTGATTTTTGTTTCGGTTGCTTTGTTATCCTAATCAGGCTGTGAGGCCAGTGCCGGATACTGCAGAATGACGCATGTCGCCACAGTATTGGGGGATCAGAGACCTCAGCGTTAGGCGTACCTCCCTGGGTCGCTGTGCCTTCATTTGAGTGTATCGTTGGGTGCATGCCGATGTATTGTAACAGTTGGTGACGTCTGACAAAGGGCGGCCCTCCAGGTCGAATATCATCTCACAGTAAGAGAAAAGCCAGCATGATACGAAGTGTTACACAGATCCGGCTGAATTCTTTAGCTCGAACAGAGCAGCGAAAGAGGTTTCGAGCTGGATTCAGCTGGCTCATGGAGACTGCGCACTGTTGTGAACGCAGTAATACAGGCGTTTCGAGACCTGTTCTAAAGGAAGTCGACGAGTTATCAAGATTTATGTCTGTAACATTCATAATACGTACTTTCGGAAAATGTAACGTCACCCGGTAAAATATCTCGCGAATATGTTCGTGACATTACAGAAACATTTTATTATAGCTTACTGTAGGTGTAGAGAGGCTGTAAAGCTATTTAGGTTTCTGCTGTCACCGTACAGCCCGATAGGGACCTGCAACAATGTGCAGAACTATACTTCTCGTGACTGTACAGAAACATTTTATAGCTTACTGTAGGTGTAGAGTCTGTAAAGCTATTTAGGTTCCTGCTGTCACCGTACAGCTGCAACAGTGTGCAGAACGGCATCATCCCTAACCAGGCAGCACAGTACCACATCGTCTAACTGTAAGTCTGGCACTTTGTATTTAGCGAAGCTGCCTTTATGTCAGATTATAGCGTCGAACGATCGGACGGTTGGTGGATAATAAATTAGAAGCGATGTTGCAGGAAGCACCGCCTCTGTGGTGTAATGGTTAGAGTTCCTAGCTACAGATCCAGAGGTCCAAGTTCGATTTTCGGCGCTATCAGATTTTCTGAGAAGTAGTGGGTCTGGAATGGCGTCCACTCAGCACTGTGAGGATAATGGAGGAGCTATTTAAAGGAAATAGCGGCTCCGGTCAAGAAAACCGAAATTAACGGCCGTGCGGATTCGTTGCTCTGACCACGCGACATCCTCTATCCGCAAAAGTTTGTACTAACTTTGCCGATAAGCGGCGGT
This sequence comes from Cryptotermes secundus, assembly GCF_002891405.2. Classification (NCBI taxonomy): domain Eukaryota; kingdom Metazoa; phylum Arthropoda; class Insecta; order Blattodea; family Kalotermitidae; genus Cryptotermes; species Cryptotermes secundus. The sequence continues at coordinate 792,251 of NW_019743170.1, read as the reverse complement.
CGCTCGGTCGGTATAGTTCGCTTGCGGACTAAAACCACGGAGTTTGTTTTTGTTGCAGGAAGCAGTTATGTTCTAATTTAATGTAGCATTCCGGCAACTGCCTGGAGAGCCTGAAGAAAACCACGGAAACCTTTTGTCAAGATAGTGCCCGAGCCTAAATTCGAAACGATTACCCCCCGAATACGGGTGGGAACTGTTGCCCTCTGAGCCAATTTGATGGGTGAATCTTCTCAGTCAGCATTTTCTAGGATTTCTTTCCGCCATTCGTGCTACTTGTCTCGCTTATCTCATTCTTGTTTTAATCGGGATGTTAGGTTATAAATGTAAAGTACGTGAATAATTATTTTTTCCCGTTATGATCTTGTCTGTCAACACTGTCAAGCGGGCTGCATTTATTAGCAGGAAATGCCCTGACTTCATGTCGCGTGTTCTCAGTTACTGTAATGCAGGAAGCCTAGCCATAGCAGCGAAGGGGACAGGATACTATTAGCATATGCGTTTCGGCTTCCTACTGAAGCAAATAGTCCCGCCATAGCGTAATGATGCGCGAGTGTTCAGCAGAATTACGGATACCGCCAAGATAGCTTACTACAGGGAGGTCAAAAAACTGGAGCTCATCACGATAGCCCTCTACATCTAGCACGCACAAGAGATAGCGACGTAACCCTGCGTCACAATTTGCCACCCAACTTATAGGCTATTTCAGTCGGTGCAACGAGTAGGTTACAGAGGACTCTGGTTTCGATTCTCGCTCGGAATAATATGTTTTTCCAACACATATAGACCGATTCTAGAGCCCGCTTATCTTGCCATGAATGGATGCTGATTTTTTTCATGGATAAAACGGCACAGGTGTAAAACTGACGACTCAAATCTATATAGTACCGAGGTTAAGAATGTGTGAAGTTGTACCTCCACTGTCCCTTACGCCTTCGTGGTATAGTGCTTAATGAACGCATTGAAAAGTTTCTTTCAAATAATATATAATAATCCAGTTCGTACCTCAACATATCACGCCTCTGCTACAAAGCCCAACCGGTTAATTCTGTTTGTGGAAACAGTCTCTGTTTATTGTAAGAACAATACGGAACACACACATACACTCTGTGGACAGAATGCAGAGTTTTAGTGTGTTGAAGTGGGTGGTGCATATAGTAACCTCTGGGCCTTAAGAGGTTATGAACGGCGACAGCTGTGCCTTTATCTTGTAAGTTATAACACTGGAAAATTAGATTTCGTCTGCAATAGATGATGGGTCTGCATTTGCTGTCAGCAAGACAGTGGGTCGTGCGGGAATGCAAGAACAAATGGTTTGCGACCGCAGAGCTGTATCGTACCTACTGGTTTCTGTCAAAACCCAAACTCAGTTCCTTCCAGGTTTTGAAGTACTCTGTTAGGTAAGTGACTTACGAGACGTCCCCTGTCGGAACGAAAATGGATTTAAGGGAAATTCAAAGCCAGTGAAACTGCGGAACGTTAAAGACCTACATATTAGAACAGCGATGTATACTCCAGTTTGGAGTACAGTTTTCCACTCCTGTTCTGCAGTGAGGTCTTTTTTTTTTTTTGTAATAAGTTGAGAACAGAGAGCTCACGTCACGGCCCAAGGCTTCGTATCCTGGACGCTCCGTTTTCGAATAAGGGGTAAAATATCGTCACCGATGCTTCTCATGTGTTTCTTCGGTACCTTCAGGCGGATTCCGTGATATAACCTCAAATTAGGCGAGGACCACTTGCATCAACATCCATTCGACGCCGTATAGTCTGGTTACAGCCTGCCGACATTTCGCATGAATATTTCACCTTTATCTTCAGGGTCGTATAGTAAGGCAAGCAACAAACGACCCTGGAACATTATTTTTTTAGCGTTATATTTTAGAAATTTGAGTATAAAGTGATTGGACCAGGATACCTCAGCGTGTATACTAATGGTCTGGGTGACCGGACTGACATCTTCACAGCGTCCAGACCGGCTGTGGGGATCGCCCAGTGCTTTCCGTAATGGGTGGCAGAGACGGTTACCCTGGGGGGGAAGCGGCCGCAGCTTCAGACTGACCACTGATTGCCGAGGCTAAGAATGCTTGAAGCTGTAGTCCGCTGTCCCATGAAGATTGTGGCGCGGTGCTTAATTAAGCACTGACAGCTTTTCTTTTGCCAAGTAGGATATTGGTTACATTTCACCCATAAAAACGACAAGCAAACAAACGCCGTGGCTTTAGTCCGCAGCGAACTCTACCGACCGAGCGACCGCTGCTTGTCGGCGAAGTTAGTGCCAACTTAACGGATAGAGGGTGTCGCGTGGTCAGCGCAACGAATTCCCACGGCCGTTAATTTCGGTTTTCTAGACCGGAGCCGCTATTTCCTTGAAGTATCTCATCAGTTATTCTCACGAGGCTGAGTGACCCCGCTCCAGACCCACAGCTTCGCAGAAATTGTGGTAGCGCCGGGAATCGAACCCGAGACCTCTGAATCTGTAGCCGGAAACTCTGACCACTAGACCACAGAGGCGGTCCACATTTCACCCATGCATATACAAATTTAATTGCCGAGTAAGTTTTATTGTGAGCGCCCCACAAATATAAAATTCCCTGTGTTTAACTAAATAAGACTGGCTATGGGATTGGGCGATAAAAGGGGTGAGAGTTCGAGTCTCGGTGGGGTTAAGATTTTTCTCTTCTTCACGTCGTCCAGACCGGCTCTGGGGCCCACTGAGTCTCCTATCCAGTGGGTACCAGGGGCTCTTTCTTAGCGGACCACTCACCTCCAACTAGTGCCGAGGTCAAGAATACGTGATCTTTACATCCACACCCCAATACATCTTCATGGCGTAGTGCTTAACTTTGCTTTAGTAAGTAAGCACTACGCCATGAAGGCGTATGGGGGAGCGGATGTATAGATCCACGTTTTCTTGACCTCGGCACTAGTTGGAGGTGAGTGGTTACCTTCACGCCCCGACCACCTTACCTATACCTGTTGGATAGGAGGCTGGGCGGGCACCGGAACCGGTCTTGACGAGAGGAGAAAAAAAAATGTTGCCCCTACCGGCACTCGAAATGTGACCCCTCGGCCGTGCAGCCCGTAGCCAGTCGCCGTACCGGCTCCTTACCGACTGAACGTTGCCATGGCAGCTGTCAATAAAGTGAATATAAAGAGCGAGTCCAGGTCGGCTGGAGACAACATTTCCTTGAATACGTGGGTCATTGTATTGTTATGATGTCTTGCTGGTCTGTATCCAGTGTCTTCTTACCCGCCCGCGTAAAGATGGAGGACAAAACAAGTTCATCTCAGGAGCGGGATGTCTTTATTAAGAAATATGAATCCCGTATTGTGAGAAGTTGTAAGGAAACCGCTTCTCGTTTCTGTGTAAAAAACACAATTCTTGTCTTCTTCGGGTTTGAAAAGAGCAGGGTAATGCACGAATGGTCCCTGGTTCAATTTGTACACCGGTTTAGTGGGCATCTTGTGTTTCTTACTGTAATACAGGTCTCTTTGTATCCATGCGCAGAGCTGGAGGAGTATGGGAATATGCAAGCACTACCTGCATGTGACATGAAACGAGACAAAGAGACAATTTTTTTTTAAATTTTATCTTCCATTTTATCATCTTTCTCCTGCATCTCAAAGGAGGAAGGGATGGTGCTTTATTGATCATGCATCATTGAAGCAGTGATATTTTAAGCACACCTTTACCGCCCCACTGTTGAGAAGAGAGGCAGTCGGAAGCGAACAGACTCGGTCATTTGTAAATTTCAGTACGCCTACATAAAATTAAAAAAGAGTTGTCATTTAGTTCGCAAACCACGCGTCACTAAGACTGAGTAGAGCTCATTCGCCTTCGATCCCAGATCGGGTTTAGTGGTATTTGTGGTCGACAGAGTGGCGCTGGGACGGGATTTTTCCACGCCACCAACTGTTCTACATTCGTTAGTCGACATGGCACCCGACTCCATAGTCGTTTCATCTTCTATGGTATAACGCCAGGCATTCTACCGAAGATCAAGCGACGTTTCGGAGGAATATCGCCTCTATCTTCACGGTCAGGAGTGAGTCAAGCAAGAAACTTACATGAAGGAGGTAGCAGCTACATAACTTTATATCCCAGGCGATGGAGGTTGTCAGCCATACACGCCGGCCACCCTATACCCCAGGAAGATTCCTGGTACACATCTTAGATGCTGGGTCGACCCCAGAGGCCATAAACGCGGCTGAGAGGAGTAGGCCAATTGAAAAAATACGACTTCGTCGGGAATCGAACCCCAGTAGTGCCTCAACCAACTGCGCTACCGCGTTTCCCCGCGTAAAGCTGTCGTTATGTTACGAGAATGGCTTCATGTTCTGATTTGTGCACGTTTCCTTCAAGCTGGAAATGCGTGCTGGGCCCCCTGCACCCCTGGACACTTCATCACCGTTTTGACGTTTATGAATGGAAAATACCGGAATCAAGGCAGTCGGATTTCGTAAAAAGCACGGGGGAACAAAAGAACAGGCTAATGCGGACGTTTGAAAAGGATTTTTTCTGCAGCAGAATAATATAGTGATGGCTGAATGGGATGAGCTGCGGGGGGGAGGGGAGTGGCAGCTGCAGGACGGGTAGTAGAGACCCTGCAGAGAGGGTGTGGGTTGGACCGGAAGAGCCAACACGGAAGATGGTGGAGGAATGAAGAGGGGGAAGGGTACCAGCGAGATATCTTTATAGGCCCGGAGTTTTGTTTTACAGAGACAAAGAACAAAAAAGATTCACAAGGTCAGACAGGTGTGTGTAAGGGGAAGGGAGGAAGTAAGAAAATGAGGCCACATGTTCTTATTTTTCTTTGTTTTTTAATTTTAGAAAGTAAGACCAAGGTCATTGGCGCAGCTGTTATTTTGGATACAAAATGGCGCACACTAAGAAATGTGGATATTTTCTTCGTGCCATTTCGCACACACGGAACGTTCGCAGGTAACTCGTTGGCCGCTGAACGGATTTTCATAAGCGACATGGAAAGAAGTTTACTAAAATTATACGTAGTAACATTATAATTGGGATTACTGTTTGAGCAGAAATATAATTCTCTTTACAGGAAGACCTGAATGCGTTTTTACGCTAATCTCATGTCTTAATGGTCAAATACTAGTATTTATCTTGTTGACAAATATTTCAGACATGAGTTGTAGCAAGAAGTAAAACACTTAACTTTATGTTGAATACACGTATTTCTATCTGATGCAATTAAAAGTTATCCAACCCCCGCGGTAGCATAGTTAGTTGAAGCATTCTGCTACAAGACGGAAGAGCGCGGGTTCGATTCCTGATGAGGTCATTGGACTTTTCACTTGATCTAATTCTTCCAGTCGCACTATGGCCTTGGAATCTACTCAGCCTCTAACAGAAATGAGTACCAGGAATCTAGTGAACTACTGCCACAGTACACGGCGTCACATGCCAGAAAACAGTACTCAGCGAAGGCACCGCGGGTCACATATTTCTAACTTTGACACGCTGTTTCTTGTTTTATAAGGCTCATGACGTCAGTGTGGGTTCCAGGTAGCTCTATACAGTTCATCTTCATCAACTTGTTATGCTGATAGATCCGTGACTAAATCTGTACTCAAAAGGGGAACAGAAACGCAAAATTTGTTCCACTTGAGGAGGCCCCGTGGGGGGGTTGTTAAGATAGAAACAAGCAACTGAGTACGTAAGCCGTAATGTAATCATTCTAATATGATTAGTATTCGGGAAGTGCTCGGCTCGAATTTCGGACTGGTCACCAACTGTCCTGGTTAAGTTTTCCCCTATCTTGACCCAGATACCTCAAATTGGCCAAAGCTGCTTTTTTCCAGATCCTTTACACTTTATGATTTGCTAAACATCCAACTGTTCTATGGTAACTACTTAAGTACTACGCCGTGAAGACGTATATGTGCTTGTAGATCCGCGTATTGTCGACCTCGGCCCAAAATGTAAGTGGCTTAAACTTGGTGGTGGTCAGTCTTACGACCGTTCACATGACTAATCTGCCGTTGTAGCATAAGATACGTAAGATAGGCATGACCTACTTTGCAAAGCCTGTACTGACAGAGGACTTGTGTGTAGTACAAAAGGACGAATTTTCAGTAACCGGCTATAAGAGCTATACGTACACTTGACAAAGGACCAAGCATAGTTATAAGAGACAAACCCGTATTTTCGTCACAGAGGATGTTACGCGAGGACTATCACCTCAAGGGCTCAGTTGAAGAAAAAAATCTGTGGTCGTGAGTCTCAAGGGGTGTGACGCCAAGAGGAACTGATTTTCGGTAAACCGCCATTCGTAAAGTAACTTTGACTTGAACTGAGCCCTGAATGTAGGTGAATGGAGAGCTTCACGCCTCTGTCGCCTTATCTCCGAGAATAGAGTCTTTGGTACCCATTAGATAGGCTGCGTTGGCCCGGGAGCCGATCTGGACGCTGTGGAGATGACTTGCCCCTGCCGTGAATCGAACCCCCGATTCTTCGGTCGTGCAGGTTGTAGCCTAGTCACTATACCGACTGAAAACTTGAATATCTGCCTAATTTTGCGGCGACCTCAGAGTGTCTGGCTACGGAACAAGGTGGGTCACGATACTGAATGTGTTTATCGCGTATGTTCTTGGGTCTGCACTGTACTTCCTTTTCTGGCTCCCAGGTACACATGTTCCAACTTGTAAATGTTCTGAGGGTCGATGAAAGGAAATGTTTTTTTTTTCCTCGAGATTTTCATGTGTTATATTACGATTCATGAGTCAGGATAGCTCAGTTGGTATAGCTTCTAGCTACAGGCTGGACGGCCGAGGGGTCGGAATTCGAGTCCTGGTAGGAACGAGATTTTCTCATCTCTACGTCGCCAATACCGGTTCTGAGGCCCACCCAGCCCCCCATCCAATGAGTACAGAGGGCCCTTTCTCCGGGGTAAAGCGGCTGGAGCATGAAGCTGACCATCCACCTCCAACTAGTGCCGAAGTCAAGAATACGTGGATCTATAGTATATCCTCTTCTCCGTGCGTCTTCATGCCGTAGTGCTTAATTAATTAAGCTCAGGGACAACTTCACCTTTCTTGCATGCTACGAGCCTGTCAGTAGCTAAACTAAGTAGTGCTGAATTGTGGGATGACATGAATGATGAATGGAAAATATTCGGATGGAAGCATTCGTAGCTTCTTGGGGTACTTTTCCCGAAATTATCCTAGGACTGAGGAAAATCACGAAAGTCTTAAGAATTGCCGGTGTCCCTGCCGAGATTCAAACCAAGCGCCTCCCGATTACTGCTACTCTAACCCACCCGGTTCTCTTAATGGGGATGCAAAATGACTGTGAGGTCGGAGCTGAACGTATGCAGGTAGGTTTGACTTCATTTGTTCTTTACTTTACGGTTTTGTTGTAAATTTGTCAGCCTCTGCTTGTTTAATCCTTTAAACCCTAGTGGTTAGTATACGTACCACCTGCGCCAACGTTCTCTGCATTCTGCCCACACAGTGTATATGTGTCTTTCGTATGGTTCTCACAATAAACAGCGACTGTTTCCCTAAACAGCATTAACCGGCTGGTCTTTGTAGCGGAGACGTAATGTGTTTGCTGTGAGGTACGGACTGAATACTTTTACTACTTATATAATTTAGAAGAAATTCAGTCTTCAGCTCCCATGTAGAGGCGGAATCGAATCCCTCCACCGTAGCCCTGCGAGTCGTAGGAGGCGACGAAAAGGGGAGTCTCGAATGAGACAGTAAAATATGGTCGCGAGTCCTACGGAACTCAGACCCGAGAGTGACTGCAATGGCGAGGGCCAGCAGCATTTGTAAACGGCACACCTGTCCTCTCGCTCCACATCAAAAAACCCCGCAACTCTTTGACAGTAATAAAACTGTGGTCGTATGGCCCAGATGAGTGCTTTATTCCAAAAAAGACTGGCTGACTGACTGACAGTCGGTCGTAACATAAGACTCAGACTCAGTCTTCAGAGAGTTAAATTACGGTTATTTTTTCTGTCAGTTGCAGTATTGATACTGGCGGAAGCGTTAAATCGGCTCTAGTTTCTCACCCCTACCTGAAAGTGGCACGACAGTCTCGCTTGTGCCCCCCCCCCACATACATGAATTCATTCTTCTTTTTGCCAAATTAATTTGAATGACTTCCGCATTCGTATTTCTTTTTATACCCTTTCTGCCCTTTTATGTTTTCCCGCAGCAGATGGTCTGAAGGGCACAGTACAAAAGGAAGCCACCAGTTTATGTTAAATTTGAGTGATTACAGATAATTCCACAGGCCCTGAGGGCTAACATTTCCTGTGGTTCTGCAGAGAAATCGCTTGTGTGGAAAATCACATTTGTATCATACGGTAGTAGTGTAGGTTGTATTTGAAAAATCTCGCGGTAGCGTCGTTATATAGTGACGTAGGTCGTTGTTTAATATTAGAAGTGCAGTAGGTTCTGTTATCGACATATCACGTGACAGATATGATAATAAGCGGGATTTGGATTGGTGATTCGATTTATTGCATACTTAGGATCGTAACTAGAAGTAACTGTAGCTCCATCTTTAATGTACACACTTCATAAATCACGAGAGCACTCTTTGAGTCTTCACAATCTGCTTTCATTAGTCGTTTCCTGGTAACCGATCTTAGGAATGTCCTCTATAACGTCCTTACTGGCTGCCAAATCTTCCGCAACGTACTAAAGGTTATGACAAGAGAAAGAAAGTGACTGGAAGTACCATGGAGCTGCTCGAGACGAGCACCCTTGAAAAAGGGGGCGGATGGAGGAAAGGGAAACACTGTTAGACTGCTCGGGACAAACAACGTTTAGAAGGGAGCAATGTCGCATACCGGGAATCCGGAAGGTATACTTCCATGGAAACGCAATAACAGTGGGCCGTTGCCTAGGAATACCTTAAGCAACACGCGCGTTTCCCCGAAGATGAAAGGACAACAGAGGGTTCTTCGCATGACAGCGGCCGAGACCAAAGGCTCCTACATAGTGCGCTTTATTCCGTCCGAAACTATGTTATGAAAGTCCAGCTTCGAAGGCCCAGACAATCTCTGAGCGATCAGTTTTCAGCACCCGATGCCCGTGTGAAGGCGGGTTCGAATACCTCCACCGTGACCTTGCGAGTCGTAGGAGGCGACGAAAAGGGAAGTCTCAAATTTGAGACAGTAATATATGGTCTCGAGTACCAAGGGACTCGGGCCCGAGAAGGACTGCGCTGGCAAGACCAGCAGCATAAACGAAAGACAGACCCGTCCTCACGTCAGAGAGGGCACCCCACAAAAATAAGACCGTGACTGTCAAACAGTAATAAAGATCTGGTCGCAAGCCCCAGATGGGTGCTTTATGTCAAGACAGACTGGCCGACTGACCGTCGGTCGTAAAATGAAACTCAGACTCAGACCAGACAATCGTAAAGTAACTCTGACTCTGACTGACCAGACAGTACCCGTGTGGAGGCGGGGTCGAATACCTCCACCGTGACCCTGCGAGTCGTAGGAGGTGACGAAAAGAGAAGTCTCAAATCTGAGACAGTAAAATATTGTCGCGAGTCCCTAGGGACTCAGATCCGAGAAAGACTGCGCTGGCAAGGGCCAGCAGCATATACAAAAGACAGATGCGTCCTCTCGTCAGATAGGCTGCCCCCCAAAAATAAGACCGCAACTGTCAAACAGTACGAGTAATGATAGGCAGAGTCCAGAAACTCAGTTGGATTATAATTACGAGGCTGCGGATTGTAACATTGGGGTTCGATTTCCAGACCGGTCCTAAAGCCCACCCAGCCTCCTATCCAATGGGTACCGGGGGTAAGGCGGCCGGGTCATGAAGCTGATCATGCAGCTCCAACTAGTACCGACGTCAAGAATACGTGGATCTATGCATCCCGTCTCCCCATACGCCTCCATGGTTTAGTGCTTAATTTGTTAAGCACAGGGACACTTGTACTATGTATAATTAATTATCTCTACTTCCATCAGCGTTAGGAAGATAAGACGTGGGTGGTGGGTAATATTAAAATGGATCTTAGGATGTGGTGGTGTATATTGGATTGACCTGGCTTAGGACGGGACCCGTGGATGACTCTTTGTGAACACGGTAATGAGCCTTTGCATAAGATGTTGGGAAATTCATGAGTGGCTGCACAGCTGGAGGCTTTTCAAGAAGGGCTTAACTTCCTGAAGTTAGTTGGTTACTACCATCAGCATGCCGATTTATAATTTTCCCACGCTGTGAAGTTGTTAACCCTAATAGCGGACCATTACCTTTTCGTTTTCTTCACTGAATTGTCGCTTGATGCTTTACTTCATCCTAATTAGAAAAGTACTTAAACGTGCTTATGCTATCCAGAATTCTCTTTCCAACCGTGACTCCAATAAACTAGAACGCGTCCAGAGTAAAAAGTGTACACTGTGGCCCTGGGGTCAACTGAGCCTCTATTATTATTATTATTATTATTATTATTAGAAGGGGTGGGTTTCCCCATGCACTTAGACCAGTTATTGGTCCATTGTGCGTCCCCCTTTCATTTCTACTGTCGCCATACCCTACTGGTACTGGTGCGTGCTATAAGCCCCGTTGAGCCAACGAGGTCGGCCGTCTGTACCTGATATTTCCCCCATCTACCAGAGGCATTAAAAACTACTTGGGCGGGAAATGTGTTGCCTAATTTTGCTCAGAGTCATGAGGTGGGAACGTTACCCCTAGACTACGGAGGCCGCTTTCGACTGAGCCTCTAACAGAAATAAGTACCAGGAAACTTCGTGGGGGAGTGAAGGACAGCATCACCGCCATCTGTGAGCCGATTGACTGGAAAATGTGGGAACCTTGACGCCTTACAACCATATGGGCATCCATCATTGTTGGGGGAGGCTATTTTGAGAATTGATTGTTTTTCCTGTTTTCGAATATCACATATTTTGCGTTTTATATCCGCTTGTGACCTATTTACTGACAATTTATTAAAACCGTCACAATAGAACTATATTAAGGTCAGTACCTAGTCTGGCTCTGGTGAAAGCCATCATCAGGCAAATACATGGCTAACATACGTATATACACCACTGAACTGCAGTACTATTAAAATTAATAATAANAGTAGGTTGCATTGACCCCAAAGCCGGTCTGAACGACGTGGAGAAGAGAAAAATTCTTGAAATTACCGGGACTCGAAATCTGACCCCTCGGTCGTCCAGCCCGTAGATCAGGCATGTCAAACTCAACTTGTACAGAGGGCCACCTCAGCCCTATAAATAATAGTCCAGGGCCGCACTTCAAATTAGAAATATACATTAGATTTTGATACAAGGAAATTTAATGCTATTTATTATTTATGAATAATTTTAATATAATTACCTAACGTGGACACTTATATTTTGCCCACAAATCAAACATATAATTTTACCTTCTATTTCACAACAGAAATAAGCGATTTCCCATTTTTCTTGAAACACACGGCGCTCACTTTCAGTGGTTCTTTTTTTGCTACTTGAATTTTTTGAAAGCGACATTGCCCTTTAAAAGTTACTGTACATATGCAAGAAAACTCGTAGTTGATAACTTAATGTT
>NW_019743170.1:740651-780695 GCF_002891405.2 Cryptotermes secundus | reverse complement strand
CACTTGTCTCTCAGTTGCGACCCTCCTTGCATTCTTACTACACCTTCAAAAGTGATTCTTGGAAATACTTGGGGTGGTGAGCCTTCACGAACTTTACAAACCGTTAGTTGGAAAACCCTTCTGCAATTCTCAGAATCACTTTTCCTGCGGCCTGCTAATTTATGTCTGCGTGAGACTTCTTGTCTTCTGGTCTGTTGGAAAATTATCTTTACAAAAAATATTTCTACTAAAATTTTAATATCAGTTAGCTCTAAAAGTTGAGGGGCCGCACTTTGTGGCTATGGGGGCCGCATGTTTGACACGGCTGCTTTACATCATCGATTCAGTCGTTGTTTTTTGTGATGTATGTTAGCCATGTATTTGCCTGATGATGGCTTTTAATAGCCGAAACAGGTAGCAGAACCAAACTAAGCACTGACCTTAATATAGTTGTGCTGTGACGGTTTTAATAAAGAAATTGTATATTATAACACAACAGGATGCATGAAATGGAAATTATTTACTGACATTTTCTCATATACTCGTACGTACAGAGTCGAGAAATAGCTTTTGCCGCCTGAAATATCTCTTTTATGTTTTATGTTATCGAAAAACGTTCCAGACTGAAGTTACGTAGTATCAAGAGCACATAAGATGAGGGAAACAAATTTGTTGTACGCGGAGGCGTTATGGAGATGTCAAGGTCACCTTGAGTTTTTTAAATGGTGCTCTTCCTTTGTTTCATAGCTAGCAGCGTAGAGAAGGCAATGATGAATTCAACGACATACTCTGTTGCATAGGGTCATTCAAGGTCAAAAGAGATAATTAGCGGACCTCAATCTTCTGTTGGTTTTTTGCTCTTGTATCGCAGTTTGAGCTTAAATTACAGTATTTGACACTAGATGGACAAATTGGTCATCATTGGTAGAAATACAGTGTTATAATTATTTCAGTGAAAGACTCGGAGACGTTTTAGGTACCAAAATTTATTGCATCATTTTGTATGTGTATTTTCCTCACATCTCCGTTATGCTTTCTTCATTTTTTGGTCTACTTTCCTTATAAAAACCAAAAGGAAGCTTATGAGATGACTTTGCTGTCTGTACGTTTGTGTGTCCCCCCTTAACCCGGGACGAACAACCATGAGGGAGCAGGCTAACATGACGCCTGAAAGAATTGTTAGACGCGATGTTTTCTACACGGTCCGTGTCGTATCAAATCCGTATGGTATTAGATTTGTCAAACGTGTGGTTATATATAAAAAGTTAGCGCTTTCATCATCATCATCGTCAACAACAACAACAAAAGAGCCCTTTTTTTGAGCCATAGCCCTCCTTAGAAAAGACTGCCAGATATGTCTTTTCCTGGGAATTCGACCATCCGGTTTCCGCTTCTTTGGATTTCGCAACAGTACTTTTTGCAGAGCAAGGTCATCAGCCTTGCATCCATCCCCCCAACCTGGAGGACCAGGTCTCTGTATTTATGTCCCCCAGTGACAGGGTGACCAAGTTACACCCCCAGGCACCGGGTTCCCTTTTCGTCTCCGTCTGCGACTTGCAGGGTTACGGTGAGAATATACTAACCCTGCTGAGCAGTGAGAACTAACGCTTTCAGTGTTTACGTTTTGTGAGTATGCAGTCAAGAGTTCGTAGTTGTTACAGATATGAGCAGATGGCAGAAGTGAACCTCAGTGGCAGAATTGCATGAGGCGCAATAACGGTTGATAGAGTGTACCTCTAGATAGCAGCACCGCACAACTGTACATACCCTTGTTGTTGTTGTTGGAGAGGGTGGGTTTCCCCATGCTCTTAGACCGGATGTTAGTCCATTGTGCGTCCCCCTGTGATATTCTACCAGTCTCTATACCCTACCGGTACTGGTGCGTGCCATCAGTCCCTACTCAGCCAGCGAGTTAGATCTCTACCGGCTCAGCGGTATCTGGATGCTTCCCCCATCTACCAGAGGCGTTAGAGACTATTGTTGGGGGGGAAATGTCCTGAATTTGGCTCAGAGATCCCCTTGAGATATTAGGTTCTTTTACGTGCCGTAAAGCTACGACACGGGACCCACGGCTTAAGTCCCTCCCGTAGGACTTGTTCCCTGAATTTTTCCGCTCCTAAAAATTCCACGACCTCCGCCGGGTTTGAACCCGCGTACCTTGAGTCACGAGGTGGGAACGCTACCCCTAGACTGCGGAGGCCGCTGTACATACCCTTGGTATATTAGTGTAAATGTGTCTTTCTAGAACTCCGGAATTTGCCTCAAGGCCGTAAGGGAAACCACGAAAATTCTCAGTCAGTATAACTGGTGAACTGGCAGAGACTCGAAAGAATCTTTCGAATACAAGTCTAATGCGTGGTTTCACTCCCAACTGGAACACCAGATGTTCTCTAATTCTTCACTTGGTTTTTTCTCAGTCCCTCAAGGAAATGCTAAGGTAGTATATGGATTTATGCTGTGGTTACCTGATCCCAAATATTTTCCAGTTCATAGTTCATCAGTTATCCCAAGTTACTAACAGCGTCATCAAGTAAACCGCAAAGAAATGTTCACGTCACGCCCGGCTGACATCCAAGTCCCGCACTTCTGACTGTAATCTTTCCTTTTTGTTTCAGGTGAGTGAATGGGCCTTATTTCATTTCATGGTACCGCGCAGAAAAGAGTCAAATGTCACAGTATTTGTGTAAGTCATTTGAAGTATTACATTCCAACTATATTGAGGCCACGGAGAGAATCCCCATGGATCGATCCCCCTCCACATTTTCCTCGAACTGTTGAGTTTCTCCCACCAGTAGTCAGGCTATTCTGTCCACACGAATGTCGGTAGGTTAGCGTGAAATGACATAGGCTGGTCCCTGGCGGCCGCCTGAAGGGATCTGTGACAACAGCAGAGGGAATTCTTCGAGTTACATCCCCACCATCCATGGGAATCGCTTTCGTGGTCTCGGTATAAGTTACTACTCTGGATAAGCACATTATAGTGGTGGGTGGTTTTCCACTCTGCAGATTGATAAATCCATTGTTTGCCTATGTTCTAAAGTAGGGCTGTCCAAATTCAAACCATGTGTACATATATTGTTCCTTAGGTACCAACTCGGGGCCCTCAGTATAAAGCACACCCATATAAATACGTGTATGTCTTGCAGTGTTAAAATCTTAGAACCACAAGCACAGAATAATTGGGCCCATAAATTTACATATCAGTTATTTAAATAAAACAAAAAGACCGCCTCTATTNAGTTTGCACTAACTTCGTCGGGAAATAGCTGCTCCGGTCTAGAAAACCGAAATTAACGGCCGTGGGGATTCGTTGCGCTGACCACGCAACATCCTCTATCCGCTGAAGTTTGCACTAACTTCGTCGGGAAATAGCTGCTCCGGTCTAGAAAACCGAAATTAACGGCCGTGGGGATTCGTTGCGCTGACCACGCAACATCCTCTATCCGCTGAAGTTTGCACTAACTTCGTCGACAAGCGGCGGTCGCTCGGTCGGTATAGTTCGCCTGCGGACTAAAAAACCGCGGCGTCTTTTATTATTTAAATAAAAAGTTCTCATTTCGATGGTGCTTAAAACTCAGCCCCTAAATGTTTTCCTGCGTTTTATCTGTATTGCGTGTGACCATAGAATTGTCCAAACTTTATTAAATTATTTATAGAATGTTGTGTTAAATCTGTTAAAACTTACACAGAATATTTAAGAAGCTGTGAATAGTTTTCGACAAGATTTCTCACCTCGCTTCAGACAGGATTAATCATCATCACTAGCAGAACGGCCCTTTTTTGAGCCACAGCCTTCCTTAGAAGATTCTGCCAGACTTGTCTATTCCTAGCATTTAGACCTTCCGGTTGTTACTTTTGATTTCGCAGCAATAAATGGTTTACAGACCAAGGTCGTAATCCTTGCGCCCAACCCCCAATCTGGAGGACCAGGTATCTGTATTTATTTCCACACTGGGAAGAGGGTGGCCCAGTTATACCCCCAGGCACCAGTCCATTTTTATCGCCTTCTGCGACTCGCAGGACTAACGTAGAGGTATTCTGGAGAGAAACGGGATTAAAGCGTTAAGAAAATGGGATTTGGAGAGTTGAACGGTAAAAGTGAGCTAAGTGCAGTTTTGTAGTAAACACATGTAGCACGTTATTAACTCAATCCACTTAAAACGTAAAGTTGCCCATTTGCTTAATTATTTAAGCTGTATGCCGTGAAAACATGGGAGGTATAACTCCACTTTCCTTGACCTCGGAACCAGATGGAGGTGAGTTGTCAATTTCACACCACAGCCGCTTAACCCCCAGGGAAGCGCTCCCGATATCCACCGGATAGGAGCCTGGGAGGGCTCCAGAACCGATCTGGACGCTGGGAAGAAGAGAAAAATCTTTCACTTCCGGGAATCGAACCGAGGCCGTCCAGACCGTCGAAACTAACCACATGAAGAGTGTTCGTAAGTGCTTCTGTGTCATTGTGGTGTGTCATCACCAACAGACAATCGCCCATACTGGCAACATTTGCAATCTCATCACATTCTTCCCATTCAAAATGCTACTGACCGCTTAATTGAGTAGCACTGCTCCCTCGAGACGTGTGCTGAATGTTCCTACAGCCGACTTTCCGCAGAGAGTGGCGTGGTTAGAAGAAGGACGTGAGATGTACCTGTGTACTAGTGACGTGTGTTCGACTCCTGATGAGGTATTTAGATATTTTTTTTTCAGTTGACCTAATCCTTCCAGCCGCACTATGGCCCTGGTGTTGACTCAGCCTCTAACAGAAATGAGTACCAGGAATCTTCCTGGGGCAAAGGGCGGCCTGCCAGCACGTAAGGCTGACAGCCTCACCTCCATCTGTGAGCCGATTGTGTAGAGAATGTGGGAGCCTCGACTTGTCACAACCCTATGGGCCTCCACGGTCTGCTACAGAGATAGCTTTATCTTTTAGCTTTTACACTTCTGCAGTTACTAACTACTGTCTGACTGAGTCGTGAAGGTGTATAACGGCGGAGAGTGGGGGGAAAGACAGTGAAGGTAGCTCACACCGCTGCAACGTAAAGTGGGGGAACACATGATCCACCTTCAGTACTGAATCTTAACTATAGATGATCTTTTCCGCCATAGTGTTTGCTGCAAGAAAGCGATTTTTGTCAGAAAGAATCTTTAAAACATGAAGGGGGAAGTTATACGATTTTCTTGTTGAAGTAATTCCCCTGGTCGTGTTGCTGTAGACTGGGCCGGGAGATATGGGTTCCACATGCTGAACATCTTGTCAATAATAATGTATGAGAAAGTCATTATAACTAATTGCTTCAATCCTATACCTCCTGAGCATTTCAAATCGCCACAAACTGTCACAATTTAAACACATACAGCGTGTTCCGTTTTAAATGCAATCATTATCGAATGGGGAATTAAAACTTTGTGATGAGCTGCAAGCCTAATCAGTTTTGTTTTTATGGGCTCTCCAGAAATTAGGACCTAAGGAAATCCAGCACGCTATATGGTGAACACTGAGACGGAAATGTCGCATGACAAAATTTCGACTAGCGCCTAATTTTCGCGGAGAATGCAATGCCGGTATTTTTCTCATAATTTCATCTTCGTCTTTCGCGAAAATTTCCCATCACTTAACAGTTAGTACAGGATACGACCGCGAGGCGGCAGTTCTTTAGTCAGCGGTGCGTTACGGACCTCTACAGAAAACAAATTTCCATCATTGCCAACGCGCATGTTCAGTGAAATCTATATTTTAATGTGTATAAGGGTGGGTTCTGTGGAAAATGTTGCTAGAAGGGGTAGTTATAGATGGCATATTATCTTCTTAAATTCAGCGTTTTTCTGGCCGTGTAGCTGCATTTGCCAAACTTCTCATGTTGTATGGGTTATATATATTTGATGGAAATTATTTTTAACAATTTACTGTCGAAATTTCAATGGGCTGTATAGTATACTAGTTAAAATATTCTAGCATGTAGATCCGTTACTATGCGACGACCGCGAGATAGATATACCATAGCCGTTTCTAGGCAACGGCTCGGTAAGAACGTTGCCACAGCAATGAATCGACGCGTAACAATAGTGAGAGCATTCAAGACAACTACAGCCAACACACCAAACCAAACCATGATGAAAACACATGCAGCTCAATGACACCTATATAAAAATAACCCATAATCAGATGTAATCCAAGGTCTCTACATGAGGGAAACAGAAGAGCATTGCAGAGCATCACAGCAACCTGTACACCTGATGATGACTGGTTAAACAGAAGTATGTAGTGACAATAAAGAAAAACCACGAGTGAATAGCAACCGACGTTGCACATAGTCGTCATAAAAGAAAAACGGGATGTTTCTATGTGGTCCGTGTCTTGAAGACAACTGGAGCTACTGAGTCAGTTCTGTACTGGACTTGAGCGCGTGAAGGTGAAGAATCTCCACTGTTAAAGCCGTTGCCAGGGAACGGTTGCTGAAGACAGGAGGCTGGAAAGGGCATAGGGTGTGTTGTGGTGATTAGCGGAGGCGCTATAATTGCTTGTAGGTCCAAGTTGTGTATGTAAGTGGTCTATAATCGTGACAATATTGGCAGAATACAGCATCTGGCTGGACCGGCTCTCCCGCAGGTCAATTTTACGTACCCCTGCTTCAGTGGTTGGAAAATCAAAGCATTGCAAAATTTATACGAGTTGTTTGTACCTCTATGTAGGTTGTCACGGCGATAAAGTAAAATACAAACATGAGTTTAATGCACTGTCCATCTCAGGACCTAGGTCTACCTGCAAGAGTGGCACATCAGACTTCCTTACTACCATTGCCGCAGACGTAAAGGAAGTCAAATTTTCCATGTGTTTAATTAACTAAGCTGTACACAGTACACAGCTGTACACAGTATGGGGGGAGTTGGCGTGTAGATTCACGTATTCTTAACCTAGCACTAGATAGAAGGGAGTGGTTAGCTTCAGGCCCCGGCCGCTTTACTCTCGGGGAAAGAGATATAGCTACTCATTGGACAGGAGACTGGGAGAGCCTTAAAACCCGACCTGATGGCCTGTAGTGGCGGGACTCGAACCCCAGTTTCTCGGCCGCGCAGCCTGTAGCCAGTCTCTATACCGACTGAGCTGTAAGAACAACATGTGTGCTAAGAAATCTACTGTAATTGAAGCCTTGTAGGGCTGGCGTAAGGCGAATCCAGAGGGTGCTCTGTTGTAGGCCTGTGTTAACATTTTGAAGCTTCGAATCCATTACGTAATATTTAAATACTAGTTCGTACCTCACTGAAACTGCATTGTTTCCATAACAAAGGCCAGGCCCAATTGGTTGATACTGTGTAGGGAATTAATTGCCCCGTGGCACTAATATATTAAAGGTAAAGTTATCTCTGTGCTTAACAAATTAAGCATTACGCCATGGAGGCGTTTGGGGGAATGGATATATTATTTACTTGCTTTTTATTTGCTAGTGGGGTGGGACTAAGTCCCTTGTACTGCGGCCACTTCTGGCCTATTGTACCAGCCCCAGATGATAGGTGAGGGTGATTGTGGAGCAATTGGTGGAATGATGATTGGCAGGGGAAACCGAAGTACTCGGAGAAGACGTGCCCCAGCGCCACTTTGTCCACCACAAATCCCACTTGACCAGACCCGGGATCGAACCCGGACCGCCGCGGTGGGAAGCCAGCGACTAACCGCTTGAGCTATGGCGCTGCCTACTTACTTACTTATTCATGGAGCTGAGCCCTTCTGGAGGAGCCGCCAATTCTGCAGCTACTCAAGAATTTCCCAGCATTTTATGGAACCTGAAGGTTCATCTCCGTGTTCAGAAGAGCCCTCCACTGGTCCCTATCCTCAGCCAGTGGATATATTATATTAGATATATTCTTCTTTCGGTAGAATTTTGCGAAAAGATATAAAGTTATATAAATTGCGAAGTTATTTTGTTTATCTCTTTAATTTCATGTAGCTTTTACGTCGCCATGTAAATCGTGATGGTTACTATATGCTAGCTGCGCTAACGTACATTATACCCACACAGTGTATTTATGTGTTTCATATGGTTCTCACAGTAAACAGATACCGGTCGGTCTTTGTAGTGGAGATATATGTTTCCTGTGAGGTACGAACTGAGGTGTTACATAGCGCAGAAATACTATCTTGCTGCATTGTGACCCCGTGTATTCCGATAGAAATTTACCAATGTTTCGGAGGGATGTATTCAGGGTTGAATGTAAGGAGGAGCGACCAGGGCAGTCGCCCCCGGACCCCACCAAACAAACAGAGTCCACAGATTTTATTTGAACATTTTGGTCTCAAAAATCACGAAAAGTTGGTTTGTATTTTTTAGTTATGAGAAATAAGGACAAGATAAAAATGTACCATAACGTAAATTTGTTATTACTGATAGGGGCTTCTACATTTTGATTTCAGCGAGGCCCCCACAACCGTATACATCGTCCTGTCTCCATTTTCAGGGACGAAGAGAGGTCCAAGAAAACAACCGGAAAGAAGTAAGCATCTTCGGCCGAGAAGATGGAATTAATAGGGTTCCTCCGAAACGTCACAATGCATCAGTAACATTATACTAGATTAGCCGGCGTCACATCCCAAGAGAGATTACTTTTTAAGACGTAGGTGATTTAGAGATCAAATTTATAGTTTGGTCTGGCGTCTGGAGGGAACGTACTGTTTGTATTCTACCCTGAAGAAGCTCTCATTTCCGTGCGACTCGCGTTGGGTATGCCATTAAAAAAAAAAGAATTCCACAACGCGTAAAGATGTGCTTTGAATTCATGACGTCGACTCAGCTTTTTTAAAAATTGCCACTCATCTGATGAATACTTGCCACTCATTCCTCGGGGAAGCAAATCCCTTCCCCAATATAGTACCCGCCTGCAGTTGACAGGATCTGCAAGGGACCGGCTCGAGCAGCAGCGAGCCCGCCTACTTGACTCCTTTTCTCTTTGGGTTTTGAGTATCTCGACTGTGGATAGAGCGGCGCTACAATGGGACGGGAGAATTAGTGGCCTCCCCCTCTGCTCCCCCCACTCTGGTGCACAGAGCTGGGTCAAGGTCACTTGCCAGATGTTGGTCGCTCCAATCACATGCCTCACCAGGTCAGGATGCATCCGCAGTTCAGAAGGATTCGTTGTCGTCCTGTGCCCCTATTGCAGGTATGCAGCAGTGCAACAGCACAAATACTACATTGGGGCACCATTCTACAAGCCGAATGGTCGCGGGTTCGATTCCCGATGAGGCCGTTCTATTTTTTAATTGACCTGATCCTCCCTGCCGCACATTGGCATAGACTCAGTCTGTAACAGAAATGAGTACCAGGAATCTTCCTACGGGTTAAAGGGCGGCCGGCGCGTAAGGTTGACAGCCTTGCCGCCATCTGTGAGCCGATTGTCTAGAAAATGTGGAAGACTCGACGTCTCAAAACTCAATGGAGCTCCGCGGCCAGTTACAGAGATAGCTTTACAATTTTACCTTTACAGATATTACACTGACCACAAATGTCGAGGTTAAGAAAACGTGGATCTATATATCCACTCCCCCATACGTCTTCATTAGTTAGTGCGTAATTAGTTAAGCACAGGGACAACTTTTACCCGTACTCCTGTTTGTTCCATGCCCGAACCACACAGGGGTTTTATGCAATTCTCATAGTTCCTAGGACCTGTGATTCTTCAAACCCATGTCGCATGTGCTGGTTCATAGAACTTCTTCAGAATTTTCCTGTTCGACGTGTGGAACACTCTCCTCATCAGTCGTACACCATATTTCACATCTGTACGACACAACTGTACCCAGACTTGAACTACAAGCCAACAGGAACATTTCATGCATTAAGAAAATAATGTTGCAACAATATACCGACACAACAACCAAAGAGTGACTACTCCACAGACCCTAAGAACTAGAATACAAGATCAGCGTACCCAAGGAATAATATACTTATATATCCTCATCTTAAATTCGATTTTAATAATTTAAAGTAATAGTTTTAATCAGATAATTTTAATATTAGCTCTGAGGACCTTGTAACAAGTTCAATATCAAAACAAAGAACAGCCCTACAATATGGATCCATATTAGGTATAAGTTCAACACCTGATGACCCATTAGGGTTCGAAACATAAGCCAAATATATACGACTTTTATGTAAACAGGTCATGTGTATAATTTTTTATAAATTGTCTTATTGACAGAAATATGAAATAAACATTTTTTATGGTTTTAATATTGCTTGAAGTCATGTACATAGGAATATTAAGTATACGTAACGTTCATACCGCGATAATAAAATGGGTCGTAAAACTGTTTGTCGAATCTACCTCGGTAACGATTTGTTTTCAAAATGTTTTCTTACATCTTACAACTCTAGTATAGACCCAAACTTATATATGGACTTCCTGTTATTTGAAGTTTCAACTAGCTTTTCTCTCTCTCACACACACAGACACAAATATCCACAGTATGAATGCAAATACTGGCTTTATTGCAACTTTATACAGTACATCTCCTGTGAACCCACTCGCCCTTGGATCAACAAAATCCTTATAAGGGTAAAGCCCCAAATATAGCCTTTCTCTTATTTCGAACGCACAGCGTCAAATCAGGGGCAGAGGAGAGCAGAATGATCAGCATTCCTGAGGGTGCAGCTAACCATTTATGAAGTCCAGAATCCGTAATCCTTACATTTAAAAGTTTCTTCTCTGAAATGGAGCACTCCAGACTGAAGAGTCATTTATGACGAACTGAGAAATGTCATCCCCAATTAAAATTTTCTGTTTAATTATATGAGGGGAAGGAGAGCATGAAGCCAATGAAAGGACAAACATATATTCACGAATGTTTAATGTTTAGGCTGAAAATAATTCTTTAACAGGGAACATGGAAATCACTGATCAGGTTTATGTCGCGGCAAGACTTGCTAATGCTAGCGACTGCTTGAGTCTCTGTACTCTATGAAAGAGAGTACGTTGTACTTGTGTAGGCAACCTTACAGAAGAAAAGTCCTGTGTAATTGTATGTTAATTTCCCACCGGCGTGTGAATACGAGAAGTCTGTTGAAAATATAAAACATTAACTTTATAGTGATGACGTAATGGTCTTCGTCACTAATTGATAATGACGCGCTCATAATATCCACAGTAGGTAGAGTATGTGTATGTTAGCAGTTGGTGTTGGTAGTAGTTACGTTATGTGAACAGAGATGGCGCAGCAGTGCGCCGTACTGTAGTGTTTACGTTTGCCAATGTTCGCAGCATCACCGTTTAGCGCATATTGTATTTCAAGCAGGCTCAGTATCTTGTAAAACGTAATTCCCTGTTGAACTGTGAAGTCTAAGTTCTTGTAGGCATGAAAGCCGGAGTGCAGAGCGCTACATCTTACAATAAATGACTCTTCAATAACATGTTGCGTGTGCACAGAAATTCTGTTTTCGATATATGTTATGCATTATACTTAGTAATGCTGTCGATACGTCAACATTGTCCCACTGAAATTTCAGCGCGCTGTGTGCTTATAACTGATAAATAACTCAGCAGTTATAGTGACCATGCACTAGGCTGGAGACCGAGGAATCAGGGTTCGATTCCTGAAAAGGATTCAAATCCGTCCTTAAGCCTACCACTTGACGCTTATAGACTGGCTACCAGCAGTGTCGTGAAATAACTCGCAGTAAATAAATAAATACATACATAAATACATTCCAGCTTAGATTCGAACCCATGTCCTGAAGGATATAATCAGGAGTACTAACTTTTGCACCATGTTTTGTCTATCCATAAGTCCATCGTTTTAGTCTGCAGGCGAACTATACCGACCGAATGATCGTCTGATGTCGACGAACTTAGTCCCAACTTTAGCCGATAGAGGGTGTCGCGTTGTCAGCGCAACGAATCTTGACGGCCGTTAATTTCGGTTTTCTAGACCGGAGCAGTTATTTCCTTGAAATAGCTCCTCAGTTATCCTCACGAGTCTGAGTGGACCCCGTTCCAGACCCACTACTTCTCAGAAAATCTGGTAGCGCCAAGAATCGAACCCGGGACCTCTATCTGTAGCCAGGAACTCTGACCACTAGACCACAGAGGCGGTCATATTTATCTACGGCTCTACAGCCCTTGTGGACCTTGGCCGCGTTTTCAGTTTCTTAATCTATACACAGTCGGTAGGACTCCTGGGACGGGGGATCAGCCCGTCGCAAGGCCACTACCTACACACAGAACAACACAAACAGAATAAATGCACATAGACATTCATGCCTTGAATGGGATTCGAATCCACGATCCCAGCGTTGGAGCGAGTGGAGGCGGCTCATGCCTTAGAGCGCGCGGACGACGTTTGGTCTGCATTTGTTAGAAGACATTTCTCCTTGCGGAGTATATCGTGAAGTATGGAAGATGATTTTGCCTTCCGTAAATGCTGATTCCATTCCCTATGGCAATGAGTCGTTTCTTTGTCAGACTATGACGAAATGTTCTCTCTCTCTCTTTTTTTTGCACTTGCTCTATCTCTGTCTTACTGAGTCACGTGGTTTTTTATGAAGGTGACATCTAGCCGCCAGCATTACCCCTCCACATCAAGGTCGCCCTTCTCCTCCACCCACTACGTCGTTGTTTTGTCGATGTCAACGCCCTCAACAATTACTACCCGTTGTCACGAGGGAATGACATGTACAGGTGAGCATGCAGTACGAACACGTTACACGCGCAACTGCCCGTCCTGGGTTTAGTGTCTTAACAGCTTGAGCAGAGTTTCAGATTCGCGTGTTAATACAAATTGCGCACAAATTTTTTCGTCATGCCTACAAACTCTCAAGGTTTTAAAACTTCCAGAAAACATGAAGGAGAAACCTGAGTAAATTCCAAAGGTTCTGACGATTGTATAGAACACGGTCTTAGGGGATTTTTTTTTTTTGAGGAGAGGACTTTATCCATTGTCCCCTATTCCAAAGATCATAACGTTTTGGAAACTATATATCTCCATCTTCAGGCGACGGAGTGGACCCACCACTCCCTCACCTGAAGACGGAAACAGATCCAGTTACCGAAACATTGCGTTCGTTGGAATATCGGACGATGGACAAAGTCCAAGAACCCGGTAACCCTAAAGAATGTCTCTCTCGGTCTCTATAGAGACAAGTCTGGGGCTTAAAGGAACAAGGAAGAAGGGTTCGATTATCCAGAGGGTGCAAGAGATTTATTTCTTTCTCCACAGGGTTCATACCGACTCTGGGGCCATCCAGACTTGTATCCAAGTAGTCACCGACAGCTCTTTTCTAGAGGGTAAAGCAGTCGCGGCGTGAAACTGATCATACACCTCCATCTAGTGCAGAGGCTAACAATGCATTCAGCTATACCTACACTCCCTCCCGTTCGTCTTCATTGTTCTGTGTTCATTGAAGCAGAGAGACAACTTGCCTTCATGTACAGTATTACTGAGTACTGTAGTCGGCCTTAAAAATATTGTGCTGCAGAGGCATACGGTACCATCCCTTGTACAGGGTCGTCGAGAAATGATGTCAGGATTACAGAAAACTTTCGACTCAAAAACTGTTAACCTTACTGCCACGATTCCAGCGTTACATTGCTAAGAAATGTCGGAAGTTTTTGTTTTGCCTTAGTACGTCTCGATATGTGCTCCATTTATCGCTCGGCGGATATTGATACTGTATTAGAATCATGATCCTATCCCGTAGGGGCCGGAGATCCCGAATCTTTCCACCGTACATAATGTTCCTGACGTATCGCCACAAAAAAAAAAAGTCCCTCGGGTTAAGATCTGGTCATCCCCTGTCAATTGAGACGTTACCACAAGTTGCATCAATTGGTCAGCCGATAAAAGCATTTGAATTCGCTCGCTACTCAACATCAACTGAGCATTTCCGAAACCTACGTTCATTCGCCACATTTGAAACTTGAACCGTTTCGATAGTTTTCGTTTTTAGCCTACTTTTTTATTTTGAAAAAAAAAAATTGTTGCTAAGCAGCGGTTTGGAAGAAACGTTACCGTTACAACAAATGCACACGCAACAATAGAAGAATTGGACGCGTCGTTTTCTATGCGGTCCATGTCAAGAAAATTAGGCGATGAGTTCTTCCCAGAACTTATTGTTTTTTAGTTATTTAACAACGCTGACAGTATCAAGATTATATAGCGTTGATGGTGGGTTGATTCATGACTGTGGAGCAGTTGGTGGAATGAGAATTGGAAGTGGAAACCGAAGTACTGTGAGAAAGCCTACCCCAGTGCCACGTTGTTCACCGCAAGATCCGCGTGATCGGACGTGGAATAGAACCGCCGCGTTAAGGCAGGCAGTACACCCTACGTATAACGGAGCTTTTAATTGACTAACCGTTTCCCTCCCACCTCACCCATATGTTCCCCTGGCTGTGAAAAAGGAGACCAAAAATGCTCATAAATTAATCTGCTTGACATTTCGGTCTGTTATTGTTGAGCCTCCGGTACCAGTTCGAAAGGAAAATAACTGCACTTCCTCGGCGCTTCGGAGAAGAAAAGAATTTTTGCACATGCCTGGCGTCGAAAACACGACATCTAGTCCTTGTAGGACCCAAACGCCGTATTTGTTGGCGTGTGCAGTATACTGAAGTAACTACGCTTATGGATACACCTGACATCTTCATAATGCACTGTGTGCAAGAACGCATGATAAATAGTTCTTGAAGTGATTACAGCGGGATATGTAGGATTATCAGGCGCCTTTTGTAATGTCTCGGTAGCGTCTTTTTGTTTGCTTGTAGTTCAATCTGTGTCACTAGGTTCAAGTCAAACCACGTATATGGCGTCGAATGATTGAAAATATGGGACCGCCTCTGTGGTCTAGTGGTCAGAGTTCCTGCCTGCAGATCCAGAAGTCCGGTTTCGATTCCTGGCCCTATGAGATTTTCTGAGAAGTAGTAGGTCTGGAACGGGGTCCACTCAGCTTCGTGAGGATAATTCAAGAGCTACTTGAATTGAAAAGTAGCGGCTCCGGTCTAGAAAACCAAAATTAACGGCCGTGGGGATTCGTTGTTAAAGTTGACACTAATTTCGCCGACAAGCGGCGGTCGCTCTGTCGGTATAGTTCTCTTGCGGACTACAGGCCACGGAGTTTGTTTGTTGATTGAGAATAATAATCGGAAATGACGAGGAACGGAGTGGTCGTGGCCAATTTTAGGGTACGTTCTCGGAATGGCCCTATATGAATGGAGGTATACCACGGAAAGTCTCGGTGAGTGCCGAGATCGAACAAGGCACAACGGTAGGCCGCACACCGGCATGCGTCAAGACATGTATGTAAGGGGTGAGCCATAAAAACTGGCCCCCGCACTGCGACCTTCAGTGATCTATTGTGTCAAAACATGTAACAGTCAAGACACCATGTCTGCGACATGACGCAAAGAAACGAGCACGGTTGAAACGAATGAGATTATGAAAACCGCCGCACACCGGTCTGAGTCATGATGCTGACGAATCACGATTGAGGCAAGACTGCGTCTTTTGTCTCATGTCTTGATGCTCGTTTCAAGTCCCGGTGAGGCCATTGGATTTTTTCAATTGACCTAATCCTTCGCACTATGGCCCTGGGGTCGACTCAGCCTGTAACAGAAATGAGTACCAGGAATTAATTAAACAGTTTTCCTGGGGAGTAAGCTGACAACCTTACCGCCACCTTTGAGCCGATTTTCTAGATAATGTGGGACCCTCAACGTCTCACAACCCTATGGGCCTTCACGGCCTGTTTTAATAATAGCTTTACTTTTACTTTTTTACTTGATGCTCGTCTTGACGCAGTTGGTGTGCGGCCGCCCTACCGGAATACAAGTCAGCTCTGCTCAGTATTATAAACCTTACTGTTGCAATATCCGTGTTTGTCATGGTTACCTGATACATGAAGCATCAGCTGGTTTTGTGGTAAATACTATTGTTGATGTACACAACAAATAAATTATGAAGTACTCTCTCTGCCTTACAGCTGGCATAACACAGTCGGTATAGCGATGGGTTGTGTGCTAGACAGCCGGGGTTCGATTCCCTGCACGGAAAGATTTTTTTTTTCAGAGCGTCCAGACCGTCTCTGGGATCCACCCAGGCTCCTATCTAATGGGTACATGGTGCTCCTTCTCCGGGGGTAATGCAGTCGAGGCGTGAAGCTGCCGAGGCTAAGAATTCTGCAGCTATACTTCCACTTTCCTGTACGTCTTCATGGCGTAGTGCTTAATGAACTAAGCCCGAAGACAACTTTGTCTTTTTTACCGAGTCCGTAAGAAATTATTTTTGTTTTCTTCGCCAAACAGCATCACGAGGTTGGCCCTTGTAACGAAGACACAGTTTTGTTTTCTGCGAAGTAAGATAAGATATCTCTGTAACAGGCTGTGGAGGCCCATAGGGTTGTGAGAAATCGAGGCTCCCACATTTTCTTGACAATCGACTTACAGATGGCGGTGAGGTTGTCAGCCTTACGCGCTTGCCACCCTTTACCCCCGGAAGATTCTTGGTACTCATTTCTGTTAGAGGCTGAGTCGACCCCAGGGTTTTAGTGCGGCTGGAAGCATTAAGTCAATTAAATATTCCAATGACCTCATCGGGAATAGAACCCGCGACCTTCCGGCTTGTAGCATAGTGCCTCAACTAACTACCCTACCGCGTGCCCCTTTTTTTTCGAAGTGGGAACTGAAATTTTAAACATTATTACTCTGGGTGGGCAACATACATTTGACGCTTGTGGTAATCACTGTTCTCTGAACGTTTTAGAATAGGCTACGACCACTTATTCGACGCCTCGTTCAAAGACATCATTCACAAACACGCTCGTTCAAGCAGTTACGTCAAACTGTAATGGTCCAGATCTGTGTTCGATACAGTATTATGTATTCTGAGCCATTAACGGCGTTGGTAAATAAGCTACGAGCAAAGTAAAGGGGCACTTCTTTACGTGGGCTGCAGATAATCGCAGTTTAATAATATAAGAATCGATATAAGGGTGTGAAGCTTTGAGCCTCCCTCCTAGTTCATACCTCGTTGCCTGACTGTTGACACACTGACCGGTTCATGGCCTCTGCTAACATTGCCGCCAGTGATGTGTGTGCTTTCCTTGTTTACTTAGGTCTCTGTGTAGTTGCTGATTGGAAAAAGCTTGGGTGTAACATGGCGTGGGTTATCCCTGTCCCTGAAAACTTTGAACCCCAGCCGGTCATGTAAACGTCAGAAGGCCAAGTAATGTAACATTCGAACATTACGGGCTATTAGTATTAAGATTACCTTTGCGTAATTACATTGTGAAAGACTGATAACGCCTTCACGTAAACACGGGTTTCCCTGTTATGGTAACTTTGCCATGAATAAACATCGAAGTTCAGTAAACTCCAGTGATTGGCCTTCAAGTTATCTGTGTTGCTAATCAGCAGTTTCAAAACTAGAAAATGTGAACGTGTTACATAGTTCAAATCTAACTTTTACGTGTTCAAGAGATCAATAAATCTCATGTAGTTGTTGCAGCTGAAGGCGCTATTGATTTGGTTCCCACAGAGTGTGGAAATGTCTCACGCGAGACATTGCTCCCCAGAGACCAACGTTTGAAGTGACTCGTGGTGCCATCTGCTAGCTTGCGTGAACAACTACATCCACAGTAATACTTTGGGAATGCTACAGATGGCGTGGTCGTTGTGCAAGATAATTCTTTGGCATCTGTAGTCGAACGTGTTCGCCTAAGAGAACTGCAACCCAACAAGTTACGTAATACATAGCGTTAACAGTTCAAGCCGACGTACACTGTTATTGGTACTGGATTGTTGTGTTTAAAAAAAAAGTGGACAAATTTGAAACATTCTTATTTATAGATGACTTTTGCTTCAAATCATCAGTTTCCTGTGTAAAACTAATAAGATCATGATGTAGTATGGTGAAATCAGATGTTCCACAGAATAAACATCTCTTCTTTTTTAATTATGCAGAAATATTTTTTGCCTTGACTTATATTTAGGTAGCTAGGTTCGAGATTCTCGCAGAAATACGTGGAGGTCGTAAGGCAAAGTGTCCGTTACAATTTTCTGTTTTTGATCAAAAGTGAAAAATGGTGATAAATTGTAGCAAAACTCCCCAGTATGAAATGTAATGGAAATTCTCGCAGCGGTTTTCAAGTTGTTACACGAGGACGGACTAAAGGACAGGTAGAGGGACACAAAATATCTGACCCAAGCACTTCTGCGAGTTTTCGTTACGAAGACGCCCGAAATTGGCGATTCTAAAGAAGGGTACCATTTGTTTCAAAATGAGTGGCCTGCGTCGCCGTTTGTGATTGGAGGATTTGGGGGTAACAGTGGAATAGATAAAACAGACTCAGAACCCCTGAATTCATCATCATCAGTAATCTGTCAGACGACAGGTCCACAGTCTCTTCCAAAACAATTCCTCCACTTAATGCGATCTAGAGCTTTCTCCTTCAAATGACAGTATCCTCTTCTGTCCCCAAGGTCATCCAGCATCTTCTTACGTCTTCTTGTCACTTCTATCCGCCCCTCTATCTTTCCTTCAGTAACTTCTTTTAAAAGGCAGTTTCTGCGTAAAACATGACCAATCCAATTAGCCTTCCGTTTTCTTATTTCGTGTAGGATAGTCCTATGCTCACTGACTCTAATTAACACTTCTTCATTTCTCACATAATCCGTCCAACTGATCTTCTCCATCCTTCTCCAACACCACATTTCGAAACTTTCCAGATGTTTCTGATCTACTGCCCTAAGTGTCCATTTTTCAGCCCCATACAGAGCTATGCTCCAATTGTAGCATTTCACTAGTTTCTTCCTTAAATTTAAGTCCAATTTGCTGGTAAAAAGATTCTTCTTCTTGCTAAATGCAGCTTTTGCCATGGCAATCCTGGATTTAATTTCACTAGTACACCTTCCATCATCTGCTAACAAGCTACCCAAATATTTAAAACATTTCACATTTTGAATTCAGGCCGTAACAAAAGTTCTGAGAATACAACCCTGTTATTGACCGTCACAACACAACAAACAGAAAGAATCAAGTTTAGCGCCCAGCTATGTTTCGCTACATGTTTCAGCCACTAACGGCCATCATCAGGCCGATACATATTAACAAACATATACCACTGAACTGCTGTACATTAGATTGGACACAATGTTATTAATCATTTAAAATACTTTGCGTAAAATACAATAAGTCGGATTATATAAAAACTAAAAGTTATTGTATAAAACAAGATAAAACGTAATTGATGTTATACAACATCGATTCAGTTGTTGATTTTTTACTTTTCATGGACCATGGACCAATTGGAAGTTTGATATTTCTTTTATATAAAAATGTATAGGAGGCCCATGATGTTGCAAATTAATTAATTGTATAGTCGGTGCCTCATCTTACGAAGATTTGTCCGTACTGTTTGGAAAGTAAACAACGTTTACAACGTCTAGAAAACCGAAATTTAACGGCCGTGGGGATTCGTTGCGCTGACCACGCGACACCCTCTATGCGCTAAACTTTGCACTAACTTCGCCGACGAGCGGCGGTCGCTCGGTCGGTATAGTTTGCTTACGGACTAAAACCACGGAGCTTGTTTCTTTTGTGTTGTTTTGTATAGGCAGAGGATCTTGCGTTCTCCGTCACCCTGTTGCCCTCCCCTGCTCATACTACCCGGAAGACTTCCCTTCTTCCCACCTCTTCTAGCCCTCGGCCGTACGTGCGTCTATACTGAAAGACTATATAGTTCATTCGTGGTTTGGATTTCTCACGAACAGGGAGTCGGGCAGGGAGATTAGTGAGTGTGCCCCCTCTGAGACCCTCTGCTGTATCTCGTTCGGCCGACAAATTCAGGGGTTTAGCTTTCGGCCAAGTTATCCAAGATATTCGTTCAAGTTATTTAAGGGATCGACCCCCTCATCCCGGGGCTCTGTCTAAAACGTCCGCCTTTATTTGATTATTCTTTTTGCATATTTTCACGTAGAATGTGTGATTGTAGACGGTATGGATGGTGGACGTATATATTGACCACTTATACACACAACTAGTAACTACAAGTAATTACAGCGCCAACGCTGACCACAGCACCCGCTAATTCTTTTCCAGCCTGTTCTGTCTTCACCTGCCATTCCCTGGCAACGGCTTCTAACAGTGGAGATTCTTCAGCTTCACGCGTTGAAGTCCTCTTTTCACTGATTTCCGTACATAACTATCAACTAACTTTCTTCTTTCCTTATAACATCTCGACATGGACCACATAGAAAACACTTCTTCCATTGTTGTAATGCAACTGTTGCGTTGTTAAGAATTTGTTGCCTAGCAACGGGGGCGTGTTTACTGAGCCGTTACCCAGAAACTGCCCTGGTGTATCAATACATCTCGCGATCGTTGCGTAGCAACGGCTATACACGTCACAGTATATTTGTTATTGGCCCAAGCCAAATATTGTGTGCTGTTTGCCAGAGAAGAACTTGTAGTTACAAGGGGCTTACCGTGTATTCCATCTGTTCTCTTGCAAAACCGTTTTATTGTTGCTTTCACAGGAGCGATCCGAAGTAGCGGTCTCAGTTGGAACGGAATTGTGTGGTCCACCTTCCAAATCCGCGTACTGTCAGGACACTGGCGGCCAGAACCATTTCAAATCCAAGGAATTGGACACATTCCATGTTTAATTTTCTTATAATTTTCTATCCCATATTCTTTATTATCCAGCCTCTATAGTTTGGAGAAATCAAGGGGAGGCTCATAAAGATCGCCTTTTGCCTCACCATGTATCTGGGCCCCCCCCCCCATAATTTCAAGAGGCTTATTAGATAAAATTGTTGCCTGTGTCAGTGTGCCCCATCATTTTGTTTTTCCTCTCCTCTCCTGCCTTCTGTCTCTTCCCGGGATAGTGAAATCGGTATAACAACTGACTACGAACTGGACAACTGAGGGGTCGGAGTTCGAGACCCAGTAGGGCCAAGAATTTTCTCTTCTTCACGTCTTCCAGACCGGCTCTGGAGCACACACAGCCTCCTGTCCAATTGATACCGCGGGGGCTGTTTCTCTGGAGGTAAAGCGGTAGGGGCGTGAAGCTGACCAGTCACCTCCAGCTAGTGTCGAGGTCAAGAAAATGTGATCTATACATCCACTCCTCTATACGCCTTCATGGCGTAGTGCATAATTAGTTAAGCACAAATGACAACTTTATCTTTTAACCTTTACCTGGTTACCCCTTCATCTCATTTCTTCTGCTATTGCTCCTTTCCTTTGTTTTCTATTCTTCGTATACGTGTTCTCATCCCATCATTCCTATCCTCTTCGTCAACACACTTCAGTCTCTGCTGTGCCCTGACCCGCACAATTGTGCGTGCGTGCAGGGTCTGGACTGGGCAACCGGCCAGCCTAGCAAAGGAGCGCTGCTCAAGGAAAACAACACAACCCGACAGCCTGCATCTTTTTGCGAGTCAGGTGAAAACGATTGGCGCTGCAGACGGGCTGCGGGAGTGTCGTGTGCAGCTGCTTGCTGCTGATGCCACTGCCAGCCCGGTTGATTATTGTTTCAATGTTTGTAGTTGATACAGGATCGTGCCTCGTTTGCAAGACAGTAAAATAAAGCGTTTGAAAAGTGAGACAGGCGTCAGAAATTTAGGAACGACAGTAATAGATCGAAATTGCATTCACGGTGAAGTTGAGGTCAGATTAACTTCGTGGAACTCTACACAGTTCCGAAACGTCCACACGCTGTCTGAAACCCGAAGGAGTAACCATTCCATCGACAAGGGTTCTTGGGAAACTAGTAGTTGCTCGGCTTGTTACGACTTTCCCAGAATGTTATAAAACTAGTCAGTTTTCAGTAGCCTGTTCACAAGTCTCCGCCACTTATCCTAAGCCAGATAAATCCAGTCCATGCTCTCCCATCCTGTTTTTGTAAGATCAATTTAAATACTGCCCTTCCATATACGTCCAGGTCTTGACGTCACACAAAATCGTCGTATGCAATTCGCCTGTCCTCTAACTTTGCGTGCTACAGGCCCAGCCCATCCAATCTGGACCCATGATATAGTCGTTCTAATAATACATTCCGCCGGTCACGGTAGCCGAGCGGTCTAAGACATGCACTGTCTTCGCTCACTCGAAAGCCGGGATCGTGGGTTCGAATCCCACTCAGGGCATGGATGTTTCTGTGCGTTTTTCTGTGTTTGTGTACAGGTAGAGGCCTTGCGACGAACTGATCACCCGCCCACGGAGTCCTACCGTATGTCTAAGATCTAGTAAACCGAAGTGAAACGGAGAGTTTCATGGAGGTAGGCCTAGGCCCAAATGAGGACTGTAGTGCCAATGAAAAAAATATATATTCCTCCGAAACGTCGAGTTCCCTCCAAACTACACGACGTCACAGCCCAGAAACTGTATACTCTTCATAATCGGAGCCGTTAGCGCGTCACAGAGTCATCTGTTGGCCTCCATTCGTTCTGAATGGCTACCTCATCCTAGCCCTTTATTCTCCAGTTTCCCTCTGGTCACTTATGACGTCACATCTGTTGGTAAGTTACAAACTTCTTGGAATGTTTACAGTTTGCTTCTGCGTGTAAATGACATCGGATCAAGATAGACGAAATATCAGGCAAATATAGAAAACCGTAAGCGTAATTTGTACCCCTCTCCAAATATTAAGGGCGATTTGATGGGTAAGGCAGGTAGCATACGTAGGGGAGAAGAGCATGTGGAGTTGTAGTACAAAAAATTGAAGGAAGGAGACAGTTTGGAAGATACAGACGTAGATGGGAGAATAATACTAAAGGACCCCCAAGAAATGGAATTGGAGGGAGCAGATTGGATTTTTCTGGTTCATGATATGGACCAGTGACGAGGCTCTTGTGAACACGGAAGTGAACCATCGGGTCCCATGAATTGCTGGGTATTTCATGACTAGCGAAGCAACTGTTGGTCACCCGAGAAGGAAGAGTGTGTTGAGACTGCATTGTGTTGACCTCTCCAGTTGATGCATCGCGAGGGCTGTGCGGTGCAGCTGGTGGCATCGCATGTCTGAGGTGTTCTGGGGTGATGACGTAGTGCAGTTTAGTCTGTGGCTACTAGGATTTGAGAGGGACATACACCATCGTGAAAGTCATACTGACGTACCGTGGAATTTAACCTGAAGCTAGAAGCAGTGTGTTACTCCGATATGTTCGTATCCACTTACCAGCTTGCACGGTGCAGTTGACCCTGAAGATGGAGGCAGTTGCTCTGAAGAATTGGTACCTACCTACCAGAATATGCGGTTTCATACTCCGGAAGGACAGAATTAGTTCATATTATCAACTTGTGCGTCGAGACCGACATTTAATGCCGTATCCCATGGATAACGCACACAAATTGTCGTAAACCGCCTCCTTTGTATAATACAGTACACTTCGCATGTTCACATCAAAATATTATTAATACCTACTCACAGAATATACATGACACACTGAAACAAAAGACTGCTCGCTTGTTCTTGACCTATTACATAAGTTACTTTCATGCGACTTATTATCTCTTGTCCGGTCGTCATGGGAACCCGAGATTACAGTGATTAGGCTCACACGGAACTTATATACTATAAGAGATAGCTCAGTGCGTATAGAGGCGGTCTGGGCGGCCGATGTTCGATTCACTGCAGTGTAAGATTTTTTCTCTCCGCGTCCAGACTAGCTATGGCGACCCACCGAGCCCAATGGGTACCAGGGGCTCTCTCCCAGGGGTAAAGCGGACGAAGCTTGAAGCTGACCACTCACCTCCATATAGGGCCGAGGTCAAGAATGGTGGAGCTATTCCTCCACTTCGGCATATGACTTTATGGCGTAGTGCGTTATTAAGCACAGGGCAACTTTACCTTTTATTTTAGAACTCTAAGAGTTTCTACTAGTGGTTCGTGTGAGATATCTGGCAAGCATCATCCATAGGCCCAGGAAAGCATGGACACCCATGTTTCGAGCAGGCCAAGGCCATGCGCGGACTGTTTATGTATGGAAGACTGGAGCGTACAAGATTCTGCACGAAAGCATGGCTGCCCTCTCCACAAGTTACCAGTGTTCCTTGATTCCGTCATGAACATTGGCAATGAATGCGTGTGGTTTGGTAGTTCGCCTTCTCATACGGCCCGGCGTTAACTGAAATTGTTATTGTTTAACCCTGCGGAGCGTGAAATCATTCTAAATAATATTTATACTTTCTATTCGTACCTCACAGGAAACATCGTGCCTAAATTATAAACGTGAATCGGCTAATGCTGATAGAGAACTAATCGCTCTTGTTTTGAGAATCACACGAAACTGACTATATGGGAGCGGCGATTGCGCAGTCGGTGTAGCAGCCGGCTACAAGGCTGGCCCACATGAGTCGGAGTTCGAGTCCCGGTAGAGGCAAGAATTTTCTCTACGACGTCCAGACCTGTTGTAGGGCCCACCCAGTCTCCTATCCAATGGGTACCGGCGACGGTTTCCCCGGGGGTAAAGCGGCCGGGCCATGAAGCTGACCGCTCACCTCCAAGTGTCGAGCTGAAGAAAATTTGGATCCATACGTCCACTCCCCCCATACGCCAGCCTAGCGTAGTGCTTAATTAGTTGGCCACAAGGACAGCTTTATCTTCACTAACTCCATGGAGCTGAACCCTTTTTGAGAAGCTGATAATTGCGCAGCTACTCAAGAATTACCGTGTTCAGAAGAGCCCTCCAGTGGTCACTGTCGTGAATCGTGTGAATCTAATCCATAGCACCCATCGTAATTCTCAAAGATGTATATTAATATTATCCTCCCATTTACATCTAGGTCTTCATAACGGTCTCCTTCAGGATCTCCCACACTCATCTTCCGTTCGTGTTACATCACGTGACTTCATCATTGTGATTACAGGTTACTCATATGAAGCTCCTCATTATGCAGTTTTCTCCAGTAAATGTATTCTGTGAGAAAAACGCAGAGCCTGTAATGGTACGTATTTCTGTTTATGGTTTAGTTATCCCTGTTGTCAGTAGCTCACACGATATAGTGTCGATCGATAGGAAAACCAGTGAGAAAGAATCCGAAATGACATAGAAGGAATGGGTCAGCCTAATTTTAAGTACCGTATCGGAATATTTCTGGAGTCATTCAGGAAAACCACGATAGCCGGTTTCATGACCAAGATTCGAACTGAATACAAATGTAATTCGTTGCCGCTTGAGCCAACTTGTACTGATTGTACATGCCATTGTGATTTCAAAGCTCTTACAGGTCAGCAGGTCTCAGATTCATCAACATATTGTTGGATTAGTTAATGACATTATCGAGTAATGAGACTGAAGGAGGGAATCAGGCAACACTGGCTGTAACGGCAACGCTGTGTAGTCACGATTGGCGACTCCCTCACGAACTCACTACCTCCTTCGCTGTGTTGGCGAATCTTCTTTGGTTGTCTTTATGTCTTGCTTCGACACGTCGAAAACAAAAAAAGAAGCTTGCATTGAGTCCGTCTTCCAACCTTTAACAAGATTCTTTTTTTGAATCTATTTGCTTGTACCGTAGGACAAATAGGAAGGAATTTCCGTGCCCATATCGGAAGCTGCGTCAATTGGTCCAAGTTCGCGGCTTTGCCAATGTAAGAAGGGTAAAGTTATCCCTGTAACAGGCTTCCACATTTTCTAGACAATCGGCTCACAGATGGAGGTGAGGTTGTCAGTCTTACGTGCCGCCCATCCTTTACCCCCAAGAAGATTCCTGATACTCATTTCTGTTTAGAAGCTGAGTCGACCCCAGTGTCATAGTGGTGCTGAAAGGATTAGGTCAATTGAGAAATCCAATTACCTCATCGGGAATCGAACCCTCCTCAAGCAACTAGCTACCGCGTACCTCCGGCAAGGACCAAATGTTTCGACAATTAGTCCAGTCTGGGCATTGTTTTGTCTGTTTCTCGTTCTCATGGAAACCAAATGTAAAATAGTAACGGTAGCAATAAAGTGCAGTGTTTTAAGTCGGTATTACAGTGTTGACCTTTGCCGAAGAGGGCTACCTTTATATTGTTATTTTCGTGCTTGTTCTGTCAGCCATCTCACAAGCGTATTTAGTGGGAACGCCGTTCTTATGTGTTCCTGAAGGGGCTGTAATATTCAAGCATGGATGAGTAGAACGGTTGCCTGTAGATCTCATAGTTAGAGATCTTAGTTGTCAAATTATCACCTTGAATCTTTATTGTGCATTCCATTTGTATTAAAATGTATAGTTAGAAAAGGGAGAATGATATTAAAGGGGATCTTAGGATGAAGTGGTGTGAGCTGGACTGATCTGGCTGAGGATATGGACCAGTGGAGGGCTCTTGGTGAACACGGTAATGAACCTTCGAGTACCATAAAATGTTGGGAGTTTGAGTAGATGAGCGACTGGCGGCTTCTCAAGAAGGATTCAGCTGCATGGCGTTAGTCAGTTGGAAGAGGGAGGTCTGGTAGTAATGAGGCACCATTTCCGTGAATGGAATCTAGATACGTGTAGTTCAGGTAGTTGTAGCACCTCTGTAGGTTTCGTAGTTCCATAAGTCCATGACGAAATCAGAGTATTGCAAGACCTACCAGGAAATGTGTCATGAACTCGGTGGGTTTACCCCACATTTTGCGTAACTCAAATTAGGAGAAGAAAATAAACTTGTTGTCAAATAGTTATCCCTTTTGTATCATATTCAGGAAATTGCGGGTTCGAATCTCGGTTCAGACGTCGGTTGTTGCGAACTGAGGGCTTTTCCTGGATATCCTCAAGGAAAACTCCGAGTTGATGAGGTAGGAACTGTCCAGAAAAGGGCTACTTCAATTTGGAGGGCTGTATTTTTTTAATTGATAGGCCTATAAAAATAAAGCTATCCCTGCGACAGTCCGTGGAGGCCCATAGGGTTGTGAGACGATGAGAGTCCCACATTATCAAGACATTCGGCTTGCAGACGGCGGTGAGACCAGTCTTACACACCGGCAGGCCGCCCTTTACCCCCAGGAAGATTCCTGGTACTTATTTCTGTTAAAGAGTACAGTTCATACAAGTTGACCACGTGCTTAGTACACCCTTGCATAGCCCCGACGAAACGTTGATTTCCAGGTCTTGATGAACTCGGAGAGCTGTGATTTGGTGTGGGACGAACTATTGCTGTAAAAAGACTGCTCTCCCATCTTCCTGACAAATATCTTCTTCCAGCTTTGGAAGAGCCAAGTTCTCCAACGTATTCACCATCCGCTATATGAACGAGATTGCGTCATTGTCGGTTAGTGGCGTTGGCAGTTACGTCATCATCGTAAAGTTACTAGATTATACATTCGATATAATAAGAAGATGAAACAGTTCCGTCCAGTGTGACTGGTGAAGATTTTTCTGATTTCAATTCTTCATGCCCTTTATCTTTTTGTAATATTGTTAGTGTGACGGACCCCAGTGAAACAAATCAAATACACTCGATGTACTTCGGTATATTCTTACGCTGATAGGAAAATATCGAACATGTTGTGGCATGTCTGCTGAAGGCCAGAATTGTGAAGTTCACAGAAGCAGCCGGTTTCTTTTGTGTTCCGTAAGGTTTGCCTGCGCAGGGTATTGCGTACCCTTGTTCATAGGGTGGATGGACTTTTCAGCGCAGATGTTCGCAGTAATCATGGCTACGTCGAACAGTTTTTCCCTGCAGCTCTGTTATGAAGTAATTTCCATTAAGGAACACTTTTATAACTGGCATAAATTTTTTTAGCTAACCTTAATTTCAGTTTTTTTTTTTCAATAAACAGTAGGAATGCCGACGCTCAAAATGGCGTCCCCTGCATCCGCAGACTATCTGTCCGCCGTTCTCCTACAGGCGCAACATTCGCCAGTCTGCCATCTCCCAGCGTTCCATTCGATGTAATGAGATGCAATTACATAGAAATTTAACCACAGCAAATTGAATTACAATATGTAATGAGTAAAGGCGTTAGTCATGACGTCCGAAACAATCAGCGGCAGCAACGCCATCTGTTATCACACTGCGGTTAGCGTTCGCTTGTAAGCCTGAGAAGTGGCGCGCCCCGCGACTTTACCGCGAACTCCCAGCAAAATAATCTCCGCGTTACATTTATATTTTATATATTTAGAGGGTTAATGGTTAAGAAACTATAGCCGCTTAAAGCCCTGGAGTGGTTTTCTAGACATCCTGTGAACTTCCGGCTTCAGAGGGTTAAAGATGAAATCCTGAAGCCTTTTCGTTCAGGTAGCTCTGGTCTGTCAGCCTGTTTGGGGGACTCAAGGCTGAAGAATGCATTGTCCAGCGGCTCACAGCTGTTGCTTACTAACTGCCGTGTTGACCCTTGTCAACTCTTCATCGTGTTACACCGCGTGTAGATTTATGTTCTGACAGAAAGTAGCCCACATGACAAGCTGTTACGGATCACGGCGAGTGTTTAGGGACAAGTACCCTTTAACCCTTTGTGCACTGAAGTTTCGCATGAAGAACTTTTAAAAATTCAGTTTGTCTCATAGAAGATAAGCTGCATCTCCACTATGAAGGCCAACCAGTTAATGCTTATGGGGAAATAGTCATTGTTTGAAAAGTACTTCTGTCCTCTGAGATGTGACGCCGTGTAGTCTGGCGGAAGTGTAACTAAGTTCCGGGGAAGGGGACACATTGCAGATTAAAAAATATATTAAGCGAAGCTTGAAACCAGCAAAGAGCAAACAGTAAGAGTATTGTTAAACTTTCGCTAGCAATTTTTTCGATCCTGAGGATGGAATCAGAATGTTCATCGGAAACGTCGGCAAAAGCTGTGCCCGACTAGACGGCATCATAACCAGTAAGACAGTTATTCCTAGTCACTGCCGTTGAGAACCTCAAATCGAACAAAAATTTTTGTTAAGTAACCTCCATATATTTTAAGGGCGGTGGTAAATTTCTGTTGTCCCTTTCCTTCAAATAGGATCATGCAAGAGAAGAAAGTTTTAGGGCGTGCATGAAGTGTTTTACCGTGAAATATAAAATTAAGGTCTTTCCTTTCGTGCCATGAAGAGAGTTTTATTTTTTGGATGTTTTAAGAAGACATCGTCAATAGCGTATTATTGACTTATGGGCCATCGTAAGTCTGGCAATAAACCGTCTTGTCTGCCGGAACTTAGGGACGTAACGACCGAGACGTCGAAGAGGAAAACGTTTCATTCTACAGAAAATCATGCGTGCCAAAATGTTCACTACTTGCTGACAGGCTTCCGTAGCCGTAAATCTTAAAAGAAAACATCAAAATAACGCAAGGGAAAGCTCCAGTCTGTAACACCACTCCAATTCGTCACTCATGCTATAAAGAAACCAAGAAAGTTGCGGCACTGGATCCTTTTCTGAGGAAGCTGAATTCAATCTACACTCTCACGCTCTAACCCCCTGAAGTCCATTTTAATATTGTCCTCTCATCTACAGATATATCCCCAAAATTCATCCTTCCCTTTGTGTCTCCACTTCGATCGATTTGGCTCAGGATAGGCACCAGTGCAGTGCTCTTGTGAACACGGCGATGAACCTTCGGGGTTCCGTAAAATGCTGGGACTGGAGGCTTCTCAAGAAGAGCTAAGCTCCATGCAGTTAGTTTTAGTTATTTCATGTCTCCACTCATGCGTGCTGTATGTCCCCCCCCCGCCCCATCTAATGTCTATTGACCTCGTCGCCCTGATTTCAATCAAATTCGGATCTTATTTATCTGCATGCAAGCAGAATGAACGCGAGTAGAGGAAAAGAAACAAACTACAAAAACAGTGCGATTTATATCATTTGATTATTTGAACACATCAAATTTATCATTAAGAAGTGAAAAAAAGGCAAAATGTTATAACATGTATACCCGTTGCTAGATAATGACCGTAAACAGCAGCAGAGAAATCGTGTTCTCTACACGGTCCGAGCAGTAGCTACGTGATGGAACAATAGAAGTGTTTGGAGGTGTTTTCTATGGGGACCGTTCCGAATCTGTATAACGAGGAGCGGCTGCCATTACAAGAGAGTCTACAGACGGCAGCTAGAAGAGTGGACATAAGTTGTGAGACATTCGCCGGCCAGTAAGGGCATGAACACGGAAACTGAGGAAGCTATGGCGTTGAAGCCGTTACCAGGCGACAGCCGGTGAAGATACAGCAGACTGAGAAGACTTATTGCGCTGTATAGTGTGTGAATTAGCGAGATCGCCATAGGTACTTGTAGTTACGATCTGTCAAGTGTTCATTAAATCCACTTACCAATCTAAACCTCGTCTGTAGTCACGCATACACGCGGCAATATATACATTTACAGTGAATACAGTTAGTACTTTAAGGATTGGAGGTACCCTTGCTAGTATAGAACATGACAGCAAGAAATAATTTCGGGTGAGTGTCAGTATACAATAATAGTAAATGAGTGATGTTGGTAAGAACAGACTATACAGTTAATAACGGAATCAGATTTTTACATTCTCTTGACTACGTTACCGGCTGGACAACCTCGGTGTTCGATTTCTGGCAAGGTAGCAGGTTTTTCTCTTCTCTAGAGCATCCAGACAGGGGGCTGTTTCCCCGGGGGTAAGCCGGCCGGCCGGCGCGTGTAGCTGACCACACACCTCCATATAGTGCCGGTCAAGAATACGTGGAGACTACTTGTACCTCTTCATACGTCCTTACGGCGTGATGTTTAATTAAGCGCTGGGTCGTAATTATAATACAGATATTTTAACCTTAGATATGTTGGCCTTTTTCTTTATTGCTAGTGGGGTGGGACTAAGTCCCTTGTACTGCGGCCACTTCTGGCCTATTGTACCAGCCCCAGATGATAGGTGAGGGTGATTGTGGAGCAATTGCTGGAATGAAGATTGGCAGGGGAAACCGAAGTACTCGGAGAAAACCTGCCCCAGCGCCACTTTGCCCACCACAAATCCCACTTGACCAGACTCGGGATCGAACCCGGGCCGCCGCGTTTGGAAGCCAGCGACTAACCGCTTGAGCTAGGGCGCGGCCTTTCTTGGCCATTACACTTGTAGTAATTAATCTCGGAACAACAGGTCATACAGTGTAAACAAGTTTGATGTATACAATCCAATATGTAAGGCTATATAAATATCGGCTTATGTACATTAAACATGTTTTCACGGGTTCGAGACGTTGAGGCTCACACATTTTCTAGACAGTCGGCTCACATGGCTGTGAGGTTGTCAGCCTTACGCGGCGGCCGCCCTTTACCCCCA
The DNA here is from genome assembly GCF_002891405.2 of Cryptotermes secundus. NCBI lineage: Eukaryota > Metazoa > Arthropoda > Insecta > Blattodea > Kalotermitidae > Cryptotermes > Cryptotermes secundus. Next base: position 749,549 of record NW_019743170.1, on the reverse strand, counting down.
GGAAGATTCCTGGTACTCATTTCTGTTAGAAACAAAGTCGACCCCAGGGCCATAGTGTAGGTGGAAGGATTAGGTCAATTGAAAAGTCCAGTGACCATATCGGGAATCGAACACGCAGCCTTCCGGCTTGTAGCATAGTGCCCCAGGTAATGAATTAAGGATAAAAGTAATGCACGCCCTAAGATACAGTCGGTAGCCGTGCCGTAGCTCAGGTGGATAGTCGCCGGCTTCACGCCGCGGCGGCCCGAGTTCTAGCTTAGGTCAGGTCATGTGGGATTTGTGGTGGACAGTGTGGCACCGGGGCAGGTTTCCTCCGCTTTCAATAATCACCCCACGCTATATAAACTGTTCATTGGCAGCGTCGTTGAATAACCAACTTAAAGAAATTGAACTGTGGAACCAGATGGAGCTGTTGCTGCAATCCCAGTTCATACTTTCAGACGCCAAGAGACAGGCGATCATATATTTTGTTGTGCCAAGTTTAGAAGAACAAAGAGAAAATTTTTATCACAGAGTCATAAAGCGTCCTGTAGTTATGACTGTGACAGGATGCTCGGTTTCTGAAGGACAGGTCGTTCTAAATTTGAATCGTTATTGGATGGTTAGAGGGTTCTTTTTTCTTGAATTTCTGAACTAGTGTAAGTTGCAGGGAACCATGTCTGCGTTTTATTGTGCACTCCGGTGTGAACGGACGGACCGTGGCCATAAAACAGTTTTCTGACTGAGAAAGCTGCCCAATAGACGTGGGCGAGGTTCAAATGTTATTGCGTTGACTACAAAATGAATAGCCTCTCTTTGGTTCTCATTGCTAACATACGAAAAACGAAACGTAATGTTGACCCATATTTCCTGTTGTTCCATTTATTTATTCTTTGAGGGGGGGGCTTATTGAACTGCCCCTTTAGTAGCTGCAGACAATGCAGCGTTGAGTGTTAGAATGAATTGTAATGGAGGTGGAAGTTAGATGCCGTGGCCAATTTTAAGGCTTAAGATAGCTAGTAGATCCTTTTGAAATGTGTGGCACATTCAAATATTTGGGACCCACGGTAACAAATGAAAAATTTGCTTCAGGAGAAAGTTAAGATGAGATTGAACTCGGGTAATGCTTGCTACCATTCAGCCCAGAACTTTTTTTTTCCTGTAGTTTTGTATGGGTGTGAAACTTTGTCTCTGATATTAAGGGAGGAACACAGACTAAGGGTGTTGAGAATATTTGGACCGAAGAGAGATGAAGTGACAGGAGGTTGCAGAAAACTGCATAATGAAGAGCTTCATAACTTGTACTCTTCTCCAAGAATAATTAGAATGAGCAAATCAAGGAGGATGAAATGGGCAGGGCATGTAACACGCATGAGGGAGAAGAGGAATAAATACAGGATTTTGGTGGGAAAGCCGGAAAGAAAGAGACGTAGGAGGGAGGATAATATTAAAATCGATCTTAGAGAAATAGGATAGTGTGGTATGGACTGGATTGATCTGGCTGAGGATAGGAAATATTGGAGGCCTCTTGTGAACACGGTAATGAGCTTTCTGGTTCCATAAAATTTTGCAAAATTCTTGAGTAGCTGAGTGACTGGTGGTTTTTCAAGGATTCGGCTCCATGAAGTTAATTATATATTTGGCTTGGTAATTTAGGTAGAAGGCAGAACTATAAAAACACTGTGAAGCGAGTTAGAACTACGTTTTGCGCGTCCCATGAGAGGAATAGTGGCTGAAACCTATTCGTCCTTACTCCCATTTTGCAGGTAAGGCCTCAGTTGTCTGGTACAGCGGCTGTGGCATTTGTCGGATCTTTTCAGCCATTGCAGCAGGCACTGTGCTTATATTCCCCACTATAGCCGCTTGCTATTATGAAACTTTTTCGTATCTGTGAATGTGTTCCGCTTTCTTTTATGAGTTTTCAGGTCCCTGGAAATAACCATTAAAATATTTTGGCTTAAGCTTTTACGTGAGAAGAGAAACGTAAGGTTTGAGATGCCCTTGAATAAGGGTTTTCATACTTGTTTACGTCTTTAGGAAGGGTTCAAGCGATCCTTTGTGGTTGACCATTGGGAATGTGACAGATGGAGAGCAGGGAAGGGTTAAAAGCAGACCTCTCGTTACGTTTCCCCTTCGCTTAGCTATTTTGACACTGTCTCAAGGTTACGAAAGGCTGGAAGTGTACCAGAAGGCCAAGGCTGATCCTTCTATTGTTTATCTAAAACATCTTACAGGGTGCGCTGTATTCTGAGGTTCTGACCTTGCGAAAGAGGAGCCATATGCTTTCAGTGAGACTTCAGGTTTAACCGATTTTGGCTTCGATCTTGCGTTCAAAACAGAATCTAGTAACTCTCTAAGAATGACGTTACGTTTTTCGTTTTGAGGCGGTGACGAGCACTGAAAGATGTGTTAGACATAGTATATAGTAGACGCAAAAAGAAAAATGAAACGCTTCAAGGTTACAGCACTGCTGCCACAAGGGCAGAACATTTGCCGGAACTTCTCGCTTCATCCTGCTGTAACGTTTTGATCTGCAGAGCAGATGTTTGCGACTGCTGCGTTCACCTTCCTCTAGCGCTCAAAATTTAAGAGAAACTGTGGAGATGTACCTCCAGAAGAGGCCGTGGTGGCCCATACGGTTGTGAGATGTCGAGGCTCCCACATTTTTCTAGACGGTCTGTTCATAGATGGCGGTGAGGTAGTCAGCGTTACACCCCGGTCGGCCGCCCTTTACCCCCCCCCCCACCAGGAATATTTCTGTTAGTGGCTCAGTCGACCTCAGGGCCATAGTGCTCCTGCCAGGATTAGGTGAATTTAAAAATCTCTTTAGAGTTGGCCGTAGGATCTCTTTAAATATCCTCTTGAAACATTTCGCATTTTCAACGGTGAAGTTAGATTTTCCAGGACCTGTTTGCTCACTTAAGTCAGTATATTGTGTAGGATCAGCAAGTGCGTTTTTCTGAGTTATAATACTGGATATTTTATTTATTTCTTCCGGTTCTATAAAATATTTGGGAATTCCTGAGTATCTCCAAGGACTGGCGGCTTCTCAAGAAGGGCTCAGTTCCATGGAGTTAGTCTTTTATAAGTAAACGCAGAGAAAGCAAAGTATGTGTTGATGTTTATTGTCTCCTGAACGCAGGGTAAAAATGTAACATAGCTAATAAAGCATTTTAATTTGTAGCGAAAACTTGACTAGGACATCCTTTGAAAATGGAATTGAAAACGAGGATTAATTATGGTGTATTTAAGGACGCTGTTAATAGCACCGAGTTATAGGATGGTAGTGAACAGTGAATTTAAAAACATGTAAAATGCAACGGCTAATATCCCGTCGTCTGCCCTAGGGACGGAGGAAAGGCGCGATGAACCTCACGATAGTCAAGACCCCAGTGAGATTCGAACCATTCAGATCTTGAGTACGAGTTGTAAGAATTACCGCTTGAGTCAGTTGTTGCGGAAGTTACCATGTAGTGGCAGTGTTTTGGATGGATATGTTGCCTCCATCTTCACGGTATACCCTGAATCGTTGGCATCTACATACCATACAACACAACAACATACACGATAACCTTAGCTTTGCGGTTGCTTCTGCTGATTTCTTACTGTTCCATCCTGTACATGGAGTCGATGTGTACGTCCTAAACGTCGGACTGTCCGAACTAAACGGCCTCAAAACCCAGAAAACAGTATTCGTCAATACATTTTTTTTAATTCGCTTAGTAGTGGGTGGAGTCCAACTGGGTCCACTCGGCACGGCGGCCACTGATTGGCCTATTGTAGCCTGCCCCGGGTGATTATGATGATGGAGAATTTGGTGGAATGGAGATTGGCAGGGGAAACCGAAGTACTCGGAGAAAACCCGCCCCATCGCCACTTTGTCCACCACAAATCCCACGACCAAACCCGGGCCGCCGCGGTGGGAAGCCAGCGCCGCCCTCGTCAATTCATTGTGCTGCTTAGGAGTCGGTATGGGTATGGACTGGACGGCTTTTGTTCGATTCCAAGCAAGGGCAAGGGAATTTTCCTTTTCACAACGTCCAGACTGGCTTTGGGGCCCAGTTAGCTTCCTCTCCAATTGGTACCATGGAAGATTTGTATGGGGGTAAAGCGGCGGGGGTGTGAAGCTCACCATCTAATGCCGAGGTCAAGAATGGTGAAGCTATACCTTCACTCCCCGATGTCTTCATGTTATAGTGCTTAATTAATTAAGCGCTGTATTGTTTATTGGAAGCTTTGTTAATTTTATATCCCTGAAGACAAAGGCAAGATTGTCCCTGTACTTAACTAATTAAGCGCTACGCCATGAAGGCGTATGGAGGAGTGTATGTATAGATCCACATTATCTTGACCTCAACACTCGTTAGACATGAGTGATCAGCTTCACGCCCCTGCCACTTTACCCTCTTGTAAACAGCCCCCGGCAACTTTCCGATAGAGGTCGGTTGGTCCTCAGAGTCGGTCTGGACGACGTGGAGAAAAGAATTACAGACCCCTAAAGGTGGCTCAAATGCAGTAAAGATGATGAGTCAGTTGGTTGTACTAGACGATACTTTGTCAGTAGAACACACGAACTATTCAAAGGCAGAAGTTTCTTCTATGATATTTGCTTACATAAAGTTTTGCAGCACGGATCCCGTCCGGTTATTTAGTTGTCACAGCTCGTGCTAACCACGCACCTTATTACCCGTGGTGCTGTAGTCATCATGGACACTGCCCAGTTCTGCAATTGTATCGCTGTATTGTCAAGGACATGGATAATTCCATGGGCTAGGAAACTTGTTGCAAAGATTGTTGAACTCGTCATTGCTTAGAAACGTAACAACCTGTCATTGTCATAACCGGTTCCGGGCTCACGAACCGGAACCGAGCATTTTACCTTTCATATCGCTGGCAGGAGCAATGATGCATTGGCCACCACGGATCGCACCTAAACCCAGCATTTAGTGTACGTACCGTGCATACGGAAATGGGTCTCGTATCTAAACCAATGGTTCCAAACTTTTTAGGGCTACCGCCCACCATGGTTCCTTAAACTCATCCCCAGTGCCCCCTACCCCACCCTAAAAAACCTTCAGAAGAGCGGTTTGCACTATCCACTAAGGAAGATAACAGTAAAATAAGATACCACATTTAGTACAACATGTAGTCGGTATAGCGACTGGCTACGGGCTGGACGACCGAAGGCTTAGAGGTCGGGTCCCGGTAGGATCAAGAATTTTCTCTTCTCCACGTCATCCAGACCGGCTCTGGGGTTCACCCAACCTATCCAGTGGGTACCGGGGGCTCTTTTATCAGGATTAAAGCGGGCGGGAGTGAAGCTGAACACTTACCTCCAGCTGGTGTGGAGCTATACATCCACTCCCCCATATGTCTTCATGGCTTGGTCCTTAATTAAACACAGGGACAACTTTAGCTTGCGACACTTAGTAACTGCTTCACTGTGAGTATCCTCTTAATGCGGTGAATGTGGTCGACCAGTGTCTGGTGTGAAGTCACTTCAATCGTAAATAAGCAAACGGCGCTTGGAGGAGCCCACCTCGAACGCCCTCTTGCTTCTTAGTGCCCCCGGAGGTCGGTACGACCCACTTTCGGCACCACTGGTGCAACCCATTTGGGATGTTGCGTTGTCATTACCAAATCACCATATCAGAAACCTCAGAATCACTAGATCCTGTTTTCAGCATGCACAGCTAAGCAGAATCGCCATACCGCACAGGGACTTCGCTTCCGTGAGGTTGGCTACTCTGTGTGCAACGTGCCGCAAAGATGGTTTCAGAAGCAATGACATATTTTTCTTAAACCTTCTACAATACTTCCTTCAAGATTCATGTAAAGTGCTTAATTAAGCACGAGGCCATGAAGACGTATGGGTGCGTGTAGGTGTAGCGCCACGCAATCTTAAACCTCGGCACTAGATGGCTGTGAGCAGTCAGCTGCATACCGTGGTCGCTTTAAACACGTGGATGGAGCCCACGGTACCCATTGGAATGAAGGATGGGTGAGCCCCAGAGTTTGTGTTATGACGTTGAGAATAAATGCATCATCTAAGATTCGAACCCCGATTCCTCGGTTGTCCATTCTAGACACTATGCCTTCTCTCCCTCATACATGTGTATGGTGTGGTGATGGTAAACACAAGGACGCCTCTTGCTGAAGTACTGCGGCTTGTCGCAGAGAGGAGAGAGTAAAATCCACACTCTCGTAAGAAAAGAGAGAATGTGCTTTAGAGAGGAGGATAAGAGAGACCAGGTCGTCGGGAGGAACACAGATGGATTATGTATGTATGTTGTGTGTCTCATCTCTCTTTCTCGGGTTTAGTTTGGTGTCTTAATATAATACGAGTACTAGTGTTTTGGTATGCCCCACCTCTGCGTAGCCTTTCCAATGCCAAGCCTATTTGAAAGCATTGCGTGCAGTGGCGGACTGACTAGAGAACTCAACAGGTTCTGAGTCCCTCACGCCGCATGGACCTTACGATCTCATGTAGTTTAACGACGCTGTATCATCAGACTATATTGAATGGATAGCGTAGTTGTTTGAGGCACTACGCTACAAGCCGGAATGGATAGCGTAGTTGTTTGAGGCACTACGCTACAAGCCGGAGGGTCGCGGTTTCGATTCCCAATGAAGTCATTGGATTTTCCAGTTGACCTAATCAATCAAACCGCATTATGACCCTGGAATCGACTCAGCCTCTAACAGAAATGGAGTACCAGGAATCTTCCTGGGTGTAAAGGGCAGCCGGCGCATAAGGTTGACAACCTCACCGCCTTCTGTGAGCCGATTGTCTACAAAATGTGGAAGCCTCGACGTCTTACATCCCTATGGGACTCCACGGCCTGTTTCAGGGGTAGCTTTACCTTATTTTTTCCTTATGTTAAGTAATTAACCACCAGTACATGAAGGCATATGGGGGAGTGGAGATATAGCTCCATCATTCTTGACCTGGGCACAAGATAGAGATAGAGGTGAGTGAGCAGCTTCACGCCCCTGCCTCTTAACCCCCTGAAAAAAGCCGACGGTATGCATTGGTTACGGAGGCTGGATGCGCCCCAGAGCCCATTTGGACGTTGCTGGGAACAGAAACCCGGCCCTCCAGCCCGATTACGTAACGACGCTGCCAGTAGCTAGAGCACATAGCGTCGAATGATAGGGTGACTGATTGATTGGAAGGGATTTGAAAGGAAGCGGTCCTGTCCTAATCGAGGTACTATATCGGAATTTTGCATGCAGCGCCTAAGGAAAACCACGAAATGCCTCAGGATGCTTAGTGTCCCCACCGAGATTGGAACCTAGCACTTCGCGTTTACGTAATATAAGTCGAAAAGATCCTCCGTCTCAAGCGATGGGCGCTGGAACTGGTCCTACCATCTGCGTAGGCCTGTTTGTGCTTTGAGGTTATGTAAGTAGTGAGAGGGGTGTTACGGGAGAGCTCACGACTTCTGCTCGCCCTCAGTTACGTCCAAAACATCTGTGTTCAGAAACGAGCAAGATAACAGGAATTATAGACGCCTGGCGCTTTTGCTGACGGTCGATTAAACTTCGTATGTTATCGCCAAACTTTAGGTTCGTTTGTAAGAACAACAAAACAGGATTCTATAAACTTAAAAAAGAAAGCCTGATCTTGCGGGCTTCTTCTTTAAGGAAAGTTCCTGCTTGAGGCTCTGGGTCTTACAGAGTGATTCTACAATATTGTCGGGGTTTCCATGACTTATAATTTTCAAACCTGAAACAAAAGTAAACTGCTTTAACTCAACCAACCAGGGCATAATTGCGGAGAGTACAGAGTTGCCAAATAAAACTTTTGGAGTTTCGCTTTCATATTCCGTAAGCAATTTTATTAAGTTATTTCCGTTTTGAAAATTATAGGCCACGGAAACTGCGACGGTAATTTAGAATCACCCTGTATTTTAATGAATCTTTTGACTTCAACATTAATGTGATTGACCAACATGGCGGTACATTTAAAGGTCACTTGGGTCATCCGTTAATACGGTAAGTACTGAATTATGAATTAAACATTATGTTAAGCACACTTTGTGATCGCATCTGTTCATAGTAATTTCCACCAGCATAAGGCAGAAAAATATGAATGTACCTGAACATGAGCTTATAATTTCGTATTGGCACCATGTTGCAATTTTTTTAAATACGAGTATAGAGCAAAATTTGTAAATGTGTATAATCTGTCAACATACCAAATTTCACATGTCCGTCTTTAACGGTTCATTACTTATTGCTACATAGCAAAAAATCTGAATTCTTGCACCATATTTGTTTCGTAAAAGTTGTGTGGGGCCTAACTGTCGACAGATCCTGAGCGCATCAAATTTCATTACTAATCATTGAGTTGGTACAGTGGGGGCAAGAGACGTTTGTCTCCACACTGTCCGGACCGGCTGTGGGGCCCGCCCAGCTTCCTCTCCAACGGGGCGGGGGTTAAAGTGGCGGAGGTTGAAGCTTGCCACTCACCTCCTCCTAGTATCGTGGTCAAGAATGGTGGAGCTATCCGTCCAGTGCCCCACATGTCTTCATGGCGTGGTAAAAGCTAAAAGTGTAAAGTTGTCCCTGTGCCTTACTAATTAAGCACTACGTCATGGACGCGTATGGGGAAGTGGATGTATAGATCCACATTTTCTTGACCTCGGCACTAGCTGGATGTGAGTGGTTAGCTTCATGCCCCTGTCGCTTTACCCCCGGTACCCAGTGGATAGGAGACTTTTCATCGCGTGGTGCATAATTAATTAAGTACAGGGACATCATTGCCTGTACGGCTGTACCATACCTACGTAAGTATATTAGGGTTGCTCGCATTTTTCCTTATTATATTTGTTTAGTTGATAAATTTTAAATTACACAGATGAGGTAACCTCCAGTGACAGCGTTGTCCAACTTTCACTAATGCTTTGAAGCACG
>NW_019743170.1:717510-740597 GCF_002891405.2 Cryptotermes secundus | reverse complement strand
TTTTAAGGTGGTGGACAGAAAAGAAAACTTTCCTGCTTTTAAGGTTCCCAGGTGGCACAAGTCTTTCTGGCAGACATTTTAGAGGCAGGGTAAATCGTTAGGAAGTGTACTTCGATGTTAATTTTTTTAGATTATTACACGTTGTGGTCTGGGAGGCACGCGGTAGCGTGGTTGGTTGAGTGGCTATGCTACAAGCTGCAAGGTCGCGGGTTCAAGTCCCGATGAGGTCATTTGATTCTTTTCAATGGACCTAATCCATCCAGCCGCACTGTGGCCCTGGGGTCGACTCAACCTCTAACAGAAATGAGTACCAGAAATTAATTAAATAATTTTCCCGGGGAGTAAAGCGCGGCCGGCGCGTAAGGCTGACAACCTTACCGCCATCTTTGAGCCGATTGTCTAGATCAGGCATGTCAAACTCAACTTGTACAGAGGGCCACCTCAGCCCTATAAATAATAGTCCAGGGCTGCACATCAAAATAGAAATATACATTAGATTTTGATACAAGGAAATTTAATTCTATTTATTATTTAGGAATAATTTCAATATAATTACCTAAAGTCACATATCTTACAGTTTTAAAAAGCAAGAGAATGTCATTTTTGACAAGTATCAAACAGCTTTTCAATATGTAAAAAGAGAGATTACACAAGAAATTATGTTAGAAATAGCAAAACATTGAATTTCCTGCAGCCTGCTAATTTATGTCTGCGTGAGACTTCTTGTCTTCTGGTCTGTTGGAAAATTGTCTTTACAAAAACATTTCTACTAAAATTTTAATATTGATTTTAATATCAATTAGCTCTAAAAGTTTAGGGGCCGCATGTTTGACACGGTTGGTCTAGATAATGTGGAACCCTCAACGTCTCGCAACGCTATGGGCCTTCACGGCCTGATACAGGGATAGCTTTACTTTTTACTTTTACACGTTGTCTAGGGAGATATTATCGAAGACGTTTCGGTAATACGTGCTACCACCATCTTCAGGCTTTCAAGTCGATCAGGGGCTGTACTGCGTTCGATTGGAATTTCGAGAGCTGTATTACAGTTAAGTGACCGCCTCTGTGGTCTAGTGGTCAGGGTCCCTGCCTACAGATCCAGAGGTCCGGGTTCTGTTCCCGGCGCTACCACATTTTCTGAGAAGTAGTGAGCATGGAACGGGGTCCACTCAGCCTCGTGAGGATATTTTAGGAGCTATTTCAAGGAAATGGAGGCTTCGGTCTAAAAGAAACCGAGATTAACGGCCTTGGGGATTTGTTGCGCTGACCACGTGACACCCTCTCTCCGCTAAAGTTGGCACTAACTTCGCCGACAAGCGGCGGTCGCTCGGTCGGTATAGTTCGCTTGCGGACTCAAGCCACATAGTTTCCTTTTTTTTTCATTACAGTTAAATTGGAAATGTTACCCACATGTCCTCAGTACACAGACCAGCGTCTTAGTACTCTTTAGGGAAATAATCGTTAAATATTATTATTCTTCGCGATGTGACGCCGTGTAGTCCGGCGGAAGTTCACCAACTTTTCTGAGGAACGTACTGCTTCCTTTTTCAGGGCCGAAAAGTAAACCAAGCAAGAAAACTGTTGGTTGCATGGGCTATTTTTCAGCCCTGAAAATGGAGGTAGTACGTTCCTCTGGAACGCTGATGATATATCGGACTACACGGCTTCGTATTTCGTGAAGGTAATATTTTTAATAGCCATGCTGTGCTAAGCTAAGATCACTGTTTATTTTGAGACTCGAACGAAACAGATAATATACATTCCGTGTACGAATTGCGGAGTTTTTAAAACGTTAAAGCAGCTGGACTGGATAGCTGTCACTACATGAAACAGTTATAATAAAAGTGACAGTTGTTGCTGGTCTTGGGCTGTACGTTCACGGTCCTACTTACGAACCCTCAAACTTGAAGCACGGCCCTCAGTTAACCTTGTTTTTGTGTCAAACATTACGTGAAAATGGCGGAAAGATATAGCCAAACATTAAAATAAACAAAACCCCACTCAGCAAAGCAACACCACAAACCGTCTGTGTTTTAAATAATCACGAATGTTACAACAAAATTTCTGCTCTTTGAATTGTTTACTTGTAGCACATTCAATTTGTTAGTTCAGCTCAGTCGGTATAGCGACAGTCTACGAGCTGGACGGCCCGAGTTCGATTCCCTGTAGTGCAAGAATTTTTTCTTTTCTCCACAGCATCTAGACCTACTCTGGGGCCCCCACCCAGCCTCATATTCAATGGGTACTGGGAGTAAAGCAGCAGGGGTGTTGAGCTGACCACTTACTTTCATGTAGTGTCGGACGTCGAGAAAAGTGGGTCTATACCGCCACGCCCTCATGTCTTCATATCATAGTGCTTACCTAATTAAGCACAGGAGACAACTTTATAGTGTTGAACGAAGAGACCTGCGGAACAGCTACGACTCCCATGTTACTGCGCGCTGAAAAGTAGTCTTCACGTTCATTTATTTCATCCGTTCTTAAAAGGCATTTATATGTTGTTTCGGGGGGGAGGGGGGTTGAAGTGTCGTTAAGATATGGTGCTGTGCATTAGTGGCACAATGGACACGCGCGTTACAGAATTTCGACAAGGAATTTAACATTTTAACTTCAGATTCCGGTAGCAACAAAATGGGGCGTAGATAGTGCTGTGTCCTCGGCCCCCGGTTGACTTCGTGCCTTGCGCCCCCGTTACAGGAGATAGTCTTCTGTGAAGAAATGCCCACAAGAATGAAATGAAAAATATTTCTGAAATAATAAATAGGATTATACCTCATCGCAACCCTTTAGTTATTACATTGCACTCTAGTAGAATTGTTATAACTTTCCTGTTTGAATATCTTTAGTATTTATGGTTTCTTTTTATATCTTTGGTTATTTTTGGTTCAATTTTTAATTGTTGTTGGTGTTATTACTGCTACCGTTTTTGCTATTATTATTTTTGTTGATAATGAAAATATTTCATTTGATGCTAAACTTGCTGCATAGATGAATAGAACTAGTATTCCTCCAACCTACTTGTTGTGCGCTCTGAATTGTCGGACATACATCTCAAATGTAATTGTTTATAAAGTCTGTAAATGCTCTGGTAGATGGATGGCCGAGGGGTCGTAGTTCGAGTCCTGATAGGGGCGAGGTATTTTTCCTCTCTGCGTCATCCAGACAGGCTCTTGGCTCACCCAGACTCCTATCCAATGGGTACCGGGAGCTCTTTCCCCTGGGGTAAAGCGGCCGGGCCATGAAGCTGACCACTCAGCTCCATTAGTGCTGAAGTCAAGATCTGTACCTCCACTCCCCCCATTCAGCTTCATGGTGTAGTGCCTAATTACTTCACTTTACTGTTTTATCTTTCCGGCAGTTCGGTTCGTAGCCGTTAACGATACGCTATAAGATATTTATTAAATTCTAATAGTTCAAATGTTGAACGATCTTATTTCAGGTCCCTTTGTTGATTTTAAGACAATATTTCCTAGATTAATGTCAAGGAGAATGAGGTGGGCAGGTCATGTAGCAGAATGGGGGAGACGAGGAATGCGTATAGGATATTGGTGGGAAAGCCAGAAGGAAAGAGACCACAGGGAAGACCAAGGCGTAGGTGGGTGGTTCACTTTACTGTTTTATCTTTCCGGCAGTTCGGTTCGTAGCCGTTAACGATACGCTATAAGATATTTATTAATTTCTAATAGTTCAAATGTTGAACGATCTTATTTCAGGTCCCTTTGTTGATTTTAAGACAATATTTCCTAGATTAATGTCAAGGAGAATGAGGTGGGCAGGTCATGTAGCAGAATGGGGGAGACGAGGAATGCGTATAGGATATTGGTGGGAAAGCCAGAAGGAAAGAGACCACAGGGAAGGCCAAGGCGTAGGTGGGTGGACAGTATTAGAATGGATCTTAGAGAGATAGGATGGGATGGTATGGATTGGATAGATCTGGCTCAAGATAGGAACCAGTGGAGGGCTCTTGTGAACACGGGAATGAACCTTCGGGTTCCATAAAATGCTGGGAATTTCTTGTGTAGCTGCAGAATTGGCGGCTCCTCCAGTAGGGCTCAGCTCCATAAGTAAGTAAGTAAGGGTTAAAATAATGAAAAATATGAAGAAAGCAGTCTTCTGGGATTTGGCACCGTGTATATGTGGTGTTAACCGACGTTTCGGAGGAACGTATCGCCTCCATCTTCAGGGTAGAAGAAAAAGTAAAAGCAGTCTGCTTTTACCGTTCTCACGGTCTTGTCGCTTGCAGATTTCTTATACTTTTTCTTCTACCCTGAAGATGGAGGCGATACGTTCCTCCGAAACGTCGGTTAACACCACATATACACGGTGCCAAATCCCAGAAGACTACTTTCTTCATAGTCACCGCCGTGAAAACCTCAAATCTTACAATGAAAAATATGTTTCAGCCCTGAGCCCTATGAATGGAACCCTCTTGTTATGAACTTATCAGTTTCGATTTATGGTCCGAAGTGGTAAAACACGATTCTTCTGCACAAACCATTTTCTTAAAATCCGAAATGGCAAATTTTCGTTGAAAGTTGGCAAGTCATTCGGATTTTCACACATATCAACACCATAATAAAGCCTGGTTTCCGTATAAGCGTGGAGACTACCGTATATTCCATAAATCGTTCCACCAGTTTTGTTGAGTTTCAGTCAGGGGAGAATCTCACAAATTTGTATTTTGTTATCCCCGTTTTTAATTAAATTTATGCCTGATAATCTTGAGAGAACACCGTCAATAGTTCTGCATTCTACAGTTTGAAGTAAACGTTTCTCAAAAGTACAATTTCTTTATTAAAACCGTCACAATACAACTATATTAAGGTCAGTGCCAAGTTTGGATTTGCTACATGTTTCGCCTATTAAAAGCCATCATCAGGCAAATACAAATTGGAGTATTCTATGTTTTGTGTACTTTAATAAATAGTTTTGGAAGCTTGTGATGTAGATGTAGTAATATTAATGTTAATTATTTAGTCAGTATTACAAAGTATTGTCCGTTCTGTAGGGAATTTAAACAACAAAGTTTCTCAAAAGGTTACGTTGCTCCTGTCCTTAATTACGACGCCATGAAGACATTGGGGAGTGGACGTAATAGCTCCATGTATTCTTAACTCCGGCACTAGTTGAAGGTGGGCAATCAACCTCACGCCCCTGTCGCTTTATCATCGGGGAAATGACCCCCGATATTCGTTTGATAGGAAGCTGTATGGGGCCCAGAGGCCCCGATTTCTCGGTCACCCAGCCCCTAGCCTGTTTTTTCTTGAGAAACTAATAGTCGCTAAGGTTACCAATGCGTTCCTAGCTGTTATAATACCCGAAGGTTCATTAACGTGTTCACAAAAGCAGTTCCGGTATTTGTCCTCCGGTGGGAAATTCAAATATACAGGATGATTCTAAATTATTGTCGAGGTTTCCATGGCCTATAATTTTCAAACGGGAAAGAGAAAAGTAAAACTGCTTACGGAGTAGGAAAGTGTAACTCAATCAAGATATCAGTGCGTCGATTACAGCTTTTGCCAAATAAAACTTTTTGAGTTCCACTTCCATATTCCATCAGCAGTTTTATTCTGTTGTTTCCGGTTTGAAAATTGTAGGCCATGGAAATCCTGTAGTAATTTAGAATCACTCTGTACATACACAGGATTTTTCTTCGTGAGATTAGTATCAGGTATCTTCCTGGAGGTAGAGGCTTGCCGGCCCGTAAGCTGACAACCTCACCGCTGTCTGTGAACCGATTGTCTAGAAAATGTGGGAGCCTCGATGGCCTATTACAGGGATAGCTTTGCCTTTTTTTTTTTTAAGTTGCCTGCACATATTATGGTATACCCTTGTACGTAGAGTAGATGGATTTCAGTGTTTTACGTTGAGGGGCTGTTCATGATCTGTGCCTGTTCACTAAGCAGGTTGGCCCAAGCCATAACTCTTCTGACTACGAAGAGTTCTGTCTTCTGGTATGTAACGCCGTATAGTCTTGTAGAGGTCTACCAACGTTTCAGGGAAATACGTATGGCGCATCCGTCTCCAGAGTCAAAGAGTAGGCCAAGGAAGAAGCCGGCGGAAAGCCTCACATTCAACGCTTCAGATTTTCCTTTGGAAAGTGCACGGTTCGAACCTCGAAACACTGAGTATTTTGTCTGAGAATTTTCGTGCTTTTCCTCCTTCCATCAGAATGGATGTAAAAATATCTTAAATGAACCCTTTGAAAACCGAACTTCATCTAAATAATATATATAAATCCCGTTCCTACCTCACAGGAAACACATTAAGTCACCGCTACAAAGCCCAACCAGTTAATGCTGTTTAGGTAAACAGACACTGTTTACTCTCAGAATCAGCAGGTGGTACATGTACTAACCACTAGCCTCTAAAAGGCTAAGTTACGATTGCTCTTATCCCCAACATTTCCAGTTTATTAACATTTGCCGTCATTTTTCGCCCCCAAATCAAGAGTACAGTAGGCCTACATCATTTTAATTACAAAAAAATATTCTTTTTGCTCGCCGCTTTGGTCTGGTAATTAAAATTCAGTTGATTATAAATACGAGTGTTAAGGGTTGTGTTTATTTCGATCAAAATGAATTTGGGCTTGGAGGGTTGAATATTTTGTGAAAACCAAAACGCTGTCGTCATGTCAAGAAGGCCGGAACGCACTCCTTTATCATTCGACACTCTGTGATCTTCACTTACTTGCAGAGGCTTTGAATAAACTACAAACAAACTGGAAGAGTATCACTTGTGGGCTGTCCATGACTGATTATCATGCGATAGCTTAGGCGGTTAGTCGCCGGCTTTCCACAGCGGCGACCCGAGTTTGATCCCAGGTCAGATCACGTGGAATTCGTATTGAAAAAATGAAACAGGCATGTTTGCTCTAAGTGCTTTTATTTCCCCCACCAGTTCTCATTCCACCGACTGCTCCACACTCATCATCTATCATCCGGGGCTGGTACAGTAGGCCAATTAGTGGCCGACGTAACAAGTGGAGTCAGGCTCACCTCCACCCCAAGAATCTAACAAAAAAGCTCTTTACGTAAGGATTCTGTCTCCTTCGTGTGCGATGCCTTTTGTTCCTAAGTCCATGAAAGAAAGATGAAATTCCAGATGATGAGTGCGTGGACCGCCAAGCCATTTGGCCAAGGGATGCAGTCGGGGTTGCCGTGTTGCAGGGGTCTTCTGGGATTTGACACCATGTATAGTGTAATAGGTCGTTACCAACTTTTCGGTAGCTCTTTCTGCCTCTCTTTTCAAGACCAGAAACTGATCAGTACACAATGTCCCATCCAATCTTCGAATTAACTTGTTTGCGGAGCCGTCAGTTGTGTTGTGGAAGGCCTAGCTGAGCGATATGACCAAGATTTGTATTCTGTCCGGTGCTTTGTCAAGATTTAAGGGATGTTTGCATTTGAATCCCCCAATCTCCCACCGGGTCGGCTTCATGATTTGTCTTAAGCGGGGTATACGTGTCGGGTTTGTCGTTTTCCGTTTCCCGTAGAAACTTAACCCAACATAAGTCCCAGTTCGTTGTGAGAGAATCGAAAGATGACAGCAGTAACCGGCAGTGTTTCCATGGCAGGTACAGTTAAGTCTCGACCTTAGCCGGAAGAAGGTACCTCTAGAATTCTGTGTTATTATAATTAATATTATCATGCCTTTTCAGAACGTTTGAAGTTCATAGGGTGCGTATTCAGTGCAGTCATGATTTTAGAGTGCCTTTCAAGCGCTACATGGTAAAGTTCTCCCTGTAACGGGCCGTGAGATCTCGAGACTCGCACATTTTTCTAGACATTCGGCTCACAGATGGCGGTGAGGTTGTCAGCTGTATGCGCCTGCAGACCGCCCTTTACCCCCCAGGTAGGTTCCTGGTAGCCATATTGTCCAAGCCGGCTCTGGGGCCCACCCAGCCTCCTACCCAATGGACACTGGGCGTAAAGCGACACCTCCAACTAGTGCCGAGGTCAATACATGGGTCTGTACCTCCACTCCCAGTACGCGTAGTGCATAATTAGTTCAGCACAGGGACAACTTTACCTCTACCACAAGGGCTTTAATGTGTAAGGGTGGATGAATGGAAGGGTTAGCTGTGGAACCCATAGCTAGATGTGGAAACTTTCAATTTTTCCCGTTGAATTTTTAACGGGCGTTCCACTGGTATTGATTGATTTTGTCTCAATCGTGTGTTCAGAGACGCAAGGGGGTGGATAGTTGAGGTCGTGATTTTGTGGATTGCACACCTTGACAGTTGTATAGCCAGTTGATATCGGGGAAAAGTATTCGAGATTGATATGGATTCAACTCGATATATCTCGTAATTTTCATGTAGCATAAAATTGCCAGTATGTTTGGGACAGTTCGTAGTTGTTGAAGATTGGAACTGCGCTTTTGCAGACAATTTGAGGGGACGTTTCGGTTGATTATTGAGAAAGAGGAACTGTGGGCATGCGTGACAGGCCTGTCATGTAGATAATAGCAGTGCGAATGATAAAGTGAGAATTGTTTTATTTAAATACTTCAGAATTTCTAATTCCAAGTTGGGCTCGTTACTACAACTTATGTGACGTATTTATGTTCGTAATGTAAATTTTTACACCATCCGAAAGATGGAAGCAGTAAGTTGCTCCGAAACGTTGATATGCTTTATCTAAAACATATTTCAGGCTCGCCATAACTTCAGCGGGGAACCAGATGGATGAAAAGTCCTTACATGTTCAATAATATGAGCTGTATGGCGATTTGGGTTCCGTTTGTACATATATTGTTAATATATAGGAGTTCGAGTCCCGATAAGGGCAGAATTTCTTATTCTTTACGTTGTCCAGGCCGGTTCTGGGGCTCACGCAGCCTGCTATTCAACAGGTACCGGGGTTTCATTTCCTTTGGGTAAAGCGGGCAGGACGTGAAGCTGACCACTTACCTGCCAAGGTCAAGAATACGTGGATTCATACATACACGTCTTAATGGCGTAGTGCTAGATTAGGGACAACTTTATCTTAATACATTTATAATGATGACGCATCAGTTTGCGTCAGTATCTGATGACGCGTCATCAGTGATGATTACGACACAGTATCTGTCAGCCAAACTACACGGCATCACATGCCAGAAGGCCGTGATTTTATTTCGCGTTCTTTAATGTCCAGTTTAATAACCTGTGTTGTAACAGACGTTTCACAGTCTGTGTAGACCTTGGAAACGTGAACCACGATTTCGTTGAAAGGCCCGTCTTTTGAGTCAATGGGGCAACAAAACCTCCACGGTCTCGTCGTGGAAGGGGAATTAGGGCGGTATTTCGGATGGCCGAGGGTAGCTTACGATCACCATCCCTGTGCAGGGCCAGTGCAGCTCTGTATTACTTGGTCGGGGAAGGGAGGGAGTACTTTCACTGTTGACGGGCCAGGGACCTACCTGTTTGAGCTGACGTCATGGACAACCAACCAGTTGCCGAGATGCACAGGCGGCTAGCGGCCGACTACCTGTTCACACAGGCGGAGTAACTCTTTTGCTTCAGTATAAAAAAGTTCTTGTTAAGCTAAGAGTGATTTTCACGGTTCGTGATTTTGGCAAGGAAGAGGGGAACGCGAATAAGAAAGATTTGGCTGACCAGGATTGGCTTGTAGTGTAGAGGAAGGAGTGTGTTCGGTGTTGGTGTCGTGTTATTGAAAACTGTACCGGTAAGAAGCGACAGTCGGAGCTGTAAGCATTACATTGTGTGGAGCAGTTGAATGTTGTGAGGTTTGCGAAGACACTAATTCTTTGCACATTTGTTTACCAGTGATTGTAGTTGTTTATAGAGACACGCTGTTTCATAAATGAAATTTCTATTTTTTTTTTCAAGTCTGTTTCATGTGAGCTGTAAGTGACGTGTTATTTCGTATCACCTGATATAGTTACATAACGCTTGTGTTGCAGATGCAATAATAATAATAATAATAATAATTGAATACGTATGTGTGGCATTTTGAACAGACTATATTTTTGTTGGCAGTGGAAGTGAGCAGTCGATTTCACCCGTGTGCTAAACATATCACGTCTTATTTCATACGTGAGATTTTTAAGCCCTCATTTTAGTCACTGTGTGGTTTTGCAACTGTTTGGTTACTGTCACCGAGAACTGCTTTTCGTACGCATTGTGTGGAAAGGACTGTTGGACTAAGTCCAACATTTGGCCAGTTTAAGACGTTTACATATAATTTTTTTTGTCATTGGCATTGTTTACATGTGGTTGTTTTACCTTTTTGATTTCTGTTTTGTATAGTTAACTAAGTACCGATGAAGTGTTTTTATAAATTTCACAAAGTGTTCGGAATTTTCTAATTGGGCACTGAAGAGCTTGTAGCGTTATTAAGGTGACTGATGTCACCAGCATATGGAAGTGTCCAGAACAGAATGGCGGGCCCATACAACTGTTGCCTCCCGCAGCCATCGTGTCCTGACTGACACCTTCGGACTCTTTGTCTATTTCATAAAGTGACGAAATCATTTGTGGCGCTGAAAATCTTTGTGTGACGAAAGCGTGTCTGGGAGTGGCTCATGAGTTTTAAGTGGGTTAGTGGCAAGTATTTGCAGTGGTCAGAACATAATCAGAGGCGTGGACAGGGTGCCGCTGTCCGATTTGTTATGAGGCCCATAGCGATGCAACACCAAATGGGAGACGAAGGTTCGTCGGAGGTGACGTCATCCTGTTCCCCTGTGGGGGCCGCAACAGCGTTAATTGGTGGTCCCTCTACTGGTGGTAGTGGTGTAGGTGATGTCATGAGCCCTGCACATTCCCTGGGATCGTCGGATATTGGGGAGGTGGACCTTGAATTTTGGGATCTGGATCTCAACGCTCAGAATGCGAGAAGCGGTCTTCATTCGGGGGTTCGGCATGTTGCAGGACCCCGCTCGGACACCAGCGGCTCCATTTCAGGTACTAACCACTTTTATTTTTGGCGAAAAACATTTAAATCTTATCTGAAGTTTTGTAAGGCCGTGCCATACCCGGCTTTCCACGGCTGGGGCCCAGGTCAGATCATGTGGGATTTATAGCGACACTGAATCAATTTTCCTCAGGGTACTTTTGTTTCCCCTACCCATTCTCATTCCACCAATTGTTGCATACACGTGCATCACCCAGGTCCCACTACTCTGAGGCTATCCGATTCCGAGGGTTGACAAAAAATGAGGGGGGGGGTTCCTTAGAACTGTTTCTTGCATGTTGAAATTCTACTGACTGGTAGAACTCGAGCTAGATGACCGATGAGTGAAGGCGTGTTGCTCAGAGAGGGAGCTCCAAGGTTGCGAAGTTGTCAGGACGTGCGGGAGCAGTCGATGCGCTCTGCAACTTGGTCAGCACCGTGCGCAGGTCCGCTGTTTCATCCTCCCGCGAAATGAACGCCATACGAACCAAAACCATATAAGGGACAAATGAATTTATAAACACACAATATTAGAAAAGGGAGTGTGAGAAAATATTCTAACTTAACATCCACAGTGAAGGTACAAACATTGATAGACAAAGGAAACGTTAAGACAGAAGCCGAACGGGTGTACAAGCAACGTGTTACACGCGGTAGCGTAGTTGGTTGAGGGGCTATGCTACAAGCCGGAAGGTCGCGGGTTCAAGTCCCGATGAGGTCATTGGATTTTTTTCAGTTGACCTAATCCTTCCAGCCGCACTATGGCCCTGGGGTTCACTCAACCTCTAACAGAAATGAGTACCAGGAATTAATTAAATAATTTTCCTGAGGAGTAAAGCGCGGTCGGCACATAAGGCTGACAACCTTACCGCCATCTTTGAGCCGATTGTCTAGATAATGTGGGACCCTCAACGTCTCACAACCCCATGGGCCTTCACAGCCTGGTACAGGGATAGCTTCACTTTACTTACCTTTGTTTGAAAAAATTTTCTCTTCGGCACATATTTGGCAACTTACTGCTTAATGTGCGTGGAAACGGATGTAGGGTCCGTCATTGATTTTAACCCAAATTAGAATGTGTGTACAGATTTTTAATAAGACCCCGCAGTATCAAATTTCATGAAGATCCGTTAAAGGGGTCTCGAGTTTCTGAATGCTGATGGGCATTTACACACACTCTCACACTCACTGGAAACCAAATTGACGCGTACTTTCAACTTGTCGTTATGAAGGAGCGAAGACATGTAAGTCTAAATAAAATCTTAATGTTACTTTTGATCATGACTATATATTTTATAGAACCTTTGATCTGGCGCTGTAATGATCGTAAATATCAAGTTCTGCGGGGAATTTGTTTCTTCAGTATCAGAAAATTGGCTACCTAGCCTGAGAACTGTCCCCATGCAGAAGTTTGCAAATTGGTGTTGCATTTCAAAACCATTTGCTCGTGGATGTACTCCGCATGACGCCATATGTAACGCGAGTTTTATGACAACGCCTTGCTCCCTGATGAACCTTCTTTCGAATTGTTGTGAGGCCATGAGTTTAAATCTTGACTGGGACACCGATTATCGCTACTGAAGTACTGTGTTTTGCGATACAACGCCTTGTAGTCCGTTGAAAGTCAACCGACGTTTCGGAGGAATATGTCGCCTCCATCTTCAGTGTCTAAGATAAAGCCGAGCAAGATACCAACATGAAAGCACTGCCTGTCGCCTGCTTTCGCTCGGCATATTCGACCATGAAGATGGAGGCGATATGTTCCTCCGAAACGTCGGTTGACTTTCAACCGACTACACGGCGTTATATCCCAGAAGAAATCGCATAACCACCTCTGTGAGGCCTTCAAATCCTACAAAGTTTATCGTATTTTTTTCATGCACAAATATTGTCATAATAAATGAATGGAGCTATACCTCCGCTCCTCCATTAAATTAATGGTGCTTAACTAATTAAGCACGACACGACACTCCATTTCACATCGTTAATCAAATGTAAACTGTCGTTACATAAAAGAGACACAGTAGTGAGTTACGGGATGGCAGAGTTATGCCCTCAGTTAAATGGGTTCTGATCTGGATCGTCAAATATTCTTGGGCGTATAACTAAAGTTAAACAGTTTTTGTTTACTTCAAGTTTGACCTTGAGGAGCTGGGCCACTGAACTGTGTGTATACCGAGATAAGCAAGGGAATGTCATATTTGTGTGTGGTTAAAAATTGAGGTTAGGGTCTCCTTAATCCCATGTTGATGGAATTAGTCTGTCGCTTAAAAGTCAGAAGTGCTCATGCGCACATTCCGTCACGAAACCTGTAGCCCGCGTTTTTCGTTGCGTACGCACGTATGCTGCCAGCAAACGTTGAGATACCTGCACTAGCCAAGCACCGCTCCATGCAGTCGCTTGCCAAGGCGTCGCACTGCCGAGGCCATGACAGTAGATGAAGCTGCGATCTGGAGTTCTCACGGCCTTAAAGTTGTCCATGAACTTAGTTAGTTAGTTATTTAGTTAGTTATTGGAGAGGGTGGGTTTCCCCATGCACTTAGACCTGTCTTGGTCCATTGTGGTTCCCTCTATGATATTCTACCAGTCTCTATATCCTACCGGTACTGGTGCTTACCATCCGTCCCGCCCACCCAGCGAGCCCGGCTCTACTAGCTGAGTGGTATCTATAATGCTTCCTCCATCTACCAGAGGTATTAGCGACTATTGTTGGGCAGGAAACGTCCGTAATTTTGCTCAGTGGCCGCCTTTGGAGACATGAGGTTCTTTTACGTGCCGTAAAGCTACGACACGGGACCCACGGCTCAAAGTCCCTCCCGGAGGACTTGTTCCCTGAATTTTTCCGCCCTTAAAAATTCGACGACCTCCGCCGGGTATTTGAACCCGCGTACTACGAGTAATGAGGTGGGAACGTTACCTCTAGACTACGGAGGCCGCTGTCCCTGAACTTAGTTTCTAAGCACCATGCCATCAAGACCTCGGTATTAGATTTGAGGTGAATAGTTAGCCTTACGGCCTTGACTCTTTACCTCAGACGAAATATCCCTCCGGTACCCATTGTATAGGAGGCTGGGTGAGTCCCACAGCCGACCTGCACGTTATGGGCAAGAGGGAGATATTATGCCCATACCGGGACTCGAACTACGATTCCTCGGTCGTCCAGCCTGTAGCCTAGCCACTATTATTGCCTTGTACAATATGGCATTGTGTAGTTTCGTAGATATACGAGGGAGTTCAGTAAATAGGTCACAAATGAAAGTAAAACAGCTGTAATGGACGTAATGTATGTATGTAAGGGGTGGGCCATAAAAACCGCCCCCCCCCCACTGCGGCCTTCAATGATCTGTTGTGCTTTAATGGACGTAATACTCGTAGATCTTCTATGTGTACCACTAGGTAGCAGCACAGTCCAGCTTCATGACAGTCTAGGTAGCAGACGCGCATGCTGGTTTCAGTAGTCAAAATGGCGATCGTGCTTGAGGGTGTACTACCAAAGAGCAGCATTATGTTATGCGTTTCTTGTGGTCAAAGGGACTCAATGCACAGGATATTCATAAAGAAATGTTTCCTATTAACGGTGGGAAGTGTTTGTCGCGTATGTCGGTTCACAACTAGGTGGAGACATTCTCTCAAGAACGTTTGAAAGTCGCAGATGATGCCTGACCAGGTGCTGAACTGGCTGAGAGAAGTCAGAAGTCTTGTATGTTGCGGGTTTCGACGCACTGGTAAAGCGATGGGACAAGTGTATCAATGTTGGTGGAGGACATGTCGAGAAATGAAAGTTTTTTTTTTATTTTTTGGTTTCTAATATTGACGTGTTTTGCGTTTTATATCCATGTATGGCTTATTTACTCATTCTCCCTCATATTTATTTTTTTGTAATCATACGCTTTCACTATCGGGACTGCAGACTATATAGCGTTGAATGACAGGATTATACATGAATTGGACAGGATGAGGAAGGATGCTCTCGTAACCTGAGATACTGTCACCGCCTCTGCCTGGAGGGACAGAAAAACCACGAAGACACTCAGTTTAGCCTTTGCCTTGGCCAGGAATCGAACCGAGCACCTCCGAATCCAGGTCATGCTCGTTATTAAAAGACCAACCCGTCAGGTCCTCTCGGAGGAATCTGATTACTTCGATATCTCGAAATTGACATCGATATCGTACCACAGACAACCGATATTCGAGATATCCTCCAAGTATACTTTCCTTTGCGTGTAGTGAGTCGATGTTACACGATGCAACTCGTCCGCCATCTTGAGTGTCTGAAACCTCTGTTTACCGATATAATTTGGTTGCCCATTGTGTTTCCGTTAAATAAATGCAGTTGTGCATACTAACATGGGTGCTGAAAAGGATGGCTGGTGAAAAGTGAAAGACGCGTCCGTTTGAGCCAGAACTTCGTATGATGGAACGCGCAGACGATAAGGAGCCATAGAACTACCTTTGGATTTGAGGTATTCTGCAATGGAAACGGCTTGTAAAGATGGATGGACATGTAAATAATGCTAGCTGTGGAACTGATAACACTCCTTGGTTCTTAGCTTATTACTTTATATACTAAATAAAGCTGGATACATAGAGAAGGACCAACAGTCAGTTAACTGGTTAGTAAAGTGTGCAGTGAAATACGTTAGAAGTTTTTTATTACATAATAAATTTACCAAAAATGTTCAAAATGAGGTCCCCCTGTTCATGCCACAGCTCACAACGCTGTGATACCGTTCTGTATATTAACTGGCAGGTTTAAATCTGAACATCTCTATTAATACGAGATAATATTTTACGGTAACTGACTTTTGGAACGCTCTGTATTTTCCCACGGTCCTGAAACGTATCTCAATTTATAACATGAACGTCTGTCATAATTCCTTATTCGGCTTACGATAATTCTATCTTCAGGAGCTAATTAGAGTCACAGATCGAGAACTACTCTTAACCCTTCTGCCCTGAAGACAGAGGCAGCGTGTGGGTCGAGCTCACTGCTCCATTGGACACGCATTGGTTTAGAGCAGGCATGTCCAACTTCAAACAGGTTGTGATCAACATTTCAGTGTCAAAACTGCCAGTGATCTACCATCCCCTCCTATCATTACACCTTTCTTTAAGCAAAACTTTTGGTAAAAATAAAGAGTTCACGTGATAAGGACAGAGTAGGGACTTCCCCACAGTTCACTTAACACACGTGTAAAGCAATTTTCACGTAAGCTATATAAGAACAGAAAAATAGGAATGACTAATACGTACTTGTATTTTCCTTTCAAAATCTGAATATAATCATATTATATTACAAGTGACTTCACATGCTTTTCACGTATAATTTCTTTATAGGCCTATGAGATTGACCAAAAATCGTCCCGCGATCGATGCGGTGGACATGCTCACATCACGTCCCTAACTTCGCTGTAAAATCGAAGGTACGGTTGTACCTGCGCTCAATTTAGCACCGCTCCATCAAGACGTATGGGGGAATGGAGGTATAGTTCCTTACCCTTGGAAGGAGCTTCGGGTGCTCGTTGGGTAATATGCCGGGTGAGCCCTAGAACCGATCTAGACGCCCCTACCGGAACTCCAGCCCTCTATTTCCTATACTGACTGAGCTAAGTCGAATGTTTAAACGTTTCCCTACATTTTATATTAGGCGGACAGCGTGTGAGAGAGGTGCAGTGAGCTTGGAGGGAGCCGGAATAGCGACGAGCTACTGACTGGATAACCGGGGTTCGATTCCTGGCAGGCGTAAGATTCTTGTTTTTTCATTAGCGTCCAGACCGGCTCTGGGGCCCTACCCAGCCTCCTATCCAATAGGTACCGGGGGTAAGGGGTCCGGGACGTGAAGCTGATCAGTCAGCTCCATCTAGTGCCGAAGTTAGGAATATGTGGATCCATACCTCCACTCCAGTACGTCTTCGTGCCGTAGTGCTTACTTCCGCACAGGGACAGGTTTACCTTTAGTTGTAGTCAGCTTGGAAAGTGACTTACTAACAAGACCTTCATGATAATAATAAATGCTATATATGTATAATGCGTGGAGCTGTACCTCCACTCCGCCATACAGCTTGGTATCCCTTTAAAAATGCCAACGTTTGCATTTTGGCGAAGAATCACATTGCAGCCTTCTGGGCTATGACAACAGACAATCATACTGCCTCCATCTTGAAAGTAGACCACGAAGACGTATCCCTCCGCCAGTTGGTACTCACCTACAAGACTGCACGGTGTAATATTTTTATCGTTTGCAGCCTGTTGCGTAAGTACAACTAATAATACAAATTCAACCGTCAACGCAACTTTTTATTATTTTTGGTTACACGACATGTTTCGACCCTTAAAGGGTCATCTTTAGGTGTTTTCAGTTACGCATTATTAATTACTGAATTGTAAGGATCTCACGTTGCAATTCAGTAATTAATAATGTGTAACAAGAAATACCTGAAGCTAACCCAAATTAATAAAGAAATTGTTGCATTGACGGCCGAATTTGTATTGTTACACAGTGTATTGTTTATTTCTAGTTTACTTAACGACATTGTCAGAATCCCAGACTGTACCAAGTCGAATGACTAGATAACAGCCACTAATGGGTTGTGACACCGTGTAATCTCGTAGGCGAACACCGCTGGGGCAGGGGAAGATTTTTCTTCCGCCTACAAGGCTACATGGTTTCGTAACGCAGAGGTACACAACATAGACAGTCCTCCGTTGAACTTTCAAATTAAGAGAACAGAAGGGTAAAGGATGTGGAAGGAAGTGGCCATGGTTTAATTTGAGGTGCAGCATTTTTACATTTTTCAAACTTAACGTTTTGGGACCTTACCTGAAGCTCGTATTCATTTGAGCCCTTTAGAAAGGTTTATTGTCAGTCCAGTGATGGATACAAGCGCTTTCTGGTGGGCCCAGCTGATGGGCAGCTTTCCTCCGTTATGTCTGACGATAGATAACAGATTCAGTTTCCGAAACGTTGTGTTTTAAAGAAACTCAGGACAATGAACAACAGCCATGATACTCCAGTTGTTGTACTGCCGTGCCCTTAACACATCACGTATAGGCGAATGTTCCTTGCAAATTTACGGCTCTTAAGAGAGTACTGACTGACCTTCACTTGTTTAGTGGACGACGTGCAGAAGTTATGTGTATACAGTTCTTAATATGTCCTTCATTCTATTCACATGTGTTTGAAGTTCAAGTCAAAATTTACCTAATCCTTCCAGCCACACTATGGCCCTGCGGTCGACTCAGCCTCTAACAGAAATGAGTACCAGGATTCTTCCTGGGGATAAAGGGCGGCCGGCCTGCCCGTAAGACTGACAGCCTCACCGCCACCTGTGAGCCGATTGTCTAGAAATGTGGGATCCTCGACATCTCACAACCCTATGGGCTTCCACGGCATGATACCTTTATCTCTCTCTGCATACTTCGTAGGATTAATACGAAATTATGAGTTTTGCCTGAAAATTGTCGTATGCCTTTTTGAATACTTGAATGTTATGAGTTCTGCACTGCGAACACTTTATGTTGACGCAATGGAAGGAAATATTCTAAGAAAATGTGCACATTCCTTCAGATATTTCTGTACAGATTCTCTGTTGATTTTTCTCGATATAACTGCAGCTTAGCATTACCGCCATGTTTGTGATCAGAGGTCCATATCTTCATGGAGCAGAGCCCTACACAAGGAACTCATAGTCGCCACTTATTATGGAATTCAGATTGGTGTTGCCCGCTGCATGAGTCCGCAACAGGACTCTGAGGTGCACCTTATTTCCAGTGGACGCCTCTCGTCCCAGCTCTTCAACACAAACACTTACTGTTTGTGGAAGAGACCATTAAGATAGATTTAAAGTGAGTAAATTTATCCCTGTGAAACTGGGGCACCTCATTTTAGCGGTTAGGCTGTGGTCTGTACGAGCAAGGAACGGGGAGGGTTCGATTCCTGCCACGGGCACGAAAATTTTCTCGGTAAGGTCCAGATTGATTCTGGGGCCCACGTAACCTCCTGTACAGTGGGTACCGGGTGCTGTTTTCCCGGGGATAAAGGGGCAGGGGCGTCAAGCTAATCACGCACCTGCATCTAGTGCCGAGGTTAAGAATGGTGTTGCTGTACCCTCACACCCATAGATGTCTTCATGGCGTGGTGCTTAATTAAGTAAGGAGATAATATTACGTTTACTTTTCATAAAGTTGTCTTTTGCTTAATTAAGCACCACGCAATGAAGACATGTGGGGGAGTGGAGGTATAGTCCCTCCATTTTTAACCTTGGCAATATATGGTGAGTGGTCAGGTTCACACCCTTGCCGTTTTACTCTCCCGTTGCTCATTGTGTAGGAGGTCGGCTGAGCCCCAGAGCCGGTCTCGATTCTGTGGCGAAAAGAAACATATGTTGCCCCTACCGTGAATCGAACTCCAAGCCCACGGTCGTCCGGCCCGTAGCATAGTCGCTATACCGACTGAGCTATCCCGGCTTCTAAGTGTGAGACGGTAGGTAAGTGCGGTAATGAACACGCCAGCGTCTGAGTTAATGTAACCAGTTGGGCCGTGCCTGAAGCGAAAACAGTTTCTCCCTTTGAGGTACACTTTTTTTATTCGGTCGGCAGCGGTGACGTAAGACCGCGACCCGCTCAGTGAAAGTGACACAGAAGTTTGCTTGAGTACCCAGCAGCCATCGTGCTACGTACCAGAGACTGTTGGAAGTCTGTCCTACTGAAACTCAACGGCAAACTTACTTATCGGCTGACGACAGCGTGGTAGATAAATGTTTTGGTTTATTTATTTATTTGTTTGCCTTCCCCTTTGACCGTATAGCTGCTGTCTGGACGGCCGAAGAATCGGTGTTCGATTCACGACATTGGCAAGAAATTCTTCTCCACAGCGTCCATACTATACCATCTCTGGGGTTTACCAAGCCACATATCTATTCCCGGGAATATGGCGGCCGGGGCTTGAAGCTGAAGTTACGGATTTGTGGAGTTGTACCTCCACCCCCATACACCTTCGGGATTCGTAGGCATGTGTACTTTGTGACCGCGATTTTGTTTTAGAGAGTTTCCGAAAATTAATTGATAGTAAACTACATTTCTTGCGTATTTTCGTAAATTAACTACTGTGTGTTTTCC
The DNA here is from genome assembly GCF_002891405.2 of Cryptotermes secundus. NCBI lineage: Eukaryota > Metazoa > Arthropoda > Insecta > Blattodea > Kalotermitidae > Cryptotermes > Cryptotermes secundus. The sequence goes on along the minus strand of NW_019743170.1, from coordinate 720,582 downwards.
ATATGGCTTAACCCCCCCCCCCCCCAGAAATTAGTTACAAGCCTGTTCCGAACTTAGAGATATTCTTTCAGTGGTCTCGTTATATACAGGGTGCCCAAGGAGGAAATGTCAATATTCTGGGAGGTCATAGTGTCTCATTCTAAGCAAAAATTTGTGTATATACGTGTCCTATTCCGAACGGTTTCCGAGATAGAGCTATTTCACTGTACAGTTCCAAAACTGCTGATAAGAAAGATATCACGTACTGTTTCTAGTACCGGTGTTTATTGTTCAAGCGACAAAGTTGGTACAGTTTACCTAGCATAATACCGTATTTACGCATGTATAGGCCGCAGCACAATTTTCAGACAGAAATTATAGAAAAAATAATTTTCTTGGCATATTATTTCAGGAGTAGAAATTATGCCGACATTTGGCAACGTTTAATTTTTTTTAAATGAATTGTGATTTCGAATATAAGCCGCACCCTAGTTTTCCTCTTGAATTTTTGGCAAAAAATGTGCGGCCTATACATGCGTAAATACGGCACTTTATCGAAAATTCTACCGTCAGCATCAAATGCACTTTGCAACTCGCGTGAGGACATGGCGTGTTGCTCGTCTGTACAGTGTATACTACAGTGTTAATAGCTATATCTCGGAAACCGTTCGGAATAGGACTCATGTATATGTACACTTCTTTGCTTAGAATGACCGATATTGTGACCTCTGTGACCTCCCAGAATAATGACCCTTGCTCCTGGGACATTCTGTTTATATTTTATACACAGTTTGTTATAAGGACGTACATGTTTCAAAACTCTTATTCATTCTGTTCCAAAAGGCTTAACAGTTTTCCTCTGTAGTCATGCATTGTTCCATTTCCCGCATAAATATTTAGTTCCATGCGTATTCATATGTAATGTTGTCTGTGGAGCTGGTTGACATAGCACAAACACCCGTAACTCCTCTTCGGCACATCGGCGGCTCAGAATTTCGCTGGAACACTGTCTTTGCCAAAGTTTTTCATTGTTTTACTCAGTCCTTCAAGTCTGAATTCCAGGGTAATTCAAGGGAGAGTCAGTAGATAGGTCACAAATGGCTATAAAACGTAAAACATGTCATACTTGAACCTGTAAAAGAACATCTGTTTCTCGACGAATCCTCCACCAACATTGATACACTTTGTAAGATTTGAGTNGTTTTACCAGTGGGTCCGAAGCCGCTGTGTAGAAGTTATTTGACTGTTGTCTCAGCCACTTCCGCACCTCCGTTTCAAACCTCTTTTCATCTACAGCGAAACGTTTGCCGCTCAGTTGTGAACCGCTGTCACCGTCGTCAAAGACGTTGCAAATAAATACAACCATTTTCCAGAAATTTTTACAAATCTGTCTTTGTTGTTTGTTTGGTTATTGATCTTGATCTCTAACGTTAAGGGTAGAACATAGAGCGTGTTTGAAAATGATGAAGTTGTCTTGCAGCTTAACTAATCAAGCACTACGCCATGAAGACGCGTGTGGGAAGTACTGCAGATCCACGTTTTCTTGTCCTCTGCACTAATTGAAGGTGAGTGGTCAGCTTCACGTGCCAGCAGCTTTACACCCGGTGCCCATTGGATAAGAGGCCGGTTGGGCCCCTGATCCAGTCTGGACGACGTGGAAAAGAGAAAAATTTTACTCCTACCGGTACTCGAACTCCGACCCATCGGTCATCCAGCCCATCGCATTTTGAGGGACATCATCAGTTGTATTTGTCGACATATTTTTAGAAAGATTAAATCGAGGATAGGAAAGGCAGGGCATGTAGTATGCATGTCAGCAATCAGGTATTCATCCAACGTTTTAATGGGGGAATCCGAAGGAAAGGTCTACTTTGAAGACTAAAGCGTATGTTGGGGGGGGGGATAATATTTAGAATGGATCTTAAAGAATTAGGATGGGAGATTTTGGATTGGACTCATCCTTCCCTGGAGAGAGATCAGTGAAAGGTTCTTCTGAACCAGGAAATGTACCTCCGATTTCCATGAAATTTATTTTATTATTACTTTATTATTGTTAATGAGATGAGACAGTCCACTTGGTACTGCGTTCACTACTGGCCTATTATACCAGCCCCAGATGATAGGTGAGGGTGATCGTGGAGCAATTGGTGGAATGCAGATTGGCAGGAAAAACCGAAGTACTCGGAGAAGACGTGCCCCAGCGCCACTTTATCCACAACAAATCCCGCATGTCTATACCCGACTTCGAACCCGGGCCGCCGCGGTGGAAAGCCAGCGACTAACCACCTGAGCTGTTGCGCGGCCGTCCATGAAATGTAAATTTTTGGATATGTAACTGTTAGCTACTCACTGTGTCCCGTGTAGTTCAGCCAGCCAGTCAATCGCTGTGTGTACTGTCTGAGGAGCAGGGGCTTCGTGGAACTGTGTGTGCTCTTTTCTAAGAGACATACATCCCCCCCCCCTAATTTGAGCGCGCTCTCTCCGAAACTCCGCCCAACCCCCGGTCTGCCTTACCCCCAGGGAAAGGCAGACCCGGTACTCAATTGGATGGGAGACTGAGTGGGCCTCAGAGTCGGTCTGGACGCTACCAGGGGCAGAACCCCGGCCATTCTGCCCGTAGCTCGTCTCTTCTCAGCAGACTTCGTATTGTGCAGCAGAAGTACCTAATAATGTTTTCAAGGCTGCGTATGGATCTGTCTTCAGCTGTTAGCTTATTTCTAGTAAGTCTGGAAATACTCAAACGGGGTCAGAGTTCGCGTCTAAAGCATCCGTCGGTTCATCTGTTTCAAGCTTTCGTGTAGGAACTATCCTATCACTACATTTATTTCAGAAGTCATCCGTATTAGCACGAACTTTGACCTTTATAAGTCGCAGCCTGCTTTCAGTTCGAATACCTCAACCTGCGGGTAGTAGGGGGCGATGAAAAGCCAACCCAGTGCCTGGGGGTGTAACTGGGCCATTCTGTTCCTGGGGGATATAAATATGGGAACGTGGCTCTCCAGGTTGGGGGAGTCTCAAAAATGTCTGAGTCTCTTGGTACTGGGACCCGAGAATGCGCTGACGAGGACCAGCAACAGTTGTGAACTACAGATA
>NW_019743170.1:621053-717492 GCF_002891405.2 Cryptotermes secundus | reverse complement strand
AGTAGTAGTAGTAGTAGTAGTAGTAGTAGTAGTAGTAGTAGTAGTAGTGTGGTGGCGCCCGCACCTCCATAGGCATCAGTGAATTGTGCCCGAGTACATAAGAACGTTGGACAGCACTGCTCAAGAGTATTGGTACCAAGACGAACCGATTGGCGGTAAACCGCCGGTCGTAAAGTAACTCTGACTATGAAAACCACAGAGTTAAGTCCGCGCCATAGCTCAAGCGGTTAGTCGCAGGCTTCCCACCGCGACGGCCCTGGTTCGAGGCCCGGTCTGGTCAAGTGCGATTTGTGGTGGACAAAGTGGCGCTGGGGCAAGTTTTCCTTGATTCCTTCGGTTTCCCCTGCCAATCTTCATCCCACCAAATTCGCCATCATCATACTCACCCGGGGCAGGTACAATAGGCCAATCAGTGGCCGTGTCGAGTGGACCCAGTTGGAGTCCAGCCCCCACTATGCGAATTAAAAAATATATATATTTAAGCCCACAGAATGACTTCCCATCGCAGATACTTGGGTTCAGTACCTGGTGACGTCATGTGATGTTCATGGTGGACGATGTGGCATTGCAGCAGGTTTTATTTTGAGTTACTTCGATTTTTCGTGGCTATTCATCATTCTACCGTTGCTTCACTCTTGTCTTTCAGCCCCCCCTAGGTGCGCGATTGCCATCATCAGGCAGCACCTTAGCACATCCTCGGTATTTAAATTGGGGGTCTTCATCTCTGACCCGGCACTTCATAATCCTAGAATAATTAGTAGTTGTTTACGTGAACACCATTAACCTATTTGTCTTCGTAATAGAGACGCTGAGTTTTTTATGATTTAGTTCATTTTTTAAATATTAAATGCATGAAACGCAGGCCTCATAGTATTAGCCGTGTGCATGTACTCTACCTTTGAAATCACTTTTTGTAATTTTGCTTCTGTTACTGAATGGTTGAGGCACTATCCCACAGGCCGAGAGGTCGCGAGTTCGATTCCTGATGAGGTCATTGGATTTTTCAATTGACCTAATCCTTCTAGCCGCACTGTGGCCCAGGGTTCGACTCTAGCAGAAATGACTACCAGGAATCTTCCTGGGGGATTAAGGGCGGCCGGCGCACAAGGTTCACAGTCTCACCGCCATCTCTGAGCCGATTGTCTAGAAAATGTCGGAGCCTCGACAGCCTGTTACGGGGATAGCTTTACCTTTTCTTTTTTTGCCAGTGTTTATTTTGCATCTGGGAGCCAAATCACTCAACCAGTGAGTGTTACAGTTGGCAAGTTGTGACAGGATGAAATGTATCTCTGTTGTTTGGCGATGAACGAGACAACTGTTGCCAGTTATAGAAAGGGAGAGCCATTGACTAGAGCAGAATACTGTTAGACGGGGTATGGACACCTTATACACAGGACCCAGAACTATAGGAAAGACAGCACAGTAAAGGCAACTAAGAATATTGTATTAGTCCCCCAACCCTCTCCGCGTCCCCGAGGGATCAAGCGATGCGGAGAATGATTTACGGGAGCTGAAATGGAAGAGATTGAGTCAAAAGGCAATGAATAGAGACGAACATGTAACTGTCCTAAAGGAGATCAAAGTTCCTAAGGGGCCGTAGAACCATAGTTTGTGGGGGGAGGACAGGACAGAACATTTACTTAACAAACATATACGCCGTTTTAAGACAATTTTCACTAATTACAAAATATTTTTATTATTAATATTTTATATTGTAGCGTGTACAGCCATTGAAATGCAACGACCGCGATATGGATGGATATACCAGAGCTGTTTCTGCGCAACGGCTCCGTAAACAAGTTCCATTTGTAGCCTGCAGATTCTTGATAATGCAGCCGTTGAACTACAACATTGGAAGAGCTGTTTTCTGCGCTGTCCGTGCCCAGAGGTTATAAGCGAAACGAGGTTAGAGCATAGTTCTGTGCCGGAGTCTGTGAAGAGAGGACTTGAGAGCGTGAAGCTGAAGAATATCCACTGGTAGAAGTCGCTGCCAGGGAACGGCTGCTGAAGACACAGCAGACTGGAAAAGGCTTAGCTGGTGCTATGGTGGTTTGTGGGAGATCAGCGGTGGCCCTGTAACTGCTTGTAGTTCCGAATCGTGTGTGTAAGTGGTCAGTAAACCCAATATCCAACCCAAAACCCTGTCGAGAATCTACACTAGACAATATGTCAAGTGATTAGTGATACAGTCTGGACAGCTGAGGGGTCGGAGTTCGAGTCTTGGTAGGATCTAGAATTTTCTCTTCTCCATGTCGTCCAGATCGGTTCTGGGACCCACCCAGCCTCCTATCCAATGGTTACCTTGGGCGATTTCCTCGAGGGTGAAGCTGACCACTCACCAAACAGTGCCAACAGTAGAAAACATGGATCGATGCATTCATTCCCCCATACGCCTTCATTATGTATTCGTTAGTTGAGTACAGAGACAATTTTTTTTTTTACTTTCATGTTTCCTGTACGTAGATTCTCGCCCTCTCGCAAAAGAAATACCAGATGTCTAGTGTGCCCCCCTTAGGCACATGCAGGTATTAAGGAGCCGTATGTGAAGGCGATGCGAGAACACTGTGGGGTCTTCGTATGATTCAGAAAACAAGGGCAGGCTTGACGTAGCGAAAGTTGCAGGCATTTATGCCCCCTTGCTTGCGTACCTGGCATAAAGTAAAGTAAAGGTAAGCGACCTCCATAGTCTAGGGGTAACGTTCCCACCTCGTTTCAAACCCGGCGGAGTACGTGGAATTTTTAAGGGCGGAAAAATTCAAGGAACAAGTCCTCCGGGAGGGACTTTAAGCCGTGGGTCCCGTGTCGTAGCTTTACGGCACGTAAAAGAACCTCATGTCCCAAGGGGACCACTGAGCCAAATTCAGGACATTTCCCGCCCAACAGTAGTCTTTAACGCCTGTGGTAGATGGGGGAAGCATCGAGATACCGCTAAGCCAGTAGAGGCCGAACTCGCTGGCTGAGTCGGGACTGATGGCACGCACCAGTACCGGTAGGGAATAGAGACTGGTAGAATATCATAGGGGGACGCACAATGGACCAACAGTTGATTGGGGAAACCACCCTCTCCAATACAATACAATAAAAATACAAAGTAAAGGTATCCCTGTATCAGGCCATAGAGACCCATGGGGTTGTGAGATGTTGAGGTCCCCGGATTTTCTAGACAATCGGCTCATAGATGGCAGTAAGGTTGTCAGCCTTACGCGCCGGCCGCCCTTTATCCCCAAGAATATTCCGAGTAAGTAATGTAATTAGTATGTTATGAAGTGTGATTAAGAAGTTTAATTTTAATACATATAATCATGGTAAAAAATGACAAGATAAAAATAATTTCGTACAACTGGTGTAAATACATTTCAAGCTCCATTACTTCAGTACTAACAAATAATGCCACATATTCTGCCAAATACTGGAAAATTCAATGTTAAATCTATGATCTTCTTTCATACCTGTTATAGCTCATTATAAGCATACCGTGGACTTCTTTTTTTTTTCATTTTCTTCAGTATAAAATGTTCTTTCCTGATTCGAAAAGAATATTTCCTCTCCGCCATTGAAACGCTGTCTGCCTTCCGATGGGGCTGTATGCGCACGCACGAGCTCTGCGTCTCCCATGATTCATTTCGGACGCCATTAACCTTTGAGAGCACAAACGTAACTATATGTACCAACTGCTGTAACATTTTAAGGATTCTGTACATGGCATATAGAGCAGGGCTGCCCAACTGCAGGCATGCGGGACGTATGCGACGCGGCAGTTTGTTTTGGGCGACCCTTGAGAGTATGTTTCCGTCCTCCAGAATATGTCCCCCCCCCGATGTTGTTCTGCGGTTCTTTTATAAACACATTCAGACCTACCCAACTTACCAGATGGGCTCCCTCGTGCCCCGTCCAAGGGCCGCGTTCCACAACCTGTTGGATGGGCGGCTGGATGAGCCACAGAACCGGTCTGGACGACGTGGAGAAGAGAAAAATCTGGCATTGACGGGAGTAGAACCCAGGCCGTAACCAGTGGCTATACAGACTGAGCTATCCAGGCTCACGAGGTAGAAACTAAAAAAGGAAAAAATATTTACATGAATTTCAGGTTGTCAGTGATTAATGTGGGCACATGGTTTTGCGTACTTTTGTGCTCCTGTGCTTGCAACTGTCAGCATATGACTGTACAGGCTACATTCTTTATAGTTAATGTCTTGCCCGTGCAGAAAAGTCTGCACTGGAATTTGAGGAGAGAAATATTGTGGCTCTTAGTGGTTACTTCCATCTGACGTCATCAGGTTCTTGAATTCACACACGTCGCTTTTAGCGACAGTAAGAACTTGTTTCGTTGTCATGGTTACTGTGGAAATACGTGCCTATTCATCATCACTACAGCAATGTTTTTCTGATAGAGGGAAAGATTGGGAAACCAAACACATGCATACGGCGGCGTAATTCGAAGTTTACATTTTCTCGGCTATCGTTATTAATGCTTACCAAGCAGGGTGGCTTAATCGGTAACTTTCTGACTTGTATTGCGCAAGTGCCTGGTTCGAATCCCTGCCAGAACACCTACTGTTCTCCCCGAATTATTTTTTTTTCACCCCTTCAGAAAAAGGCGATAGTGCCTTCAAATGGGTCACGACCGCTTCCTTCAAAATCCTATCCAATTCATCTTTTATTAATGATCCCACTATTCCATACTGGACGATCAAGAACCCGGGGTTCGATTATCGGCAGGGGCAAGAGATTTTTCTCCTCTCCACACCGTCCAGACCGACTCTGGGACCCACTCAACCTCCTATACAATGGGTACCATTCTCAGTCTGTTAATAGACGTTTCCTGGTAACGGCTTCAATAATGGTTATTACTCTGCCTCCGGGCTGAAGTCCTCTCTTCGCAGACTACCGTACAAAATTGATTAAGCTCTCACTTTGTCCCTTGCTTGTGACATCTCGGCACGGACCACGGAGACAACACAGCTCTTCCAGTGTTGCTTACAAATCGGTTGCTGCGGGAGCGTGTTTACTGAGCCGTTGCCTAGACACGTCTCTGGTGTATTTGCTTATCTCGAGGTCGTTTCATAGGGTCGGCTCTACACGCTACAATATAAATGAGACCAGAATAAAATCCGCCAATCCCGTGACAGATTTGGGAGGTCACTGTTTATCCCTCTGTCCAGTTTTAGTATAGCCAATGTTTCCGATACATTTCATAAAATTCTTTGGAGCTCCATCCATACAAAAATGATTTTATCCCCCAATATATCGTTCCGTGATGTACTGTCGCCCATCGACACGATTTATAACAGCTGATTCTGAACAGACAATATGCCATTTGCTGTCAGAATTTAAATTTATGGTGCTTTTTTCGATTTTACTGATCATAAAAGAGCATAAAGACGGCAGGAGAATTATTAATATTCCCTGTCTGTAATCAGTTGCATTCTCTTAATGACTGATCACAGTGACAAGCAGTATCATTTGATATCGAAATCAAATAAAACCTATAGCGGTTCTGCTCTATGAAGTGCCTCACATATCGTCCCAACCAAATCTGAGCCCGACATCTACCACATATAGGAACCCAAGTCAGATGTTGGGCTTCCATCTTCAAAAGCAGAAGCTGCTCACTTTTGTTCAAGAAAATTATGAAATGTAATAAGAATTTCTTCAGATTGTTGCGTTCCGAGTTGTGACGTCATGTACAGTCTGTTGGGGTTCGCAGCACACTGTGGCAGTTCCAACCGATAGTAAGTAGGCATGTAGCTGTGCTTAACTAATTAAGCACTATGCCATGAAGGTGTATGGGGAGTGACACTAGCTGGAGGGTAGTGGTCACCGTCAGGTCCCTGCCGTTTTACCGGGGAAAGAATTCCCGGCACACATTGGATAGGAGGTTGGGTGGACCCCAGAGCCGGTCTGAACGACGCAGAGAAGTGAAAATTCTTGACTCTACGGGACTCGAACTCCGACCCGTCGGTCGTCCAGCCCGTAGCCAGTCGCTATACTGACCACGCTATCCCGGTTTCTAGCCTAAGTGTGCCTAAAATATCTTTCAGGGTGCGTGGTGCCTTAAGTTGCCAACCTTGCGGGACAAAAGCCCCATGTGTTTAACGAGATCTCCGGTTTGGGGATTTTAGTTCTCATTTTATGATGATAATATAATTTAGTAAATTTATAATTATGACGCGCGATAATAGGTAAGGCGCTTCTGAGAAACATGCTGGAGGCATATCTACATACAAGACTACACGGTGTCACAATCCATACGTCACAGTGTAAACAGTTTTCTCTCTCTCTTTATGGTTCAGCAGCTCTTGTCGACCTTGGTCCCTTTTCAGCTTCTTAACCTATACACAGACGGTAGGACCTCTTGGACTGGGGATCAGCCCGTCGCAAGGCCGCTACCTACACACAAAACAACACAAACACAGAATAAACGCACACAAACATTCATTCCTCGAGTAGGATCTGAACCCACGAACCTAGTGTTCGAGCGGGCGAAGACGGTGTGTAAACACTTATCATCCTTAAAAATATTACTATTACAGTAAACTCTCGCTAATCCGGAGTAATTGGGGGGACATGGGGATTAATTGATAATCCGGATTAGCGAAGCAAAAGGTAGCCCTAAAACTCAAAAAACTAGAACACAGCTAATTGGAAAATTGAATGATGTAAGTAATGCTGATGGAAATAAAAAATTATTGTATAGCCTTTATTTAAAAACTATAGAAAGACTGTAGAAAACTCAGAAGTTGTACTTATTTTGAACGTGGTTTGGAGAAACTGTCAGGTTTTGTCGGAACAGACCTAAATACCACGCGAATTGTGTTTTTAAGGTATGTACTCAATTGGTAGCCCACCATAGTGGCCGCGCGGTCTAAAACATGAAATTTCTTCGCCCGCTAAAAGAATTGGATTAAGCGTGGATGTCTGTCTGCGTTTATTCTGTGTTTGTGTGTAGGTAGCGGCCTTCAGTGGAGCCCTACCGACTGTGAATAGGATTAAGAAACCGAAGTGAAACGAAACGTTTCGCGGCTGCTCTTGTGTTCCAAGTGGGAGCAACAGGCGTAGAGGGAGGTGTAGCGGGCACAACTGTGGACAGCATTTTTCATTGTTCTATCCCGACTAACTGTAACCGTAATAGCCTAGGGTTTGCTGTAATAGAAATATTTCCATAACTGATAATTCTGATAACATGAAGCTCACCAGCTGAGCGATTGTTAGCCAATGATGGACCCTCCGTCATTGAGTTGCGGTGTATTTTAATTGCTGTGCTGTTGATTATCCCATTAAGTGCTTCTCTGCACTCAACGACCGTGAAACTAATGAGAGATGTAGGATGGTACGCAAAGGAAGCATTTGAAACTGTTTGTACTTGAAACTGGGGTTTGCCTTGCCTCCGTTGTTTGATGAAAGCCCTACAACACAAAAGGAACAATTTAACTCTTTAGTGTGGTGGTTCTAAAACTTTTTTTTTAGTCTTTGGACCTCTAGCAAGACACTGCATACTTAAGGAGCCTTCAGCCTTTCACATTTAAATTACTTGCGTATCAAAAGAGATTCGAATGAAATAATATAAAATGTTTACAAGATGTTTAGTACCTGTCAGCAATGTATTCTCATACCTGAGTCGTGCAATGACAATTTTTGAGCCAGCACCATGTAACTAGCATAGATACCCGTTTGTAATTTCCAGTCCAAAATGTTTGTTAGACCATTATTTCAGTTAAATAGATTTTGTAAAATATTAAGTTGGCTGAGACACTGTGCTACAAACCGGAAGGTCGTGGGTCCAAGTCCAGATGAGGTCATGGATTTTTCAATTGACCTAACCTTTCCAGCCCCTCCTATCACCCTGGAGCCAACACAGCCTCTAGCAGGCTTGAGTACCAGGAATCTTCCTTGGGGTAAAGGCCGGCCGACACGTAAGGCTGACTTCATTTGTGAGCCGGCTGTCGAGAAAATGGGGGATCCTTGACGTCTCAGTGCCATATGGGCCTCCACGGCCTATTACATGGCTAGCTTTACCTCTTTTGTTTTTACCTTTACCTCTATGACAATAGTTTTTGCTTCTAACTGAAAGTGTGAAGACAAAAGAAATCTCTCGGATCACACGTTGATAACCCCTGCTTGGAACGAGATTATGTCGTCGCCAGTTCGTGACATACATTCTCTTGGTTTTCCTCCGTATGCGAGGAAGTGGCTGAGATTGCTTCAGAGTTCCATGTTATTACTCCATGCATGTCACGCAGCTTCACGGTTTAAATTAATCAGAATTAAACTCCCTGGTACAGGGACCACAAAAATACTTTTCAAAATTGTGCAACTCGCAAATAATCAGAAAATCAAAATTACGCTGATAGTTTCTAAGACAGTTCATAAAATTGAAACCAGACCCTACTTTTAGAGCTGGCTTCTGGGTTGAGCGTGAGAAGTATGGCAAAACGTGGCGGGGCAATGGTTGTGGCAGAATTGTGGGTTAGGAGGGAGGGAGTTAATTCACAGTTTTCAGCGCCATGTTATAACCCATCTATTCTTCACAATTCATATCTTAAGTTAATGGGCTTGACCAAATCCACTGCTCCCTTCTTTTCAGAATATTCAGGTCTAAGAACATGGAGAATGACCAACGTGAATCAGCAAATTCTTTCGAACACCTAGGCTAATGAGAACTGCTGTGGCCCTTCATACTCCCCCCACCTCTCATCTACTTCACGCATCAGAAGTTGCAACGCGATGCCAAAGCGAATAACTCGTTTACAAGGCGGGGATTCAAAATAGATCGGTGATTTATTTAAATATGTTTGTAAGATTGTTTCAGACATAAATAAACATTTGAAACAATAAGCAATGTCTGTAACAGACATATTGATATTGAGTCTGAATAATGTTGAATTCATAAACTCGTAAACAGTGCCGTGCGGTCGCACTTTATGCGAATTTGAAGTTGTTGACACGCCGCGGAGGCCCATAGGGTTGTGGGACGTCGAGGCTACCACATTTTCTAGACAGTCTGCTCACAGATGGCGGTGAGGTTGTCAGCCTTACGCGCCGGTCGCTCTTTACCCCGCAGGAAGATTCCTGGTACTCATATCTATTATAGGCTGAGTCGACCCTAGGACCATAGTGCGGCTGGAAGGATTAGTTCAATTGAAAAGTCCAATGACCACATCGGAGATCGATCCTTCGACATTTGCACTTGTACCATAGTGCCTCAACCAACCGCGCTACCGTGTCCCCCTTCAAGTTGAAATAGTGCGATATAAAAACAATCTCACTCTATTACACCCAAAAGGTAAAATTGCCCCTGTACTTAACTGATTAAGCACTACGCCATGAAGGCGTATGGGGGAGTGACTGTATAGATCCACATTTTCTTGACCTCGGCACTAGCTGGAGGTGGTTGGTCAGCTTAACCCCCCAGCCGCTTTACCCTAGGGGAAAGAACCCCCAGTACCCATTGTACACTAGGTTGGGTGGACCACAGAGCTGGTCTGGACGACGTGGAGAAGAGAAAATGCTTGACCCTGCCGGGACACGAACACCAGCCCTAGGTCGGCCGTCCAGCCCGTATGCAGTCTCTTTACCGATTGCGCTATCCCGGCTGCTCACTTTATGCCCAAATTTTGAAATAATGCGAATTTATTCCTATGATAAAACTTTTCTTGAATTTTCCAAGGTCTTATGGAACGCATCCCTCGCATAAGACGCTACCGCACTTTGATACCTATATACCTGCTTTTGTATGGGCGTGACTCAGAGGGAAAGGATGGACACAGTGCGCCTGCGCGTCAGGTCGCTGAGGAGAATGTTTGGAACTTTGAGTGAAAGAAGAGAAAACGTTAGAAGAGACGGGAGAGAGTTGCATAGTAATTAGGAGCCCCAGGGGGTTCAGACTGGCCTGTAGTGGGGCAGGGAGCTCCAGAGCCACTTTTGATGACAATGATGCCACGCAATGGATTAATAATAATAATAATAATAATAATAATAATAATAATAAATCAGTTATTATTGCTTTATTTGAAATTTGTAATTTCACTTTAGTAATACATTATATTATCTCTGGGCACGCGGTAGCGTAGTTGGTTGAGGCACTTTGCTACATGTCGGAAGGTCGCGGGTTCGATTCCCAATGGGGTAATTGGATTTTTTAATTTACCTAATCCTTCCAGCCTCACTGTGACCCTGGGGTCGACTCAGCCTCTAACGGAAATGAGTACCAGGAATCTTCCTGGGGTTAAAGGGCAGTCGGCGTGTAAGGCTGACAACCTCGTCATCTGTGAACCGACTGTCTAGAAAATGTGGAAGCCTCGACGTCTCACAACCCTATGGACTTGATGCAGGGATAGTATTACTTTTTTTAATGATATTTTCTTTACGAAAGTACTCGAAAGGAACATATATTTATTTCTGTTAATCGCTTTATACAATGAAAAGAACATGCAAGTTGTTACTCTCGGCCTGTCTCGTTTTCCCCTTTAAGCACGCGATATCCATGGGCTGCTTGTACAGTTCTGCATTCAGAAGTTGCCAAGCCGTCGTTACGGGAAGGACGAGAGGCACCTCATAGCGTGATTCATGGTCCGTTTCTTGCTCCCAGCGCCCGGCACTTTGCTTTTGAGGATGTCACCTCGTCGTTGAGCCGGCTTAGCTCAGTGCTACGGGCTGGACGGCCTTGGTTCTGTTCCTGTCAGTGCAAGGTTTTTCTAATCTCCACAGCGTCCAGACAGGTTCTGGGGCCCACCCAACCTCCTATCCACTGGGTACCACGGGACTCTTTCTCCCGGAGTAAAGCGGCTGGGGCGTGAAGCTGACCACTCGCCTAAATCTAGAGCCGAGGTCAAGAATGGTGGAGCTATGCATCCACTCCCCCATGCGTCTTCGTGGTGTAGTGCTTAAGCACAAGGACAGCTTTATCATAAGGCCCGTGCCATAGCTCAGACGGTTAGTCGCCGGCTTCCCATCATTACGGCGGCCCGGGTTGGAGTCCAGGTCAGGTCATATGGGACTTGTGGTGGACAAAGTGGCACTAGGGCAGGTTTTCTCCGAATACTTCGGTTTCCCCTGCCAATTGTCATTGTACCTACTGCTCCACACTCATCTATCATCTGGGGCAGGTACAGTAGTCCAAATAATTACCAATGTACCAAGCTGACTCAGTTTCCCCACACTCCATATTTTCCCTGTGTCCACCCTATTATATCCAGTCCCGTCTTGTGTGACAGCAGAAGTGGGGTAGCATATTAATTCGCGTCTCCGTGGTGTCCTGTTTCACAGGAGGCTTTGTTTCTGCGCAAGAATTGAAGTGAAATGTTGAGACAGGAACTGAGCTCAGCATTTCCGGTTAACAGTTGCCGCTCGCCGAGCGTTTCAGTCGAACTATTTGCTTAATCGACACATTTATAAAGAAAACATGAAAACAACGACTACAGCTCCCGTCTCTCCGGTGCACTCCTCATCCCCTTTCTTGTACCGCGGCTGCTGCGTGTGGCGGGGCCCCTCCTCCACACACCACGCTGCCTCAGGCGGTACCGCTTATGACATTTATTGGGGACTTGTTCGTATGGCGACAGACTGGACGGCCGGGGTTCGATTTCGGGTAGGGCAAGAGATTTTTCTCTTCTTCATAGCGTCCAGGCCAGACTTCTGTCCAGTGGGTACCGTGGCAACTATCCCCAGGGGAGAAGCGGCCAGGGTCTTGAAGTTGAGTACCTCCAGCTAGTGCCGAGGCGAAGAGTCTTGGAGGTATACCTCCGCTCCCTCATACGTCTTAATGGTGTGGTGCTTAATTAAACAAAAGGGTCAGCTTCAGATTTTAGCTTTTACTGTATGTACCACCTGTTGTGATATTCAGAAACTGTGCATTTTGTCAACAGAGTTCACCGACCATGTCCCTCAGTGCATTACACAACTGGCCCCTGTAATTTAGACTCGCATTTGTTTCTGAGACGTGGAACCTGACATTTTAAGTGTCATTTAGATTAATTCCGTGCTTAGAAGGACCACAAACTATGTATTTCTCTCTTATTCAGTCATTTGCATAAAATAACTTGTGCATTTGATACGAATAGTTAGAATGATCAAGTCAGGGAGGATGAGATGGCAGGGGCTGTAGCACGAATGGAGAATAGGAATGCATATAGGATTTTGATGCTAAAGCCAGAAGGAAACATACCACTAGGAAGATTTAGGCGTAGGTGGGAGTAAAGATGAGGTAAAAAAGTAAAGTCCCTGTGCATAACTAATGAAGGCGTATGGGGGAGTGGATGTATAGATCCACATTTTCTAGACCTCGGTACTAGTTGGAAATAAATAGTCAGCTTCCCGCCCCGGTCGCTTTATTCCCGGGGAAAGAGCCCCGCGGTACCCATTGGATAGGAGTCTGGGTGATCCTGAGAACATTCTTGACCCTACCATGACTCGAACTCTAACCTCTCGGCCTTCAACCCGTACGTAGCCATTCACTATACGGAATACACTATCCCGGACCTAGGAGTAAATGGTTCTTGCAGAAATGATGTATGATGGGGCGGTACGGACTGGATTCGCGTGGCTCAAGATTGGCGCCAGTGACGGGCTGTTGTGAACACGGTAGTGAGCCTTCTGGTTCCATAAATTATTGCAGAATTGTTTAGTAGCTGAGCGACTGGCGGATTCTCAAGAATGACTCGGTTCAGTGGAGTTAGGCAGGCGTACGAGAGATCACAGTGTATGCTCGTGAAATCATTCTGCGCGTAACGTTGTTGGAAATTGTACGTATGGCGTCCGAAAGCATTGGAAATGACTTCCTCAGAAGTAACTTCACGATGCCCCAATTTCCTGCCCTGCCTTGCCCCGCCCCGCCCCTCTTGAGACTATGCACTGGTACGCAATGTTGTGCGTTCGAGTTCTGTAGGGTGTCGCACTTCATGCTTGATCTCACTCTGTACGTGACGTAACCATTCGCTAGGTTCAGTCTCTATTGACAGCAAAAGTTGGGCCGCGCAACTGGTTTCAAGCTGACTTAGCACGAACAACGCCTGCGTCCTGTGTGAGGAAAGAAACTGTAGTTATTGCACAAACGGCGTCCTTTCAGTTCACATGAAATAATGTTATAATTCAGCATCCTGCTGCACTCTATAGATCTGACTGAGGAGCTTTTGTGCCGTCTATGTGCAACGTCGTTCGCTGTTCTCTGTGTTCCTTTATTGGACACGACATGTTTTGGTCTAACTGGCCGTCTTCAGATGTACAGGTTATGGTTAAGGATTCTGCTGCTCTGTGTAATACGGTTATCTTTCCTCCTGTTGTATGTATAGTTAGTTGCCTGTGGTTATTTTGGTTTTGTGGGTTAACACCAGTTTTATTTTGGGTGTCGTAAGGTTTCATGTGGTTGCTTTTGGTTTTGTTTGGTTTGTTCGTTGTGGCTACCTTGAATTTTCTTGCTTGGGCGGGAGTTCTGATGTGTGTTGGTCGGCCATCGTAGTCGGCCTTAACCATAACAACCTGTACACCTGAAGATGACCAGTTAGGCCGATACATATAGTGTACAATAAATGAATACGAAGGAAACAGTGAACGACGTTGCACATAGACGGCACAAAAGCTCCAAGCGAAGGGGAAGGTGGGGAAGTCAGACATTTTCCCTCCCCCTCATCGCTTGGATTAAAAAATAATAAAAATAAATAAATAAATAAATTGGCGAAAACGAAATATGCCGAATATTTCTGATAGAAATTAAAAAATATTCATAACTAATATGCTTTAGGGCGATAAGTTAAAACTATTTTTAAACGATTTAAACCCGAAGATTCCTGGCGACGTTCCTGACGTATACGAAAAGTATTATAAGGTTTGTTGCTCGTCCAGGCCGGTCTATAGTGACTGGCTACGGGCAGGACGTCCAGGGTTCGATTCCCGGCAAGGGGAAGATTTTGCTTTTAACAGCGTCCATACCGGCTCTGAGGGCCACCCAACCTTCTGTCCACCAGTTACCGTGATAAAGCGGCCTTCGCATGATACCGACCAGTGACCTCTAACTAGTCAAGAATACGTGGATCTATGTATCCACTCCCCCATCCGCCTTAATAGCTTCATATAAAATCCAGCTGCGTCTCCATTACAAAGATCAATCAGTTAATTATGCTTATTTTGAGAATATACGAGACACGTGAATACACGGCATTGAAGTTAATGCTACATATGGTAACCACTGTTCTTTAGAGGGTTTAAGGTTTCTGTGACCATGCGGAAGGATTTGGCAGAGCTCTGGAAACAAGTCAGCCTGACAAGTACAGCGTGACCGTCATCATATATTGGTATGGACTTACGCCGTTCTTGTAGCGTGACATACATTTGCCGGCAGTTAATGAAGTATTCAGTCAGGCAACTGTTTCCCTTGAGAGTGATACATTTAAACTTGGTGCCAAAATGTGTATTTCAGTTAGAATTAATATGGAAAGCAATTTCAGGAATAATATACACTCTACGATAAATTAATTTCACGTCAAAAGTTGTATTTAATTACAGAAAGCGAGAGATGGTTAACGTGTTGTGTACCACGGTGGTTACTAAAAGCACCACTGCTCTGTCTCTCTGAGTAGCGTAGCTTGAAATTTGCTGCTAGTCTTCGCCAGCACAATCATTCTTTTCGGCCCTTTCGGGACCTATGACCATATTTTTGTTCGTTCTAATATCACTGACGTGTTTTGAAATGGTGCCTTCTCTCTGACGAGGGGAGGGGCCATAGTACGGCTGGAAGTATTAGGTGAATTGAAAAATCCAGTGACCTCATCGGAAATCGAACCCGCAACCTTCCAGCTTGTAGCATAGTGTCTCAACTAATACGCTACCTCGTACCCAGAATAAACAACAGTTGTTTATCTAAACTGCGTCAACTAGTAGGTCTGTGATGGAAACGCAGCATGTTTTCTGTGAGGTTCGAACTGAATTTGTATGTATCATTTAGAAGAAATTCGTACTTCAAAGGGTCAGTTTCTATCGATTATGCAGCGTGGGCCCTACAAGACGGCATCCAGACATGGAGATCTTAGCAAGAAGACAGCTGAAGTCGAAGGTTTCGCTTTGAGCTTTGAGCTTCTTACGAAGACATACATGCGTTTGTAGTACCATCCGGAGCTTCGTCTGTAAAATATATGAGGGGGAGATAAATATTTCGAACAAAACTTGGGGAGAAAAATGCATCACATATGGTAATGTCCAGTAACACTTCTTCCGTAAGTCTTGAGGCTCTCGAGACAGTTAAATACAACGCCATTTGGGGCCTCAGTGTTCATGATTGTTACTTATTTCATATAGAAGCCTATTGTTGATACAGCTGTCAGCAATAATAGAGATATTACATACAACAGAATTTTGTAAATTATGAGTCTTTTTATACTTATTTATGAACTGGAATGGGAATTGTTTTAAAAGTTCGGGAAGTGACAGCGTTTGTAAACGAAATCTCGAATTTTCCGTTTCCTACATAAAACTGTTGAGATTAAACAGAAAGTATAATTTTACGTGTTGTTAGAGACTGTCAGCTTCTCAAGACCTCCATGGTATTAGCTCCCTGTGGGAAGGTTGGCGTTGCGACTGAATTTTGTGTTTATCGGAACACCTTCGCATGAACCTCTTTAAATTATTAGCAAAGCGGTCTTAAACAAAACCGGGAAAAGTGATTGCATGTGACATCTGTTGGAATTTTATTTGAACTACGTAGTTAAGGACATTTATATAGTTCTACAGGAGCTTTATTATCCGTGAAAGAAGGACAACCTAAAATGGCGGCTTGGCAATGTAGAAATCGAACCTGAAACTTATTAGGGTTAATTATTGTGATCGTGACATGGGGAAAGACGTCGGCAAGGCGTCGCAACAAAATGGAAAGGATGACAATGAGGTAATAAGAGGAGGAATGTAATTCCCCCTTCCCCTCCTTTTCTCATGCACTTTTGCTTTTATTGTGTGACTCTCCAAGTCATGGTTCGTAACTTTTGCGAGTTGTTGAATTCACCTTCTCGTCACGGTCACGTGGCCCCTCTCGCGCTCACTTGCGTTACTTTTATGTTAAGTCATGCTCTGGTGGATGTTTTGCATCCATACATCCGACCAGCCGGCCCTCATGCCGCAGACTTCTGTCGCTTCTTTGCAGTGTACAGAGTCTCTACACTGGGGATTCTAAATTCGGGTATTCCTCAGAACTCCCCTCTTTTGAATGCAACTGAGAATATAGAACGTGGTGGATCATGGGTCTGTTCGCTGAATATCCAAACATTCCGTCCGAGAAGTAAGGAAAGCTGCAAAGAAAATAGTAGGGTCTCGTGAATTGTGATGCTGTTTAGTTCGGTTCGAAGTCAACCGTTGTTTCGGAAGAACGTCCTGCCTCCATTATCAGGGTTTGAACAATAGAGCGAAGTTCACGGGTCGTCTTTCGACATCTCTAATAAAAGGCAGAGACAGTGCGTTAAATTGCAGTAGACTAGATCAATATTTGTCGAGCAGAAAAATATATTTTTTATTGCCTTACCACTAACGTTTATTGTTCATAAGAACTCTTGGGGCTAAATTTACAGACCGACATAACTAACTTTATGAATCTAGCCATTTCTGTCAAGTCAGTAGCCCTTCAAGAAATTCGCCACCTTTTCTGGAATGTGAAGTTTCATTGCCATGTTCACAAGAGCTTGTTACTAGTCCTCCAGTCCATGCGCTCGCATCTTATTTTATTAAGATCCAAAGTCAAGTTAATTTATGTTTGCATACTTCTTGCACATCACGGTTTGACCTAGTGTTGTATGCTCTTGATGTTTCAGTTAGTATGACGGGTAAATCCGTCAGAAGAGAATATAAATTGAGGACATGCGAGGACAGGGTACCGAAGGACGTAAGAGACAGTAGGTAACAAGGGGGTGGAGAGAATTGTGCTTTTTACTCTTAAACCAAACACTGTGGTCATATAATGATGGTGGATGAGATGAGCCTTGGAGATACGAGAAACGAGTATAGAGTTTTAATTGGAAATCCTGAAGTGAAGAGACATGACAGGGGGCTTAGTCATAGACATAAGACTAATGTTAACATGGTGGGGCTGTTGAGTGCACGGTGATGAACTTAACCCTAAACGGGTAAGAATAAAATTTTGTGACGATTGTATGTTAATACAATTATTGTGTTTTTGGGCGTTATATGTCGTACTGTTTTTTATTTAGAACACAACGTTTCGGAGCCTGAATTCTGTCTCCGTCTTGAGGTAAAACCTACTCAGTTCCCAATCGAGACAGCTAGTCCCTGTCTCCGAAATACAACATTTCGGAGACCAAATTCTGTCTCCGTTTTCAGGTAACAAAAAACTAATCAGTTCCAAATCGATAGAGCTAATTCCTATATACGGCAACACAGTGTTTCGGAGACTGGATTCTGTCTCCGTCGTCAGGTAAAACCTACTCAATTGGGCTCAATGGATAGAGCTAGTCTCTATCTCCAGAAACACAACGTTTCGGGGACTGGATTATATCTCCGTCTTCGAGTAAAATCTACTCAGTTGGACCCAAACAGTTTTCAGGTAAGACCTACTCAATGGGGCCGAATCGATAGAGCTAGTCTCTGTCTCCAGAAACAGAACGTTTCGGAGACTGGATTCTGGCTCCCGTCCTCAGGTAAAACCTACTCAGTTGGACCCAAACGATAGAGCTAATCTCTGTCTCCAGAAAAACAACGTTTCGGAGACTGAGTTCTGTCTCCGTCGTATGGTAAACCCTACTCAATTGGACCCAAACGATAGAGCTAGTCTCTGTCTCCAGAAAAACAACGTTTCGGAGTCTGGGTTCTGTCTCCGTCGTCTGGTAAACCCTACTCAATTGGACCCAAACGATAGAGCTAGCCTCTGTCACCGGTAGACGGAGATAGAATCCAGTCTCCGGAACATAATGTTTTAAATAATAAATAGGACGATGTATAACGCCCAGAAACACAACAGTTGTATTCCTAAGAAGGACTTTGCACTCAGTACCGTTTCTCAGTTTTCCTCGGTCCTTCCGCACAAGTACGGGATAATATTTTAAACCAGACCGATTCATTCACGTCCTTTACAATTCTTTATTCACTGACCACCCCTCCATTTGACCCCACGTAGCCTGAGCTGCTAACTATCATGTTAAGGACTCGAGTTCGTGGAGGTAATTATCAGTCCCGCTTGCCTCGGCGATCTTGCCTACTTGAAGCATCCAATTATTAAATCTGACGCCGTACTGTGCGCGTCATGGGGTGAGTTCTAATGTTTGTGTGCTCTGTAGATCAAAAGGATGTTCGCAATTTTGTTAACGCCTGATTTTGTTTTAAACGAAGGTGACGCGGCGCACATGAAACAGATTCCACTCACTGCTGATGCTGAGGATCATACATCACTTTTATCGTCTCACTTAACCCTTCCGGGGCTAGTGGTAACTATATGCATCACGTAATTCAACATTAAAATCTCTGAATTTTTCACACATAGTGTATTTATGTGTCTCGTGTGATTATCAGCGGTTATTTACCTTACATCATTTTAATTTTTTGTTCTTTTTTACTGGAGATTGAGTGTAATTTTTGCATTGCAGGAATTAAATTTTAAAATACAGAGTGATTCTGAATTATTGTCGGGGTTTCCGTGGCCTATAGTTTTCAAACCGGAAACAACAAAATAAAACTGCTTACGGAATATAAAAGCGTAACCCAGTCAAGACATGAATGCGGCGAGTACAGCGTTGCCACATAAAACTTTTTGAGTTACACTTTCGTATTCCATAAGCATTTTTGTTTGACCTTGTATTATTTAGATTCGAGAATTATAGGTCACGGAAACCCCGACAATAATTTAGAATCACCCTATTTAGATGGCTTTAAGGCTTCACGGCTGCATCATATTCATCTCTGTATGTAGCACCTGTTTTAATGTTCAGGAACTCTGCAATCTTCCCACATAGAATACGCACCTCGTGGGATTCTTAGAAGAAACAGTGACCATGCCTTTACGTTGCAGCAACCGGTTTATCTTTATAATGGAGACGCATTGTGTTTTCTGTGCCTTAAGAATCCAGTTTTTAAATGTTATTTGGCTCCTCAAATGCTTAACAGGCAAATATACCACCTGCTTTATTATTCAGAAACCGTGCACTTCGTCCGCAGGGTGTATTTATGTTTTATGTGGTTCTTAGATTAAAGGGAGATTATTTCCCTGCACGGCTTTAACAGATTTGTATTTGGGTGTACGGTGTGTTTTCTGTTCTGACTGAGGGTGCTGAGGAGAATATTTAGACCGAAGAGGGTTGAAGTGTCAAGAGACTGGAGAAAACTGCATAATGAGGAGCTTCATAACTTGCACTCTTCGCGGAATATATTTAGGCTGAAGAAGTTAAGGATGGCGAGATGGCGGGGCATGTAGCATGCATATAGGATTTTGGTGGGATAGCTAACAGGAAAGAGACCGCTAGAAAGACCTAGACATAGGTTACACGATAATATAAGATCGTAAAGGTAAAGAAGCCGGTCACGGTAGCCGAGCGGTCTAAGGCATGCATTGTCTTCGCTCGCTCGGAAGCCGGGATTGTGGGTTCGAATCCCACTCAGGGCATGGATGTTTGTGTGCGTTTTTCTGTGTTTGTCTACAGGTAGAGGCCCTGCGACGAGCTGATCACTCGCCCAAGGAGTCCTACCGTATGTGTAAGATCGAGAAAAACCGAAGTGAACGGAGTTCATGGAGGTAGGCCTAGGCCCAATGGGGCTGTAGTGCCAAGGGGGGGAAAAAGGTAAAGTTGTCCGCGTGCTTAACTAATTAAGCACTACACCACGAAGGCGTATGGGGGAATGAATGTATAGATCCACTTTTTCTTAACCTCGGCACTAGCTGGAGGTGAGTTGTCAGCTTTTTCCCCCGGGAAAAAGCCCCCGGTACCCATTGCGTAGGAGGTTGGGTGGACCCTAGAACCGGTCTGGACGACGTGAAGAGAAAATCATTAACCGTACTGGGACTCGAACTCCGGCCCCTCTGTCGTCCAGGACGTATCCAGTCGCTGTACCGACTACGCTATCCCGGCACCTTAGCATTAAGATGGATCCTAAAGAAATAAGTTTGGGGGTGGTGTGTTCTGGATTGACCTGGCACATGATAAGAAATGGTGTAGGGTTTTTGTGAACTCGGTAATGAACTTTAGGGTTCCTCTCAAGAAGGGTTCAGCTGCATGGAATTAGCTAATAAAGAACTTATGTTATTGAGATGAACTTGGACTTAAAAAGGTTAACCTGACTGTGCTTAATTACATTTGATGTGTCAGGAAAATCAATTTGACCATTGGCCAACGCGTGTCAGTTTTCACTGTATAGCTCCCCCCCAGTAAATTGCTTAATTAAGTAAGCCCTATATAATGAACTTAGGTAGGAACTACTGTTTTTATATGCCCCGTGCAATATGAGGCACTTCCTTTGCGGTCGTTTGCTTGCACGCATCCACGCATGTTTACTACGCACTGAAGCGAGACGCATGCATTACGTATACACGGACGTTGTGTTCAAGTCGTGCTTTTTTTTAACGTAGGCAGAGTCAAGGTGACTCAGTGTGACGTGGCTAGATACGAAACCTCGAGGTATATTGACCCCCATTTGAAGAAGTTGCCTGAACCGAGAACCATATTAGAATCAGACACTGGATGGTCGCTCTTACGTAACTTAGCACAAGTCGCTGTGAAAACAAAGCAATGCATAGGCCTGTCGCATTGCCTACCTGTTCTCTTTACCTCACCCCCCCTCCCCACCAGTCACGTGTATATCTCTGTACATGCGCTGTGCGCATGAATACAATTGAAATTCGTTTAAAGACCAGTTAAGAATTCACTTCCTGTCTTATAGGTAACTGTCTCCCAGGTTTTGTCGCCGTGTTATATGATTACAGACGTTTCGAAGGAACCAGCTACTCCCCCCCATCCCCATTTTGTATCTTGGAGTTTGTGGCAGGGGCTTTCCCTCGAAATGTCTGTAGTGTTGAAGTACACAGAATCATATCCCAGAAGGGCACAGTCTTAATATTCATTTCCGTGAGAATGTCAAATACAAGGATGCTTGTCCATGAAGGTTCTGTTTGTCTCCGGCAGAGTAGCGAAAAGTGAACAGTTGGACAACGGAAACTTTCACAGAAATTTTGTCTGGCAGGTCGGATTTTTAGCCGTATTGATTCATGATAATGCCTGGTTTATATGCTGCCGGAAACGATTCTACCGCGTGTCCCACGAGAGTTTTAACGCTTTGTTGTTGAACTGGAGATACAAGACTTCCGGCCTGGTCCGGCGATCCGTGTGTACAGGCATGTTGATCCATGAAAGGTAAAGTTGTGCCTGTGCTTAACTAATTGAACACTACGCCGTGAAGACTTACTGGGGAGGGGATGTATAGCTGTACTGTTCTTTTTAACCTCAGTGCTAGTTGGAGGTGAGTGGTGAGGTTCACGCCCGGCCGCTTTACTCTCGGGGAAGAGTCCCCGGGACTCATTGAATAGGAGGCTGGGTGTGTCCTAGAGCCGGGCTGGATGACGTGGGGAAGTGAAAATTATTTCCTCTGCCTGGTGCCTCACACTGATCCATGATAGCTCTTAATCTACATAAGGCGAAAAGTGGACTGTACCGTGTGTTGCGCATTTCTTTCTGCTTGGCGGGNGGGGGGGGGGGCGGTAGAGGCTTCGGGCATTCCCAGTTTTGAGGCATATTACCGGATAAGAAAGCCTCGTTCACGTAAGATATTGTTGAAATTCGAGTGAGGGACTTATGCTGATTTCTATTTCTTTGTTTCCGTTTTAAGTAAGCTTAATTTTCTCTTCTCCACGTCATCCGGACCAGCTGTGGGGCCCGCCCAATCTCCTAGCCAGTGGGTAAAGCGGCCCGGGCGTGAAGCTGACCGCTCACCTCCAAATAGTGCCA
This sequence comes from Cryptotermes secundus, assembly GCF_002891405.2. Lineage (NCBI taxonomy): Eukaryota > Metazoa > Arthropoda > Insecta > Blattodea > Kalotermitidae > Cryptotermes > Cryptotermes secundus. The sequence continues at coordinate 695,578 of NW_019743170.1, read as the reverse complement.
AGATCAAATAAATATGGATCCATACATCCACTCCCCCATACGCCTTCATGGATTAGTGCTTAATTAGTTAATTACAGGGACAACTTTACCTTTTCATATTGAACTTCGAAAAAAAAAAGCCGTTTTTATTTTCGCGTACCGCATCGGCGAGTGGCCGCGCTTACCTCCATGGCTTTGCCTTCCTGTTATTGTACTACAGCCAGTGGTATAGCCAGGAGGTACACAGAGTAAGCACTTTATGGGAAATATTTGGAACATTTATCCCGATTGTTTGTTTCATCGTTTCTTTACTCAGATGTCCGTCCATCTTCATTCGTCATCCCCCGGGGCCAGTAGTCCAGTTTCAGGGAAAAGTGACATAAGATTCTGTTTTAATAGTTGCTGGGGAGCAAGTTTCATATACGAGAGAGTCAGTAAATGGGTCACAACTGGAAATAAAACGTAATAGGTTTTTCGTGTGTATCACTAGGTAGCAGCACAGTACAGCTTCATGTTAGTCTAGGTACCAGACGAACATGCGCATGTTCAGAGGCTGGTTTCAGAAGGCAAAATGGCGACCGTGCTTGAGGATACTACCGAAGAGCATAGGTCAGTTGTGCAAAGGGTATTCTCCGCTNGGGGGGGGGATAGAAGCCGAGGCGTAAACCTGGCCGTTCCCTTTTATCTGTTGCTTAGGTTAAGAATGTCTGGAGCTATACCCCCACTCCCCTGTACTACTTCATGTCGTGGTGCTTAATTAATTAAGTACAAGGATAACTTTACCTTTTTAATAATATTCTTAGTGGGTTGAGACTGACTCCACTTGGTACTGCGGCCACTACTGGGCTACTATACTAGCTCCTGATGATGGATGATGGTGATTGCGGAGCAACTGGTGGAATGAAGATTGACAGGAAAAACCGAAGTATTCTCAGAAAATCTGCCCCAGCACACCACTTTGTCCACCTCAAATCCCACATGACCAAACCCGGGATCGAACCGGGGCCGCCGCGGTCGGAAGCCTGACCTATGGCACGGCCCAGCAAGAGTACCTTATATTTGTTGTTGCTTTATTTTGTCCGTCTTTGAATAATGGCCGAAGTATATGTATATATGGTTCGTTGTTTTTGTGCAGTGTTAATCAGAATTGGGGGGGGGAACGCGGTAGCATAGTTAGTTGAGGCACTGTGCTAGGAGCCGTGATGTCGCGGGTTAGATTACCGGTGAGGCCATTGGATTCTTTAATTGACCTAATCCTTCCAGTGTGTCCCTATGGTCTACTCAGCCTGTAATAGAAATGAGTATCGGAAATTTTCGTTGGGGTAAAGGGACTGCCGGCGCATCTGACAACCTCACCGTCATCTGTGAGTCGAGTGTCTAGAAAATGTGGGAGCATCGACGTCGCACAACCCTATGGTCATCCATGACCTCTTACACAGAAAGATTTACGTCTTTTATACTGCCATGAAAAGTCATCTGGTGGGAGCCCAGTCATTTCATGCGGACGGACAGACAGGTATGACGGAGCTAATAGGTGCTTTTCGCTAAATCTCGCGCGCGCACAAATATCGTGATTGCAACTCAGTAACATAATTAGGCAAGGGGACAGTGCTCAAAGCCCTGGTCTCCGTTTAATATGCGTATAAATGCGTTCACTTAGGGTGGGCCATTCTACAACTAATGTAGTGTACTGACTCTCCCTTTCGTTCCTGGGTTCGAAATCCTTTTGTTGACATGCCAAGTGAACGAAATCGCGTTTTCTACATTTCTGTTCCATCCCCTTTTACGATGCACGAGAACCGCCCTTCGTGTTTGGTTACTGGCATAAAATCTACGCCCGAGACCGCAAATTTCATCGTCCTTGTGTAGCTGACCACTGCTACTGACTGTAAATAATATGTGTAATGCGTTCTTTGATATTTTGTATCCCCCCGGTGGTCTCTTATTTGCTGCCACCATGCTGACAAAACCACGCCCATCTATACAGATCTGTGTGTTGCTTAAAGCATACCCGTTTAAAAAAATAGCTTGCCCCTTGCAGAAAAATTTGCTCTCAAATTTCGGAAACTTTTACGTGATATTTGCTTAACATTGCCCGCCAATAATTTTCCTTCTTTCATCTGTATTTCTCATCCGTCTCTTCGTCCTTTCGCCGTTTCCTTGCTCCTCCCTTTTTACCTATCTGTCTCATTCCTGCAAGTGCTTTCCAATTCGGCTACCAGCTTGCAGTTGGACACTAGTAGCTGCAGGTAGTGTGAAATAGTGTCCTGCTACCCAACCCCCCTCGATGTCTGGCCCTCCCCAGCCGTCTGAGGTGTTTCGGAACAGGGGTTCCCAAACTTTTTTTTGACCACGGGCCACTAACTACGTGGTTTGTCTTCGTCGGACCGCCCGAAATAAAAGTATTTTAAGAATTTTGGATGAAATTATGGTGAAATGCTTTGAGCAGTTGCATCCCCATAGCTTATAAAACGAAAATAATTTAATTTTATGTTATTAATTTATATTAATTTTGTTTTAATAAATTCGTATTTTAAGAGTACTTGTCTTCTGGGATATAACGCTGTGTAGTCAGCCGGCGTTTCGGAGGAATATATCGCTTCTATCTTCAGGTTCTAGAATAAGGCAAGTAAGAAAACAGCATGAAAGTGGATGGCATGCCTTCGACCCTCAAGATGGATGGGATGTTCCTCCGAAACGTCTGTTGATTTTCAGCGGACTATATAAATACTTTGCTATGCAAGTCGTATGTTTATTTGTGCACAAAGAAAATACTTGGAGACTGGCCTGTTGGTAACCTTTCGCGGACCACTGGTGGTCCGCAGACCGGGTGTTGCGGTAACGCTGCTCTCCAAGTTCCGCAGGACGCATGTTTTTGTTCAGCGGCGGACACAAAAATTCTGTCGGCGCAACTTGTGAAGGAACTTTGGGCCCCTAGGAAGGAGAGTTTAAACAACGAATTTAGATCAAAAAGAAAATCCCATAACCAAACGGAATTGTAGTTCATATGAGTAGACACTTGACTGAAAGCGTTTCTGAATATTCCACGTCTCGCAGTTATGCGCTCTTCCATTTGTGAACAAGATCTTCACTGCTTTAGCAATGTGTAGCAGGTTTCGTACTTTTAGCCTTTTTATCATTTGGGTATGCTTTTTGTCGTTATATCCGGTTTTGTTTATGTAGGGACTATTAATATTGCATGCTATGTAATTCCCCTCCCCCCTCACTCTCCCCCTCCACGCCTAGCCAGCAAGTACTAGCTAGAGTCAAGGCCGCACACTGCCCTCAGTCCGACAGCGGTGCTACTACCCAAACTGCAAACATTTAGCAACTAGCGATGACCCGATTCTTGGCTATAAATACTCCGGTTACGTTGAACTCGCAGTTGAGGGGCTGGCCTACACGTTCAGGTTTTTACATGACGTCAGTATTGTGCTTTTAATAACGTTTGCTCAGTAAAAAGAATCAGGTTATTCACGTTGAAAGTGATTTTAAAATTACTGAATAAATTGCTTTAAGTACTATCAGTGTCTGTTCAGTAACATTGTGACGAGGTCGGTCTAGAGGTAACACCATAGACCTTGACATTTTATTAGGGAGGTGCTAGGTTCGAATCTCAGCTGGAACACTGGGATGAAGTTCGTGGTTTTTCCTCTGTCTCTCCAGGGAAGTGCCGGGCTAGTATGTCTAGTAACGGCGACATCCTTCCAGATCCTTTCCAGTTCATCATTCATCTATCCGACGATGTGCAGTGTTGGTACTGAAAGCGTGGATAAAGTAGCCGCCCCGGTAATGTTGCTCACAACAGCTTTTCGCATTAAAAGAAGCTAATATTAGAATTGCGATAAATTTCACGTCTCACGAAGTTTCGTAAAGCCTGAAAGCTGGACTGACGCATACGCAATAATATTGTAACCTGTGGACGGCCTAGGGGTCGGAGTTCAAGTCCCGGTAGAGGCAAAATGTTGTCCAGACCGGTTCTGGCGCCCATCAACTTCCAATCCAAGTGGTCACTTTCTCTGGGGGTAAAGCGGCCAGGGCATGAAGCTGATCACCCACCTCCAGCTAGTTCCAAGGTCAAGAATAGGTGGATCTATGCAACCAGTCTCCCATACGTCTTCTTGGCGTAGTATTTAATTAGTTAAGCACAGTAACAACTTCGTCTCTTTGCCTTACCTATGGCAGCCGATTGTGCAGTCCAAGTTATGCTATTTGTCGTGCATTGCACAGTTCAGAGCTGTTATTTGAACGTGTATGAGCCCGAGCATTATGGGAGAACGAAAATAGACGAATGCCTATAAACACATTTTGAACTGCATTGTCAGGGGTCGGTGGCGCTTACCGGATTTGCAAGTGTGCCAATTTTGGAGGCGGCTTGGACACGGACTGGCCTGTCAGAAGTTCGTCGTGGTGTGCCTCAGTCTCCCAGGCAAATTCTCGGGGCGGACCCAACAAAAGTAACCGTTTCCAACAATTCCTCTGTTTTTTGCCTTGCGTACTGGCTGTTTACCGAGCCGTTACCTAGCAGTGGACGTCTCTGGCTCCACTATTGCGGCCTTCAGACGCCATGAAAAGTATCTTGAATTAGGCCTCAGCCCTTTCTTTCATCATTCTCTCCAATTTATTATTTGTTAATTATTGTCCCACTCGCCGCTGTAAGACAAAGTTACTGACAATTGTTAAATATTATGCAAGTAAATGAACTTAACAGTTTCTGAGGACATAGGACTGGCAATGATATTGGGACACGAGAGAACGGAGGATAGAAACGGTTTATATAATGAGGTAAAAGGTAAAGTCCCTGTGCATAATTATTTAAGCAGCGCACTTGAGGATGTGTGGGGTAGTAGAGGTATAGCTCCGTCATTCTTGAGTTCGACACTAGATGGAGGTGAGTGGTCAGCTTTAACGCCCCTGCCGCTTTAGCCTCGGAGTAACTCGCGATACCCATTGGGTACCAGGCTGGGTGGGCCCCAGAGGCATCTGGACGCTGTGGAGATGGGGGTCTATCGTAAGGCTACGGTGGAGGTATTAGAACCGCCTCCACACGGGATGCAACTGGACTCAGGTCAATGCCAAAGTTATATTACGACTGACGGTCAATCGGCCAGTCTGTCTTGGAATAAAGCAGCCATCTGGGGCTTAAGACCAGATATGACAGTTGCAGGCTGGTTGATGTGGGGCGTTCTCTCTGACGAGAGGACGGGTCTCTCGTTTGCTAGAGTCACAGTCAGCAGTAATACTATTTTGTTAGTATGTACAATTACATTTTAAATGTTAATAAATGTATGTACAGCATATGCAAGGCCTCTATTAGTCCAGGCTCAGTACAGCAGATCGTGCCACTCGCTTTAAATGCTATGACTTCTTTGGGCCTATGAACTTTAGTGGCCATTTTCCTCCATGCCAAACTCAAAGTCATATTGTGACTGACGGTCAAAGTCTTCTGTTGACAGTTACGGCCTTGTTTTTTGTGGGGCGCCCTCTCTGACGAGAGGACGGGTCTGTCTTTTATATACGCTGCTGGGCCTTGCCAGCGCACTCTTTCTTGGGTCCGAGTCCCTTGCGACACGCGACTATATTGTACTGTCTCAGATTTGAGACTCCCCATTTCGTCGCCTCCTACGACTTGCATGGTCACGGTGGAGGTATTGGACCCAGCCTCCACACGGGTTCCTTCCTCCATGCCACCTTCATCTTCTTTTATAACCACTCTGCCCCAACCGAACAGAAAACATTGTATCCAACAATACCGCTGTTGTTTCTTGCATATTCCTTTCAGCGGAAACGTGTTTACTGAGCCGTTGCGTAGAAGTGGACACTCATCTGGCTCCATTATTCCCGTTATCCTGGTTTATTTCGTGGTATGTTCCATGTGAAGCCATCAGTCGCTTTCCAGCACAGGGATGACGTGGAATTTGTAAAAGGTGGTGCCATGATTGATAGCGTTCAAGGGATGCTGAAGTCAGAGAACCAGGAGAAGTGTTGAAAGTTGTCGTGTTACACTTTGGGGTCCCGAAGGACGACGGTGCAATACCACAGATGATTTGTAATAAGTCGCCAAGCAGGTTGTTTCAAACGGGAGATGCTTGGTTGGAATGTAGGCTCCGACGCCGGGCTATCCTGATATACGTTCTTCGTGGGTTTCTCAGTGCTTGTCTCCAAACATACTGGTATAGTACCACGACCCACATGTTGTCCAATTCATTCCGAAGTGGCCGTGGCCCACTTGTCCTCTTTAAGATTCGAGCCCAGGACCTCTGGAAGTAAGAAAGAGGCGCATCAGTCGCTACACCTTCACAGTCTGCGTAACAGTCACCGTAAAGTCCTGTACGAAAAGAAATACGTACAAAGTTTTGGTAGGAAAACATGGCTGGAAGAGACCATTATGAAGAGCTGAAAGTAGATGGGGTGTTAATATTAAAAGAGCCGGGATAGCATAGTCGCTATAGCAACTGGCTACGGGCTGGACGGCCAAGGGTTCGGAGTTCGTCCCGTTAGGGTCAAGAATTTTCACTTATCCGTGTAGTGCAGACCGGTTCTGGGGCCCACCAAGCCTCCTGTCCAGTGGGTACTGGGGTATGAAGCTGACCACTCACTTCCACCTAGTGCTGAGGTAAAGAAAATGTGGATCTGTACATCCACTCCCCATACACCTTCATGGCGTAATACTTAATTATCTAAGCACAGAGACTTTACCTTTTTATTAATATTAAGATAGAAGAGGATTTGGGGGGGGGGGGCGGGTCCAGGGATGAAGACCAGTGGTGGCCCCGTTGAACACGATGATGAACTTCAAGGTTCCATTGAATAGTAAGAATTTCTTCACTAGCTGAGGTACTATAAGCTTGTCTAGGACTTTCTCCAATGAATTGGTTCTCCTGAGGGCCGGATTTCAGCCCCAGGGCAGGACATGTGGGATTTGTGGTGGAGGAAATGGCACCGGGTAAGTTTCCCATACGCTGTGGTTTTCCACTGCAAGGTATTGCATCAGTGCCCCATTCTATCGTCTGGCCGGGGTTGGTACAGGGGGCGAGCTTGCGGCCCAAGTACACCCTACCGCAACAACATGCAGTGTGTGTGAAACTGATTTGAGGGCACATTATGCGCTGGGTTGCCACGTTTGCGGAAGAAATGTCGCTGTGTTCAATGTTCACCCGTGTGGTGCTTCTGGTTCTCATCATGCGTTCAAAATACAGTCTGTTAGCTTTTTGATGGGGGATGAAGTGACCTGCATAATGAGGAGCTTCATAACATGTACTCTTCTCCAAGTATAATTAGAATTATCAAGTAAAGGATGAATATATATTACAGCGCCGCACGGTCTGAGGCATGATCTGTCTTCGCCCGCTCGAATATTGGGATCATGGGTTCGAATCCTAGTCAAAGCATGGATGCTCGTATGCATTTATACTGTGTTTGTGTTGTATTGTGCGTAGTTAGCGGCCCTGCGACGGGCTGATCCCCCGTCCAAGGGGTCATACCGAATATTTATGGGATTAATATACTGAAAAGGGGGCCAAGGTCCGACAAAAAGGACTGTAGACGCATAGATAAGTCAAGGAGGATGAGATGAGCAGGGCATGTAGCACGAATGGGAGCTAAGAGGAACGCATATGGGATTTTGTTGGGAAAGCCAGAAGGAAAGAGACAAGCAGGAAGACCTAGACGTGAGAACGGATAATATTAAGACGGATCTTAAGAGAGATAGGATGTGGAGATGTGGACTGGGTCGATTTGCCTCAGGATTGGGACGAGCGTTAAGGGCTGTCGAGAGCACTGTAATGAACCTTCGGGTTCCATAAAATGTTTGGGAATTATAGAGTAGCTGCAGCTTCTGAAGATGGGCTCGGCTACATGGAGTTAGTTAGCTTTTTGATGGTGATACAGCGATCTGGATGAGTACCTGACGGCGCCAGAACCCCGCAAGATGTTTAAGCTCGTGTTGTGGAGGAATCAGGTCTTTGTGAGACCACAGTGTTAAAGCCTGCAGGCGGGACCAGTCAGCGCGCTCCTTCCTTCGCCGTATTGTGTGTGTGTGGGGGGGTTGCGTTTAAAACAAAACAGTGTCGCTGTTCACATGGGAAATATGAAAACGCTGAATTGAGCGACCGTGTAAGCATTTCCTGGAACACAGGCCGACTTCCTGCCCAGATTCTTTAAATGTCTTTCTACATCCGGTGCCTTCTCTGGCCGTTCCTGCTTTTTCTTAGGCACAGAACCCCATGTCCTTCGCCATGAATGAAGGTCAGATGTTCAGCTTATGGTAATTGCCTCTAATTGAGTAAGAACAAACTTTCGTTGTTCATTCCTGTTAAATTATCTCACAAGATTCGCTAAGAAGACGAAACAGTTCGCAGTGTTGTACAGCTGACCTTTAAAATCATTAAAATAATTATTAAACATTAAGTGCCTACCGCACAGGGGACAGTGTCTCCACTACAAAGATCAAGTTATTAATGCAGTGTAGGTGGGGGGGGGGGTCAGTTCTTCTACTCCTGTTGCTCCCACTTGGAGCATAGGGCATCCGTGAAACGCTTGTTTCATTTCAGTATACAGAGTCGGTAGGACTCCTTGGACGGGGGATCAGACCGTCGCAAGGCCGCTACCTAACACAGACACAGAATAAATGCAAAGATCCATACCTTGAGTGGAATTCAAACCCACGATCCCAGGGTCAGAGCAGGCGAAGACATTTCATGCCTTACACCGCACGGCTGCTGTGGTCGCCGGGGGAAACAATTACTGGTGTTAATTCTGTTCTTGGAGTTTTGCGCCTTATGGTTGTGAGCCATGTTACTGACGTTTCGGTGTCACTTTCTGCCTCCATCTTCAAGGTATAAGGTGGAGAGAGCGTGTACTTTTCGAAACGTCACCAACATCACGCACGGTATAACAACCCCAAAACAGAATATCAATAATTAACCGCCGTGAAAACCTGAACTCAGAAATAATTGCTGTTCTTCCTCACTGACTGCTAAATTGCTGCTGGTGTTGTCAGCACAGTGGTTCCGGTTCCAAGTTCCACGGGGCTGATGACCATATTTTACTATCTGACGGCTCTGGGAGCCTACAGAACTTACTCTCCATAGCTCTTGGAATCATATCAAAACAGCCCATGTAGAACCATGTTCTTCCTTAAAAGCATTTGCTAGATTGTCTAATACACTCAGTGAGCAAAATGCAGATATTTTTAATGTTAAAGCAGGTGGTCTGTGTACCTACCGCTGTTCCTGTCAATGTCTCAGGATTAAAGCAAAAATCAGCAGAAANGTGGAAGTGCCCATTTCGGTTACAACGACATTCGTTTATAACGACACTATTTTTAGGTCCCTTTGATGACGTTATAACCAAGTTCTACTGTATCTTACTCAATGAAGCAACTTGAACAAGATGCACGTGACTGTGATTTATTATAGACAAGGAGTTCCCAAACTTCGTCCAGAACGTGGTCTCTTTCCTTGTCAGTATCACAGCACAGTAGCCGGAACACTGATGGCGGAAACAAACAAAAACAAACTCCGTGACCTGTAGTCTGCAAGCGTACTATACCGACCGCCGCTTGTCGGCGAAACTAGTGCCAACTTTTGCGGATAGAGGGTGTCACGTGGTCAGCGCAACGTATCCCCACGCCCGTTAATCTCTGTTTTCTAGACCGGAGCCGCTGTTTCCTTGAAGTAGCTCCACAGTTGTCCTCATGAGGCTGAGTGGACTCCGTTCCAGACCCACTACTGCTCAGAAATTTGATAGCGTGGGGAATCGAACCCGGGACCTCTTGATCTGTAGGCAGGAGCTCTGACCACTAGACCACAGAGGCGGTCACGCTAATGGCGCAATACGACTCAAATTAGGAGTACAAAGTTCAGTGATTTAATTAAAAAAAAATCGTAAACTAGAATAGAAGTCGTTCACAATCTCCTCACTTTAACAGCCTTCGCTCTCGTACATACTGGCAAGAGGACAGTCAATTTTTGAAATATATTTGTGTTCTTTATGCAGGCCGAAAGGTCGAGGGTTCTATTCCCGATGAGGTCATTGGGTTTTTCAATTGGCCTAATCTTTCCAGCCGCACTATGGTTCTGAGGTCGACTCAGCATCTAACAGAAATGAGTGCCAGGAATCTTCCTGGGGGGTAAAGGGCGGCCTGCCGGCGCGCAAGGCTGTCTGTGAGCCGATTGTCTAGAAAATGTGGGAGCCTCGACGGCCTGTGACAGGGATAACTTTACCTTTTTATTAAGTCCTCGACAGGAATATGGCAGAGACAGTTACGTGTTTTTGAGCATGCAGCGTATGTAGGAATGTCTTGATTTATACAGATCATTATACTGCTCAGACCACAGAAGGAAGTCCCCCCTGCCTCAGCTCCCTCGAATTCATACGCTTCCCCCTCCACATTACTTCCTTATATTCCCCTGTAGTCTACAGTTCTACTGAGACGAATGTGCTTAGATATGAGCTGCGCCTAATGTCGGGGTTCAACTGCCACACCGTTACGCCTGATCGTGCTCCACTAGGCGTTAATGTTTCCGAGTGACTTTTGTTTTGCTCCGTGGCAGTCAACTGTATTCTATTATGGCTGTGCAGCCCTTTGTTGGGCCTTACCCGTTTTTTCAGGTTCTTAATCCTCTACACAGTCGCAAGGCCCTTACCTACACACAGAACAACAGAAACACAATAAACGCACAGAAACATCCGTGTCTCGAGTTGGGTTCGAACCCACGGCCTCAGTGTTTGAGCGGGCAGCAGTCAACTACGCGAGTAAATTCTGTTTTGCGCGAACCTGAGTTAGACTTTTTTTTTCCGAGTGATCATCTTGGAATCGATTTAGCACGTAAAATATAGATCCGTGAAGACGGATAATTTTTATTTGAAATATCCTTGTGTGTATATATATATATATATATATAGGAGAGATCTGTAAGCGCGATATAAATTATTGTCATTACGTAATTTCTGGTTACCAAATCAGTGAATTGTTAGGCGTTAAAACGTTGCATTAATGCAAGTTGTGCAGAAGGTCACGAACTAGCCAGCAGTCTTTGTGTGTGTGTGTGTGTGTGTGTGATGGGGGGCTACCTATTCTGCGGATGTTGATAATATTTGGATGTGGAAAAAAATAAAGCTATCCCTGTAACAGGCCGTGGAGGCTCATAGGGTTGTGAGACGTCGAGGCTCCCACATTTGCTAGATAATCGGCTCACAGACGACGGTGAGGTTGCCAGCCTTACTCTCTGGGCATCCTTGACCCGCCAGGAAGATTTCTGGTACTCATTTATGTTAGAGGCTGAGTCGACTGAGGGCCGTAGTGCGGCTGGAAGGCTTAGTTCAATTGAAAAATACAATGGCCTTATTAGGAAATCGAACCCGCGAACTTCCGGCTTGTAACATTCTTACATTTGTTAAAGGTGCGTGGTAATCTCTCGGTTGAAAGCCGTAGCTGGTTTGTAGTAAATTTTTTAAATAAATTGGGCGATTTTATTCATTAGTTGGTAATCATTATTTCTGCATAATATGTATATATATTTTCGTTTTTCTCACTGCCTTCTGCCGTAACAAGGGCATAAGTCTCTGTTCTGAGGCCAATGAAACACTACCTTTTTTCTCTTCATAGGTCCGTCGTGGGTGACGCCTTCATGCAGGAGAGTACTCGTACGCTTGCCGTGCTACATATAGCTTTCCTACTTTTATCAAGTAGCGTCAAGACCAAACCATTTATTCTGACGGCCCTTTTGTCATTCCGCTAAGGCCGGGAGATTTCGTGTTACTGGGCACGAGATCACCTTTTCCAAGCATAAAGATGATTGTTTCAGCCAAGGATATACAGCAGCGACCTGTACGGACAGACTACGCAATGTAAGATTCGTTCTTGTTTATTTTCCATCTCACGACTCTTGCGAACTTGGCTACTTCAGTTGTAAACATGGCGGTTCTTGTGCCCAGACTTTACGAGAACCTCTGAGCTGTCGGAAGCTGGAAAGACAAACGTACAGGCTGGTAGAATGTTGTTTGCCGTCCTCTCCCTATTATCCTTATATGTGTATATGTGGGGAACATAACAAAATGGGTTTTTATTTCAACTTCCTGTCAGTGCGTTTAGATTACTAAAACGGAGGTGTTTGCTGCACTGTGAATTTCGAAACGCGAACACATAGTCGAAGGAAGGAGGAAAATACTTATTGATCTTAACGCTTTAAAGACTGACCGCTAAATTGCTGCTGGCCCTCGCCAGCACAGCGATTCTTGGTTCCTTTGGGAGTGATGACCATATTTTACTGTCTGACGGCCCTGGCCGTTATTTTTTTACGGTTTTATATAAAAATTACGTTCGTACCTCACAGGAAACACGTTACATGTCCGCTACAAAGCCCAGCCGGCTAATGCTGCTTAGGGAAACGGACACTGTTTATTATGAGAACCATACGGAACACACACATATACTGTGTGGGTAGAATGCAGTGTTTTAGTGTTTTAAAGCAACTGATGTATACTGACCACTGGTATTTAAAGGGTTGATGTTACAACAACTCTGGATTTAGTCCACGGAATATTAAATGTTTCGCATGATTTCGAACTAAACATAGATTTCCTAAAACAGCGAAGTACGAAATGAACATTCAAGTATTATGGTGACGAACTGTGTGCTTCGGGGAAGCACGTTATGATACAGCTCCCACCTACGCTTTGACATGAAGAAACTCTGCATTTTGCCCACGCATTCGTATGCTTGTCAGTAGAAGCATTGATCATTTTCCTGAACAGCAGTAACCGGTTGTGGTTGGTAGTGAAAATGCAGTGTATTTACTGTGGGGTAGGAACTGGATTCTTAAACATTAAGCAGATGAACGCCATGCTTTAAAGAGGAAGAGCATTGTGGTAACTTATGTTACCTGCTTTAACATTAAAACAGACTCTGTATTTTTCCCCACACAGTGTATTTATGTTTTTCATGTCATCCCACAATAAACAGCGATGGTTTCTGTATAGCGTGAACTGCTTGGTCTTTGTAATAAAGACGCAGTGTGTTTTCTGTGCTGCAGGAACAAAACTTGTAAGTAATCTGTAAGCTTGTTATATGCTTTAGAATAACATGCTCTAAGTGTGATACATACGCTTGACGAACGGGCAAGCATATTCATAAGAGACAAACCCATCTTCTCGTCAGAGAGGATGTTACATACGGACTAATACCGCAAGTGTTCAGTTGATAAAAAAAATATTTCTGGTTGTGGGTCTCAAGGGGCTTGGCGCCAAGACGAATTTATTGGCGGTAAACCGACACTCGTAAAGTAAATTTGACTTTGACGTATTGTATAGGGTGAGAGGGTGTATATTGAATCCGACTGACTCAGGAAAGGGACCAATAGCGGACTTTTGTGTACACGGTAATGAATGTTCGGATTTTCTAACCAGCTGAGTGACGGTCAGATTTTCAAGGACTGTGGGCCATGAAATGTGCCCATTGTCTTCGTGTTCGTTTATTGAAAATAGAAAATTGTTATTAGCAAAGCCAGTTGTTGCTGCTTGCGTCTACGATCTGCAGTGCAAGGCGTAGAGCCGTTGACGTTAATAGTGGTTGAGTCAGTGAAAGAATGGACACTGGTAGTGGGGATTATAGCTCGCCGCCTGTAGACGGCGGTAGTGTGGTGACGTGCTGTGCGGACGGGTAGGGGAAGATATGTGTGGATTCTTTCGTTGACTCGACTAGCCACAACATAAGGAATAGTTCTGTTGGCAGTTACTGTGGAGGTGACGCGGTAACGTTTGGATTTATCCATAGCTAGAGTGGTTGAGTGATGAATTCGAAGGGATTTGTAAGGAAGCAGTCTTCCCGTAATGGGAATACTAACCAAGATTGAACGGAGGAAGCCCACAAAAAAAGCCCTGTCAGGATAGACGTTCTTGCCGAGAGTCTAACTGAGCTACTCCAGAATGCGAGTCTACAACGCTACACCTACGCCATCCCTTTCAGCTTGACGCCGTATTCGTGGTAGTTACGAACTTTTCGTAGGAACGTTTTCAGCTGTGATCAGAAGATGGGGCAGGTTTCTGCGAGATGATAGATAATTTATTGTCTCCATCTTCAGGGGGAAAGAGAATTCTAACGTGAACATAGGTGTAGCAGGTTGCTGCGAAACGTGTAGTCACGATTTAGAGGCGTGACTATAGACGGGGTATGGATTGGTGAGCGAATTTGTTGATCAGTTACACACACCACTCGGAATTACAAGTAATTACAGCGCTACCGCTAATCTCCACACTTTACGAAGCACTGTAGCACTAGCTAAGCCTTTTCCAGTCTGCTGTGTCTTCACCAGCCGTTACCTGACAACGGCTTTTAACAGTGGAGATTCTTCAGCTTCACGCGCTCAGATTCTGTCTTCACAGCCTCCCGTTCAGAACTCCCTCGCCTGACTTATAAAATCTCGACACGGACGACATATAAAACACCGTTCTTCTATTGCATTCGTATCCGTTGCCGCGGGAACGTATTTCCCGAGCCGTTGTCTAGAAACGCAGCGGTGTGGACCACAGAAAAACTCCGTTAGTCTGTTGTTGCAGGAGTTACCTAGTAGTCGCCGCTTAGCAAGGGATCTGTACGCCACATTATGTGAATGTGTACCAGACTACACTGAGTCACTCCCAGACGGCAGTCACCTCAGCATGCAAGTCACAAGATATCAGTGCTTGGAGGGTCAAAGGTGGTTGCGATCGCGGGGATTGTGAGGTCGTAGGTTCGGATCCCACTCTGAACGTTTGTGTCTGGCATCTTGTACGTAGATGCCTTGCGAGGGGATGACGTCCCGTCCGAGGCTACCTGCCAGGTATATGTAGGTTTCGCGGTTTTAGAACTAATTGTGGTTTTGGACTGACGAGACCACAGCTGAAGAACGTAGAAGTCTCTTGTATAACTTGCTGATTTTCTGTGCAAAATAAGCTGTTTCCGATACATGTTCATTACATCGCCTCTGTGGTCTAGTGGTCAGCGTTCTTGGGTACAGATCCAGAGGTCTGGGTTCGATTTCCGGCGCTACCAAATTTTTTCTGAGAAGTAGTGGGTCTGAAACAGTGTCCCCTCAGTCTCGTGATGATAATTGAGGAGCTATTTCAAGGAAATAGCTGATCCGGTCTAGAAAACCGAAATTAACGGCCTTGGGGATTCATTGCGCTGACTACGCGAAAGCCTCTATCCGCAAATGTTGCCACCAAATTTCACTAAACCACTAAACCGGTCGCTCGGTCGGTATAGTTCGCTTGCGGACTAAAATCTCGGAGTTTGAGCCAAATCAATCCAATCCATACAATCCCATTCCATCTTATCTCTCCTACATCCATTTAATATTGTCCACCCACCTACGCCCTGGTCTTCCCAGTGGTCTCTTTCCATCTGGCTTTCCCACCAATATCCTATAGGCATTCCTCTTCTCCCCCTTCTTGCTACTTGCCCTGCCCACCTCATCCTCGACCAGATCATTCTAATTATACTTGGAGAAGAGTACAAGTTATGAAACTCGCCATTATGCAGTTTTCTCCACCCTGTCACTTCATCTCTCTTCGGTGCAAATATTCTCCTCAACACCCTGTTCTCAAAACCCTCAGTCTTTGTTCCTCCCTTATTGTCAGAAACAAAGTTTCACGCCCCTACAGAACCACAGGCAAAATTATAATTTTGTATAATAATAATATGCTACTCTTAACATTCTAAATGGAAAGTATGTTTAAATGTAACGAACCAATCATAATCATATATCTTTGCGAACACAAACCTAGGTTTTCTGTGCACAATATACCCGAGTTCGATTCGAATATTTAGAACCTTTAATTAAAAAAAAAAAGGAATAGTTGTTTTATTTGTCACTCTGTATACCGGTTGCTTTTATGGGTCTGCGAGTTCTAGTAAAGTATTTCTCAATTTAGAAATTGTTTCGACTGCGCCTTATAAAGCATGACGCCCCACGATTCGATCCCCGTTGTGCCGTGAAGTGTAACTTCCCATGGCTTGGTTCGATAATTGAGATCATAACAACAGACAGTGTTTTTGTCTGTGACTATCCCAGTAACAGGCCGTGGAGGCCCATGGAGTTGTGAGACGTCGAGGCTCCCATCTTTTCTAGACAGTCGGCTCACAGATGGCCGTGAGATTGTCAGCCTCATGCGCCGGCTGCCCGTTATCCCTCAGGAATATTCCTGGTACTCATTTCTGTTAGAGGCTGAGTCGACCCCAGTGCCATAGTGCGGCTGGAAGGGTTTGGTTAATTGAAAAATCAATGACGTAATCGATAATCGAGACCGCGAAGAATGAACTGTAAGTTTCTAAACGTGGCATCTTTAGTGAGAAGAAAGTACTTCACAAAGTTTGAGAACAGCGTGCTCAGGAAAACATTTGGACTTGAATAAGGATGAAGTGAGTGCACGGCTAACAGCTCCCCTGTTACTATTAAAAGTTGTCCCTGTACTCAGTTATTTACTTAAGCACCACGCCACGAAGGCACGTGGGAGATTGGGCGTACTGCCTCGTCATTAGTGACCTCTGCACTAGATATAGATGAGTGACCAGATTCACCCTTCAGCCGCTTTATCCCCCACGGGAAGGATCCCCAGGTACTCATTGGATAGGAGGCTCTGTGAGCCCCATCTGGACGCTGTAGAAGAAGTAAACTTCCTGCCCGTTTCGCGAATCGATCCCAATTTCCCGGTTGCCCTGCCATAAACGACTTGTTATGTTGTCACGTATCCGGGCTCAAAGTCAGAGTCAAAATCACATTGTGACTGACAGTCACTCAATAAGTCTTGGTGTCGAGCCCCAGATATTGATTATTACCATTTGACAGTTACGGTCTTGTTTCTGTGGGGCGCCCTTCTTGGTGAGAGGACGGGTCTGTCTTTTGTATATGCTGCTGGCCCTTGTCAGCGCAGTCTTTCTTGGGTCCGAGTACCTTGGGACTCATGACCATATTTTACTGTCTCAGCTTCGAGACTTCCCTTTTCGTCGCCTCCTACGACTCGCAGGATCACGGTGGAGGTATTCGACCCCGCCTCTACACAGGGTTTGCGTGAGTCACTGTTATATAGCCTCGGGGCGGACCTCGCGGAAAACGCGTCCATTGCCTAGCAATGGATGTCCTCTATCGTCGCGTGTTGTTGTAGGCATTACTACAGCTACGGGCTATTTACCAGGAATCAGACTCCGCGGGAATGTGTTTATCGAGCCGTTGCCTAGCAGTGGCTCTATACGTCACAATATTTATATATATTATCCCGAATTCTATGAGAAACTGAGTGTTTGCATCTGTATTGAACCGAGTAGGCGCTCAGCGATCAAAGGACATCCTGTAACATTGACTTATTATGAATTGAGGGTGTTACGACGATAGTAAGCAGTGAAGTCTTCTCGGACCGCCAGTCATATCAGTGTGGAGTGTATCTGTTCCTATCATCAGGGGTTGAGGGATGTATCATCAGCGAGAGGCTCTGGGACAGTCGAGAACAGGGCTGTGGTATAAGTACATAGTGTGGACGCGTCATTTATCAGAATTTCTGAGGATGGAAACGGAGACACTCTCCGAAATGGTAAATCCCCATTGACGTGGCTGATGGCCCGAAAAGAGTTTATTGTACTGAGTTCGTTTGTTTGCAGTTACTGGTATAATATCCATGGTACTCGTTAAAATTGTTGGACGAAACTTTCCAGTTGTCGCGGAAAGACGTAGTTTTGTCAGTTATTTTGTCTCTGGCGTGTATATTACACTCCGAGCAAGTAACCTTACACAAGAAAAGTCCCTGTGTGTTCAGCGAGATCTCCGGCATAGCGATTTTATTTCCCATCATTCTGAATTATTTTCTGTGATTCCATGGCGTATAAACAGAAACCCCGACAATAATTTTGAATCACCCGTATGTTTAAAATACATTTGGGTAATTTCTTTAATGACGACACGAAGATATACGCCACCATCTGATGGTGAATATATATCCTCAGAGATGTATTAAACGCAGTGTAGTAGTTTTCCATGAGGCACGCAGTAGCGTAGTTGGTTGAGGCACTTTGCTACAAATAGGAAGGTCGTGGGTTCGATTCCCGAAGAGGTCATTGTATTTTTTTCGATTGACCTAATTATTCAAGCCGCACTATGGCCCTAGAGTCGACTCAGCCTCTAACAGAAATGAGTACCCGGATTCTTTCTGAAGGTAAAGGGCGTCCGGAGCGTAAGGCCACCTTTCTCAGCCATCTGTGAGCCGACTGTCTAGAAAATGAGGAAGCCTGCGCATGTTACAGGGATGGGTTTTGTTGTGGTAGTTTTTATTACTGTGACATGTATTATGTGTCATGTGGTTGAGATGTCTGCTTCCCCTGAGCACTTGCAGTCATGTTCTGGTGGGAGCTTAAGTTCTTGATAGTGTCATGCAAAATAGACAGGTCTGGCCAGATGGAAGGTAGTCCCAGTCTGCCAGCTTTGGGATTATCTGACGAAGATAAGTAGATGGAGACTGAAGAAAAGGCTGGGCATGCGCAGTAAAGGAGGCCAAGGTTTACTCATGGTTTATTAAGCGACGCAGTAATAACTCAAGAGGATATGGAGTCGAATGATGGGATGATCGTCAAGAATGAATTGGAACGGATTTAGAAGGAAGAGGTCACGGTACTAACTTGGCATTTGTACGCGACTGACTGAAGAGAACCACGAATATACCTGAATGAGCATAGTCGGTTTATTATTCGAGATTCGAATCGGACGCCTCCCGAATAAAGTCCAGGAATGCTTCTGCTTCAGCAACCTTTCTGGCTCTGTATATGTGCAAGCAGTAAGTTACTATATGCACCTTTAGGGCTTAAGAGCAGATGGTTGTGTGATAAATGTTGGTCAGAAAGTTGGCAACGAGCTTTGAGAAACGCGACCCCAAGATAACAGAGAGACTGTGTCCAAACCTTGTTTCAGTTTGTGGAAATTTTCGTTCTGATTTGGTTGTGTTTGTTTGCTCTTTTCTACCACACAATCCCTTGTCTCAGGGCATTAGGGTACAGTGCCTATCTGCTTGTTACATTTCGCCCCATAGAATTCAGTAGAGATAATATCCATTTTCTTCTCCCTTCCACTGTTGAACCCATGTGTACTTTTGCTAACCTACGATTCTCCCGGAAACATGTCTGAAATAACAGGCCACCGAATTGTGTATGTCGTGTATGTTGTGTATGTCAGTTACGTTAGGCGAACTTGGGTGCTGAAGAATCTGCCAGTAGTGCCACACCTTAGGGCGATAATCTGTTTAACTGAGTCCTTCAGAAGCTGATGATTACTCAGCTACTCAAGAAAGCCTCGGCATTTTATGTAACCCAAAGTTTATCGTGTTCACAAGATTCCGCCACTGGTCGCTATCCTGAGAGAGCTGAGTCCAGTCCATATCCTCGCATATCCGTGCCTCAGCTACCAGCGCGTCTGCTATCTACACTGTAATGAAACTGGGCTCTGTTGCTACCTAGTGATATATATATAAAGTAAAGCTATCCCTGTGACAGGCCGTGAAGGCCCATAGGGTTGTGAGACGTTGAGGGTCCCACATTATCTAAACAGTCGGCTCAAAGATGGCGTCCATAGTGTCTGTCCCTGTAACAGGCCGTGAAGGCCCACAGGGTTGTGATACGTTGAGGGTCCCACATTATCTAAACAGTCGGCTCAAAGATGGCGGTAAGTGTCAGCCTTACGCGCCGGCCGCGCTTTACTCACCAGGAAAATTATTTAATTAATTCCCGGTACTCATTTCTGTTAGAGGCTGAGGCGACCCCAGGGCCATAGTGCGGCCGGAAGGATTAGGTCAATTGAAAAAATCCAATGACCTCATCGGGACTTGAACTCGCGACCTCCCGGTTTGTAGCATAGTGCCTCAACTAACTACGCTACCGCGCGCTCCCTAAAAAAATCCATAGAAAACCTATTACGTCCATTACAGAAGTTTTAATTCCATTTGTGACCTATTTACTAACCCTCCCTCGTAGGTATACAGAATGGGTTGGTATAAGCGTAACGCCGTTGAATCATATTCTGCAGGTACTCGGTTCGAAACTCTGGACACCGGATGTACCGACAGGCTTCCTTCAGTCTCTTGAGCCAGGACCACGACAGTTTCCTTCCAGATCGTTTACGATTCATTCATCTCCCCTTACATTTTGACCCCTTCCTGGGGATAAAGGGCGGCCGGCGCGTAAGGCTGACAACCTCACCGCCATCTGTGAACCTGTTGTCTAGAAAATGTGGGAGCCTCGACGTCTCACAACCCTATGGGCTTCCACGACCTGTTACAGGGATACATTTTCGTTTTTATACCTTGAATGACTGTATAAGGGGTGGGCCTTCTTGGCCCTTGCACCGCGACCACAGTGATCTATTGTGCCTTGCGTAAAATCGTTTGGGAGATGAGGCAGGCAACTTCGTGCGTTTCCTCTCTATAGAACGGAGAGACGCGGAGCCGTTCCTAATGCCTCCCAAGAATCAACAACAAATTATATGCGATTGGGGTAGTTAACCCCCACCGGAGCAGAATATGCAGTGAGGCTTCTCTCTGTTTTGCATCAGGTTTCCGACCCCGCAGAACAAGATTCCCTCAGCTATGTCTTTCCACTTGAACAGGTTTCAGTAGTTAACCCTTTAGAGTATCCTACAAAAGTCGGTCTACACCGCGAACCAGCGTGCGTCACACAGCATACAGGCAACCTCAGAATAAGAAAATCCCTGTGTAAGTAGTCTCAAGTTCCCACCGGCGTATGGATACTGGAAGTGCGTTAAAAATCTAGCAGCTTCGATCTGAGGTTATGATGACTGAACATGAATACTAAACACCGTTTAGTTTAAGAGTGAGCCTGACGTTTCAGAGTAGCACATCGCCTCCATCTTCATGGCTGAAAAGTAAGTCAAGCTTTCCGTCTGATTATGCGTGTTTCTTGCTTGGTTTACCATGACACTGAAAATGGGAGCGATGTACCTCCGAAACGTTGGACTCTCTCCGAACTACATGACGGTACAACCCAGAAGACCCTAGTGTCGAGTATGATGTCATCAACTGATGACATTCCGTCGTCCTAACAGCAGATTGTGACGTGTGTTTGTGTCTGCATGTACAGCGATCGTTCATAACTCGGGAAGCCGTGTGTAAGGGAAAACGAGTTTATGCAAACATAAACACAGAATAGTGAAGTACAGGCCGATACGAATTACTGCAGACTACCACAGAAGTTAGTGCTTACGTTGCGGCTACACGTAGTTTCATTACAAGAACTTACACGATGTTTTTCTTTTCTTTGGCGCTACAGCCTCAGTTTGGGCCTTGTCCTACCTCCATGAAACTCTCCGTTTCACTTCGGTTTACCAGATCCTAGACATTCAGTAGGACACCTTGGGCGGGTGATCAGCTCGTCGCAAGGCCTCTACCTAAACACAGAACACAAACACAGAATAAACGCATGCACACACCAAACATCCATGCCTTGTGTGGGATTCGAACCTCGATCCCGGCTTCCGAGCGAGCGAAGACAGTAACCGAGACCGGCTAAAAGTGTTTTAATATTTCATTATTTCTCTGATAGGAGCCAAACAAAATGGAAGGAATCCCCACTTTAAATGTGAGCGTAAGATTCAGTAACGCAGACAAAGAGGTGACGAACCCCCTTAACATTTTCTTAACCCCGTGTGCTCCAGATCTGCCCCCCCCCCACACACACACACACACACTTCCGGTGTTTCTGACAAGGGTGTTTTCCGAGACACGATTTTGAAACCGGGGGAAGGGAAGAAATTCCTTGAACAGAAACAAGAAAAAGAATTATAAAAGAACGTCGCAGTCATGACAAGCGTCTGCACAGGCTACGAACCGAGGACGCTTGAGTTGGTCGACCGGAGCAGCTCAAACGGTAATCCGTCTTGGGCTCCCAGTTCGAGTGTCGGCCAGACACTGAGTGCCTGTCTGATGTTTTTCATAGTTTTCTTCACGCTAAGGCCATAGTAGGCCATTATCCCTCTAACCCTTTAGTCCGCTTTGGTAGTTACCGAAGAGACGGACATTGGTAGGCAACGGCTCGGTAAACACTATCCGCGGCAACGAATACACACGCAAGAATAGAACTGTTGGAGGCCGTATTTTCTATGCGGTACGTGCTGAAACCAGTTCTAGATTCGTAGAGAAAGGAAAGTAGGCGATTAGAACTAGTTGTTTTATATTGACTGAAGCGTTGCCGTCGCTGAGTAAAGTAAGAACCGGCGGACGTTGCTTATTTTTTTAGGCTATTGTGTAACGCTGTCAGCGTCTCCGAGTATATGGCGTCGAGTGATAGGATGACCGGTGAATGTTGATCGGGGAGGCTCCAAGAACAAAGGAATCATGATGTAATGTACGTACTCTCCGGACGTTTGTCTGGAGGGACTAAGGAAACCCACGAAACACTTCAGAGTGTCCGTGTTCCGGACCGTATTCTTACCTCGTTTAACTTGTACCCTCTGGATAGGAAGCTGGGTGGACACCAGAGCCGTTCTGGGCGCTGTGGAGAAGAGAAAATCTTGCCCTGCCGAGAATCTAACCCGGGCCGTCCAACCCATAGCTCGTCGCTATACCGACTGAGCTAGCTAGTTGTAAGGAAGCACTGGCGAAAGAATGCCAACTTTTATGGTTTAGACAATATTAACAATTCGGTAAGTGCATTGACGCCGTCAGTTGTGTTGCGATAAACACGTGCATATGTGCATCTATGTATAGCTCGTACCGTCAGTTCCTTAATCCTATACACAGTCGGAATGACTCCTTTGACGGGGGATCAGCCATTCACAAGGCCGCTATCTACACACTAAACGCACAGACATCCATGCCTTGTGTGGGATTCGAAGCCACGATCCCAGCGTTTGAGCGAGCGAAGACAGTTCATAGCTTAGACCGCGCGGCCATTGTGAAGGGCATATACGTAGTATGCATACATACTGAGTACAGTTCATATTTTAATAATTAAGAAGTAGAATTATAAAATGTGATAAAGAGAAAAAGTTTTCGTGCTCGATGCGTGTACGTCAGTTTCCCTACAAGCAGCATGTGCAGCGGGAGCGTGTGTTGCAGGACAATGTTTACGTGACAGAGCGGACATTGAGCAAAGAGAAGTCCTCGATATGGCGAGCAGGAATTCCAATAACAGTTTCCAGAGGAGAAGGCGGTGATGATGATGAATTCTGATCCATTATCTTCTATTAACATTTGTTCAGAATTTGATGACGTTTCTTTCAGTAAAGATGACAGTTTCAGAGGGAAAACAGACACCTAGCAGTAAAGTGATTCCGTAGTACAGATCATGTGAGCAGTAGTTGTGTGTGTCGGTCGTGTTTCAATGCCGTATGTAACAGCAGGATGTGTCAGAGGAAGGGTTTGTGACGTGAAGTAATGTCAAGGTCATTGAAGATGTTTGCCGTGGTGATGCTCATGAGTGGTCAGAGTGTCAGGAGGGGCGGGAGTGGAGGCCTGAAGCTTTTCTGTGGGTGCGATCATGAAGCAAACACTGCGTCCGGTTTCCCAGCAAGGTCCTGAACTTAAAAATGTGACTCATTGTAATTATCCATTCATACTTAAGGCAGTTTATTTTAGGGTAGCTCGCAAAGCCCATTCGACTAGGCCATGCATGGGTGACCTTCAGGTCAGTTCGAAGATTTTTTCCCCCTTGGCACTACAGGCCCAGTGGGCCTAGGCCTACCTCCATGAACTTCTCCGTTCACTTCGGTTTTTCTAGATCTTACACATTCGGTAGGACTCCTTGGGCGGGTGATCAGCTCGTCGCAAGGCCTCTACCTGTACACAGACACAGAAAAACGCACACACACAAACTAAACATCCATGCCCTGAGTGGGATTAGAACCCACGATCCCAGTTTCCAAGCGAGCGAAGACACTACATGCCTTAGACCGCTCGGCTACCGTGACCTGCCAGTTCGAAGACTACGCCCAAGAAACGGACGAGGTGGATACCTGGAACAGCTTTGCTTAATTAACTAACGCCATGGAGATGAGTCCTTGAGAAGACCACAGTCGCTCATCTACTAAAGAATTTCCCTACATTTTGTGGAACCCGAAGGTTCATTACCATGCTCACAAAAGCCCGCAACTGGCCCCTATCATTAGTCATATTAAACAAGTTCATGCCACCCCATCATATTTCTCTAAAAACACCAATTTTAATATTATCCTAACACCTACATGTAGGTCTTCCTTGTGGTCTTTTTCGTTCCAACTTTCCCACCAAAATACCGTTTTCTACCAATGCGTGCTACATGCCTTGCCCATCTTATCCTCCTTGAGTTGGTCATTTTGATTATACTTGGCAAAGTGTACGTGTTGTGAAGCTCCTCATGCAGTTTTCTGAAACGTCCTACAATTTTATCCCACTTCGGTTGAAATATTCTCCTCAGCACCCTGTTCCCAAGGTGGTAGCTACGGGCTGGACGATCCGAGGGGTCGGGGTTCGAGTCCCGGTAGGGTCAAAATTTTCTCCACGTCTGTCCAGACCGGCTCTGGGGTCCACCCAACGTATTCAGTGGGTGCTGTGGCTCTCTCCCCGAGGTTAAAGCGGCAAGGGCGTCGAGCTGACCACTCACCTTGAGCTAGTGCCGAGGTCAAGATAATGTGAACCTATACATCCATTTCCCCTTACGCCTTCATGCCGTAGTGCTTAATTTGTACACGGACAATTTTACCTTTATATCCCGTTCTCAGGCACCCTCATTCTATGCTCCTCACTTAATGTCGGGAATCCAATAGAAAACAAAACTACAGAAATTTTACATATACATGAAGAGTACTACAATCATCTGGGATATAACGCCGTGTAGCCTGTTGAAAGTCAGCCGAAGTTTTGGAGGAACATGTCGCCTCCATCTTCAGGGTCGAGTATGCCAAGGAACATGCTAGCGTGAAAGGTGGCAAGCAGACTACACGGCGTTATATCACAGAAGATAGTACCCATCATTACCACTGCTGTAAGAACCTCAACTCATATAATGTATTTTAAATTGACAGTATGTCCTACTAATCAGAACAACATACTTTTCGAAGTCGCACTAAATAAGAGATAAACATTAACAGGTGAGGGTTACCAGACACGTCACACCTCGTACAGGTGGCTGTGGTTTGCAAACCGCAGTTAACGTGGCAGTGAAGATGGCTAGCATGTAGAAAGGCGTCTGCTGGTACCTTTATAAAGACATTGTTATTATAAGTGTATACGGCCGATTATAAGAAATAATCTGAAGTTCAGACATCACTGTAGTCAAGATCACGAGATTTAAAACACCGAAACCTGTGAAAGTGACCACTCACTATAATTGGTCGTACTCAGTCTCACCCCACTCCCACAGTTAATTCTTCAGGGACTGGTACAGTAGTCCCATTTCAGTCCGCAGTACCAAGGGACTCAGTCCCACCCCACTCCTACAACTAGCTCATCAGGGGCTGGTACAGTAGCCCCATTTCAGTCCGCAGTACCAGGTGACTCAGTCTCACACCACTCCTACAGCTATTTCATCTGGGGCCGGTACAGTAGGCCCATTTGAGGCCTCAGTACCAAGGGATTCGGTCTCACCCTACGTCATCTAAAAGAACGTATCACTCTATCATAATAAGATCCGCCATGGCCTTTAGTCCACAAGAGAATTTTACCAACCGCCGCTTGCCAGCGAAATTAGTGCCAACTTTTAAAGATATAGGTGTCACGTGGTCAGCACAACAGATCACAATAAAGTATTTGTTTGTTTTGTCAGTTTGGTTTTTGTTTATATCATAAACACGCCTGTACCTATTTTGTGNCCCCCCCCGATTCCCGCAAGTTTATTAATAAACATGATTCTGTAGTTCTTGAGGGATGTTAATATACTGTTTTACAATTCATTGTTACAGGTCGAGAGGACTTATCACCTCAGAGCAGTCTTAATGGACACAGTTTTGACAGCTGCGATGCCAAGAAGAAGAAGGGCCCAGCTCCACGTCAGCAGGAAGAATTGTGTCTCGTCTGTGGGGACAGAGCATCTGGCTATCATTATAATGCCCTTACCTGTGAGGGGTGTAAAGGTGAGATATTCAGAATTGATTAAAACTGCACTACTCATCAGCCCTGGGGCTAGGGGCAGTCGGTCCCTCCCAAACACTGATAACCTTATACCAGACATTTCTTCCTGGAAGACCTCAATCTTAATATAAAAGTTTTGGTCAGTCTCATGTAGTCCAAAACATGGTATTGTGAACAGCTGTTCAGATTTGAATGAAACTTGTACCTGTTTTATAGAACGTATCTAAACATGTGTACAAACATTAATTCAGTTTCTTTTAATTCATTATTCAGGGAAGTATTTTCCATTTTGGATATTTACAGTTATACTCGTACTGTTACCTTTTTGAGAGTGTTAGATGATGTTGCAGTTACGTTTCCCAGATTGAGAGAATGACCAGGAAGCTTCTCCATATTTAAATGTGCTGAACTGCCATGTTTTTGGAATGAACTTAACCCCGGAGTTATTGCAACAAACAAGAAATGTGTGACCTTTCAGATCTTTAATATAACATACCATCAGCCAATGACCAATGTAAAAGATGGGTTCACGCCACACTGATGTAATTACAAAATATGATCCTGTAAGATATCAATATACGAATTGGTCAATGTATATTGTGTCCATAGACCACTTACTGTATTGAATGGACCAGGCTAGGAAGGTTCACAGATTGGCAGGTCATCTTGGAGGCTATAATTCTGTGCTCCAACAAACTAATTTGGCACAGAATTTAAAATCGATTATCTTTAAAAAGTGCAGGGCTTTTATGTATATAAACTTTGCCCAATATTTCAAACATCCTATTATGGCTTGTGCTCTTTTTTAAGTAATTTTAAATGTCAGAGAAAATAATGTAACTCACAGCTCTGTTTAGCTGTATGTACATCTCAGGTACATCATATTATCTTGCACATCAAATGCCAGCCTGAAAAGATGATGTAGGATGCAAAACATAATCATTTCTAGAATATCAAGCTGGAAAGAACTGTAATTGTGAGATTCATAATTGCCAGCTTGCCATTTAATGTTAGAATGATCTACTTGAGGAGAATGAAGTGGGTGGGGCATACTGCATGTGAGGGAGATAAATTCCTACAGAATTTTAGTCAGAGGTCTGTAGGGAAGAGACTGAATAGAAGACCTAGGCATAGATGTGAGAGTGGGAGACTGCTGACTGGATTCATTTGGCACATGATAGTGAACTCTATGGACTCATGTAAACGTTGTAATGAATCTTCAGATTCTGTTACAGTTGAAGGGTGTCTTGACTAGCTGAAGGACTATCATCATCTTCATTGGGATAGTCAAATTCATTTTTAGATGAAGAACTGTGTGTTTGCTGTGTGTTTGACCGTGTAAACTGGACCAAATTAATGCATATCCTAAAGGAAACAGGTATCGATTGGTGTGAAAGAAGATTGATCAGCAAATTGTATGATAGATGGACCAGAAAGTTAGAGTACGACTGGACAGAGGGGATACAAGAAGCGTGCAGATTGGAAGAGGAGTTTGACAAGGATGCTGTTTATCACCAGTTCTGTTCAATTTGTACAGCGAATGCCTTACCAAGGAAGCTCTGGATGGGCTCAGAGACTTCAAATTAGGAGGGCAAATTATTCAAATTGTGAAATATGCAGATGACCTTGTGTTAATAGCTAAGGAAGAAACTGTGCTACAGGGCATGATTGATAGACTAATTGAAATTGGAAGGTGCTATGGCATGGAAATGAATGTGGAGAAAACAAAAGTAATTAAAATTTCGAGACAACCAACCACAGTCACAATAAAGATAGACCAAAAACAACTGGAGAATGTGAAATGTTTAAATATTTGGGTAGCTTGTTAGCAGATGATGGAAGGTGTACTAGTGAAATTAAATCCAGGATTGCCATGGCAAAAGCTGCATTTAGCAAGAAGAAGAATATTTTTACCAGCAAACTGGACTTAAATTTGAGGAAGAAACTAGTGAAATGCTACATTTGGAGCATAGCTCTGTATGGGGCTGAAACATGGACACTTAGGGCAGTAGATGAGAAACATCTGGAAAGTTTCAAAATGTGGTGTTGGAGAAGGATGGAGAAGATCAGTTGGACCGATTATGTGAGAAATGAAGAAGTGTTAATTATAGTCAGTGAGCAGAGGAATATCCTACACGAAATAAGAAAATGGAAGGCTAATTGGATTGGTCATGTTTTACGCAGAAACTGCCTTCTAAAAGAAGTTATTGAAGGAAAGATAGAGGGGCGGATAGAAGTGACAAGAAGACGCAAGAAGATGCTGGATGACCTTGGGGACTGAAGAGGATGCTGTCATTTGAAGGAGAAAGCTCTAGATCACATTAAGTGGAGGAATTGTTTTGGAAGAGACTGTGGACCTGTCGTCTGACAGATTACTGATGATGATGATGATGATGATGATGATGATGATGATGATGATGTTTCCATCTCTATGTCAGTCGAGCAAGCAAACAAGTAAGCCCCTCTCCAACTGCCATTGTATTCCCAAAGCTCTTGTTCCTATATTTTTTCCCCATGTCCTTTTTTCTGTTTATCTTTCATAAGCTGCTGGCCTGCTTCAGCATTTTAGTACTTTTATCTTGAAAAACTTTCTTTGAGAGTCAATCTTTGCTTATCCTAAAACTGTACTCATACCAGCTTGTTTTGTCATTATTTTATTTTCCAATTTATTTATCCTTTTTCTTCTCATTCTTTCCCAACTGGACATCCATGCCATAAAAGCAGGGCAAAATTCAGATAGGGGAGAGCTTGTTAGGGTGAATTATATCAGGGGCCCAGTCTCTGGCACTTTTAAGGTACCTGAGATCTAACACAAACCCTGAAAATGACAGAACTTGCAAGCTTATTTTGACCCTGCTTTCAAGAGACAGGCTATACTGGGAAGAAGTCAGAATTAGCTACGTTAGCAACTCGCCATGTTTCTATACCTGGCTGTTATCAGCAGAATGCACAATGGATTTGGTCGAATTGAGTGACTGAAATACGGGCTGTAGGGTGGATGAATATGGGTATATATCAGTCAGGGCTTTAGTTGCAGAGCATCGTCAGTTCAACAGTGATCTCACAAGTCTCGACGCCTTAATCTCACAGATTTCTCAAGTAACTCTTGTATATGTCACTCTTCCTCCCCCCCTTCCTCTCACAATACAGTTGCAATCACTGTCCCCCTACTTCTCCCCACTTCTCCTTAAGCACAAGCCAGAGGCCAGGTGTAAAAAACATCTGTAGTTGGTACGTGGTTATGTAAACTTTATATTTAGTTACAGGTTATTTCCAAGTTAAAAGAAGTTCTTGTGGTTAGCAGTGCTTTCTTTGGGCATACTGATTTTATAACAGTCGATGTAATCTTATCTAGCACTTTTGCAGTTGATATTAACACCTGCAATAATGGGCATATTAACCTCTACCCCGTGTTTTTCACAGTATATAGCACATATTTATATTAATTCTGAAGATGGTGCATAAAATTAAGCATTTTATATACATTGTTCATAGTGAAGAATAGTTGTGTACATCTGAAATATTTCTGAGGGTGCACCATTCTGAGGTAATAACATATATCACTAATTCCTCATTATAAAGGTATTAGGATCTATTTACCGCCTCTGTGTTCTAGTGGTTAGAGTTCATGGCTACAGAACCAGAGGTCCTGTGTTCGATTCCCGGCGCTACTAGATTTTCTGAGACGTCGGTTTTGAACGGGGTCCACCCAGCCTCATGAGGATAACTGAATAGCTCCTTGAATGGAAAAGTAGCGGCTCCAGTCTAGAACACTGAGATTAACAACCATGGGGATTCGTTGCAGTGCCCACGTAACACCCTCTATCGCCAAAGTTGGCACTAACTTCGCCCATGGGTGACGGTCGCTCGGTCGGTATAGTTCGCTTGCAGACTAAAGTCATGGAGTTTAGTTTAGGTACTGTTTTTAGCCTACAGTGAGAACTATAGTCACCATACCAGAGATCTCATTGGACATGCTGGTCTCTTCTTCTGTAAGGTTCCATACTGAAGGTTGGTGCTCCTGGAAGATGTTTTAGATGGATTATATGTAGGGTATCTGTCTCATGCACGTAAATCTTAATTGTTTCAGGGTTTTTCCGGAGAAGCATAACAAAGAATGCAGTGTACCAGTGCAAGTACGGGAACAACTGTGAAATTGACATGTATATGCGACGGAAATGCCAAGAGTGTCGGCTCAAGAAGTGCCTCAGCGTTGGGATGAGGCCGGAATGTAAGGAAGTATTCACTGACTGTTTATGCTACAGTTCTCTCTTCTCACAAACTAGTTTTTATTTTTTTTAGGATGGAATGTTGTATTTAGTATAGGTTTAAGTGTGATTNCCCCCAATCTAAACATTGGCCAGTGGAGAGGGGTAACAGAGAAAGTTGAGAGGGACTGTATAAGTACTACCTGATGATGTCCATAAATAGTGGCAGAAACATGCTATACTGAAGAAACTATATAATTTTCTTGGAATTATGCATATATTTTGAGACTGCAACTGAATAAGAAAAAAGAAAACACTTCAGTTGTCACAGTCTGCTTTACCGTTTCTCACGGTGTTGTCGCTTGCAGATTTCTGATACTTTTTCTTCTACCCTGAAGATGGGGGCGATACGTTCCTCCGAAACGTCGGTTAACACCACATATACACGGTGCCAAATCCCAGAAGACTGCTTTCTTCATAGTCACCGCCGTGAAAGCCTCAAATCTTACACTTCAGTTGTCCTTTAGATTGGACAAAGCATATGAGCACTTTACATGAAGACCTCCATTCGTTTCTGTCCTTACATGTTGAATTTCTGTATTCACATATCTGCTGTTTGGTATATATGTACGAGTATATATGACTGTAAAATTTTGTTTCTTCTGCAATGAGGGAAAGATGTATGGAAACCAAGGGCATAGAACAGCATGTGGATCAACCAGAGTATAAGTAACATGCACGATGTGTCCAGGATCCGTTAGGATTTTTTTTTTTTTTTGCCATGCCATCTGTTGGCGAGTTGTGGCGTTAAGATTCTTGAAGTTTCAGCCGTGGCTGTCTATAATTTCAAAGCGCAAGCATCACTGCATCGTGTGTTCTGACCTTGACTGTAACAGTACTGTTCTGACGCTCATCGGAAAATGGCGGTTGAACAGAGAGCGAACATCAGATTTTGTTTGAAGTTAGGCAAAACAGCCGGAGAAGCATACAAAATGACGAAAAGTGTGTACAGTAGTGATTGCTTGAGTCGCTTGTACATTTTTCGATGGTTTACTATATTTCGTGATGGTAGGGAGGACATTGAAGACACTCCACGTGCTTCAAAGCCGAGAACAAGTCACACTGAAGAAAATGTGAAAACAGTGACCGAAATCCTTGCATCAGACAGATGTGTTTCTGCAAGACTCATCGAGGAGCTTTTGGGAATACCAAAAGGTACTGTGCATCAAATTTTGACCGAGGATTTGGGCAAACGGAAGGTCTGTGCGCGGTTAAACTGCACGCGCTGTCATGCGATGAAAAACCTGCCAGAGTGGAACACTGAAAAGACATGTTACAGTCGGCCCAAAGTGATCACAAAATTTACAAAATCGATTGTTAGTGGTGATGAGACGTGATGTTTTCAATATGAGCCTCTCACAAAGCGGCAGGGTGCAGCGTGGTTGAGCCCAAAGGAGCCGAAACCAAAGAAAGTGCGCGTGCCAAAGAATCGAGTAAAGACACTGCTAACCGTTTTCTTCAATTCCAAAGGAATCATTCACAAGGAATTTCTGCCAGAAGGTCAAACAGCGAATTCTGATTATTATCTCGGAGTCCTCAATCGTTTATGGGCGAGAATTCTTCAAATTTGACCTGAATATCAAGAGCAAGGTTCCTGGTCGCTCCTCCATGACAATGTCCCACCCCACAAATCGAAGATCGTGCGCAATTTTTTTTGGCCAGAAAAGGAATCACAGTCCTCGATCATCCTCCGTATTCGCCAGATTTGGCTATTCGCCAGGTTTGGCTCCAACAGATTTTTGGTTGTTCCCAAAAGTTAAGTTTGTGGTGAAAGGAGACTGTCAAGACACCATCCAGGACATCCAGAGGGAATCTACCACAGTTTTAAATGCGATTCCACAAAGGGAGTACAGTGACTCTTTTTGAAAACCTTTCAACCGATTCCAGCTATGTATTGATTCAGAAGGAGACTATTTTGAATAAAAAGAGTGAAATTTTGAAAATAATTCACATCTTGTATTTTTAATAAACACAGTCCTAACAGAACCTGGACACACTGTTTATGAATGGTGAAAATGAGCTGTATTTTAACACAGTTCTGCAACATCTCCATGTTTGTAATTGTTCACCAACAAACAATATTTCATATTTAATTTGTTGGTGTTTTTCAGGAAGTCTCTGTACTGAACTTTCATATGCCTAGTTCCAAATGGTTAATTACTTTTCACTCTCCACCTTAAGGCTAAAAACAATATTTTGCAAGACAATCGTATCGTTATTTTATGCTTTCAATTAAGGTTATCTTCTCAGATATGCATAATTTTCAAAGATCTTTTACCATACATCATTTCAGGATTCCAAATTAGCAGCGCTGTTGTCATTCCTATTTCACAGGTTAGTGTATCCACCATGTTACTGAGTACTGACATAGGGGGCATCTTAGAGTCATCCCTTAAGCACTCACACCTCCACTGGGTCGATTGTGTGCCCACCTGTGTTGCTTGGGCTTTCTTAGGGCCTGAGGGCCATATCATCACCGATTATAGAAGAATATATTGTAACAGAATGATTTTTTTATGGCGGGAAGTTCTTAATCCCACACTCCACCCCCAAGCTGGAGGACCGCCCCTTATCAGATATCTGCAACTACTTATTCAGTATATTCGCAACAGCTCCGCATATCTGGAGGCTGTCTCTTCCATCAGCAACCTGAGGACACATGCCGTGGTGACGGGATCCACCTAACATGGTAGGGGGTTGGGGAGAATTACATAATGAGCAGCTTCATAACTTGTACCCTACATCAAATGTAATTACAATGATCAAATAAACAAGGATGAGATGGGAATGACATGTAGCACTCCTGTGGGAGAAGGGTTTTGGTGTGAAAGCCAGAAGAAAAGAGACCGCTAAGAAGACTTAGATATAGGAGGGAGGTTACTATTAAAGTGGATCATAAAGAAATAGAATGGGGTGGTATTGAGTGGATTTATCTGGCAGTAGGTAGGAACCAGTGGAGGTCTGTTGTGAATCCAGTAATGGACCTTGAGGTTCCATAAAATTTTGGGAAATTCTTGAGCATCTGAGCAAGAATCCCAATAGGGACTCAGCTCCATTGAGTCAGTCAGTCAGTTGGAGGTGACCTCAAACAGTACAGTTCTCCTACCAAGCTTGTGTCATTCAGTTGGTTCAAAACTTGAAATGGTTGGGCACACAAACACTGAAAGCATGGTGGTCTCATTACCTACATTTTACCCTATGGAAATGAAGTGTGGTAAAAAGAGGTTGGGAATGAAGATTCAAATCACATACAGAATTTTACTTCAATACTTACAGATTGTTTTAACAGCTGTAGCTACAGTATGTATGCGCAGGAGTACATATGACATTTTGTAACATGTTTGGATCTTCTCTATTAGGCCTGCAGTAAGAAACAGAAAACTGAAACTTTAATTTTTTATGTACTAGAAAATTATATACTTATTTAAGACAGTTTTCTCCCCCACAGAAGAAACTGTTGATAGCAGAACACTGTCCAAGTTTCCTTTCATGATCTTGTGAATGCCCTTCAGCGTTACTGTGGAATGAACATTCGGAATGTTTGTAACTACAGGTATTGTCAGTCAA
Source organism: Cryptotermes secundus (assembly GCF_002891405.2). Taxonomy (NCBI): domain Eukaryota; kingdom Metazoa; phylum Arthropoda; class Insecta; order Blattodea; family Kalotermitidae; genus Cryptotermes; species Cryptotermes secundus. The sequence continues at coordinate 661,688 of NW_019743170.1, read as the reverse complement.
GGTCATTCAATAATCTCCCACTGCTGATCTGTAGGGCTTCCCCATGCTACCTCCACAGCATACCACCCAACAAATATACAGCACTAAATCCTGCACAGACATATTTCTTTAATTAATATATTTATTTGTTGTAACAAAGAAAGGGGTGACAACCTTCTCCAGCTAATAGAACTTTCTGTGGCTGTATGATATTATGTTCATAGCTCTTCTGTTATTCTGCATTGACAGGTGTTGTACCTGAATACCAGTGTGCAGTAAAGAGAAGAGAGAAGAAAGCGCAGAAAGACAAGGATAAGCCAAACTCAACGACGAATGGGTCACCAGAAGTTGTGCTGGTGAAGGAGCCAGATCCCAAGGTACGATAATAATTCCAGAAGTGATAATTATAATAAATCAGAGATCATCAGCAGCAGTATGCGTGCATGTGCGTATGGTTGACAGCCAAAAGATGGCACTTCTGTTAGACTATAGTAACACAATGTATTACTTGTAACATCTCAAATAATCGTTGGCAGTGCCATCTGTTATCATCCTCTCAGTTTAGCGTTTGTGTGCAAGACTGGAGATTAGTGTCCCTCACTGTTCAAAATGTACTCCCAATGCACCTATTCACTCAAGGTCATCTTACCATTTCATTTTAATTTGTTATGAAATATATGTCAACAAAAATTTTTCTGAAGATGACTGTCTTCTCTAGTGTAATTATGTTTACTCTGGTGCAGAGGTACCAGCATTTTGGAGGAACCTCCAGCCTCCATTTCGTAACCTGGAGGTAACAGGTTCCTGTAATATGTTGGGACTTTTGCACAAGACTACATGATGTCACATACAGGAAGACTGAAATCTATGTACTGCAATGTTAACAAGAATTTTAGTGTTTGGTGTAAGAGGATGTGCATACATTTTTACAGACTTGCTGGAAAACAGTTAAAGGCCAAGTAATTTACATAGGTGAGTCAGATGAAAACCTTAAATATTTTTTTGAGTGTTATTTATTGTGTAGAAGTGGTACAAACCTGTATCACTTTTCAACATAATCTCCCCCACGCTCATTGCAAGTCCTCCAGCGCTTACAAAGTGCATGAATTCCTTTAGAAAAAAATTCTTTTGGTAGTCTGCGCAACCACTCATGCACCATGTGGCATACCTCTTCATCAGAATGGAACGTCTTTCCTCCCATTGCTTCTTTGATGGAAATTACTTGGGGCAAGGTCTGGTGAGTATGCCAGATGAGGAAGACATTCAAAATGCAGGTCACTGATTGTCGCAACTGTTGTACAGGCAGTATGGGGCCTTGCATTGTCATGTTGCAAAAGGATACCTGTGAACAGCAATCCATGTCGCTTTGATTTGATTGCAGCCGAATATGATTTTTTAGGAGATCTGAGTATGATGCACTGGTGACAGTGGTCCCTCTAGGTGTGTAGTGCTCCAAGATGACGCCTTTTTCATCCCAAAAGAGAGTCAGCAGAACCTTCCCTGCTGATGGTTGTGTTCGAAACTTCTTCGGTTTTGGAGCTGAGGAATGGCGCCATTCCTTGGTCGCTCTCTTAGTTTCCGGTTGGTGGAAGTGAACCCAGGTTTCGTCCGCAGTAACGATTCTGGCAAGGAAGTCATCACCTTCTCATTCAAAGCGCCGCAGAAGTTCTTCACAAGCATTAATACGTCGGTCTTTCAATTCAGGAGTCAGCTGCCGTGGTACCCATCTTGCAGACACGTTGTGAAACTGGAGCACATCGTGCACAATGTGGTGTGCTGAACCATGACTAATGTTTAAACTTGCTGCAATTTCATTCAGTGTTACTCCGCAGTTTTCCCTCACCATGGCTTCAACTGCTGCAGTGTTCTCTGGAGTCACAACTCGATATGCCTGACCCGGACGAGGAGCATCTTCCACTGAAGTCAGACCATTTGCAAACTTCTTACTCCATTCATACACTTCGTGCTGTGACAAACATGCATCACCATACTGAAACTTCATTCTTCGATAAATTTCAATAGGTTTCACACCTTCACTACACAAAAACTGAATAACAGAACGCTGTTCTTCCCTGGTGCAAGTCTCAAGTGGGGCAGCCATCTTATACTGGTGCTGTGACGGTGTTCGTGCATCTGCACTATGCTGCAACCTACAGGCCATTCTGCACGCTGTTTGTAGCACGCTTACCAACTTACAGGATAATGATGCATAATTTCGATTTTTTATTGCAAATTTAAGGTTTTCATTTGACTCACCCTCATAAATAAACTGGTGTTAAAATTGCGTTTGGTTGTGCTATAAAATTTTGACTATTGGATCATTTGTTGGTTCAGACAGAATGATGAAAGTATCCATTTTCTGTACCAAAGTGTTTCCGGTTGATTGTGCTTTCAGAAACAAGCCCATGCTACCTGAAAACATACATTTTCTGAAATTATGTTGTATTGATTAATGACTTTTCCGTTGGTCAAACTGCTGATTATATGCAACCTAGAGTTAAAGAAGACGTTAATTTTTGTGGCATGATTTCCTTATCCTCGTTTATTTGCTTCAGTATCACTAATAACAGAAAAAAGATTTATTATATTGGATAATTCCCTTTTAATTTTCGCATGAGATTTTAACTATACTTGGGTAAGAGAAAGTAGGAACATGGCTTGCGTGATTTTAAGCCAGGTGCCTGTTCTCCCATCCTACCTACATTGCACATCTACCCTCCATCACTACAGTAAGAATTCAAGCTCCTGTAGACAGAATAAAAACCAGATGTCTCTGAGGCAACTTAAGGATAGGATGTGAGATTTGAGATTTCAGCAGTGGTGGCTGTGAACGTTAATGTCTTCAGAATGTGGTCTCATGTAGACTGATAAATGTTTATGTTTGTCTCAAAGGAACTAATCTGCTCCCTCGTTTTTTATGGAGACAGCAGGATCCTGCAAAACATAAGTATATGTCAGTAATTAGTTTGAAAAATTTCTGAGTGTATGTCATTCCTATGTAGTCTCATGTATTGAACTGTATCTTCAGTCTTTTACTTCGTTTTCCATCATATGTTGTAAATAGAATGCAGTAACATTGTGATGATGGTGGAAATGACTGGTGTCACTATCTGTTGATGATACACTCTCAAAGATATTTTTGACACAGCATAACATCCCGCAAAACATTTTTTAGAACAGAATATTTTCATAAAGAACCACTGGAAAGTGGATTGGAAGATATGATTAATTAAATGCATAAATAGACTGTAGTAATTCACATGTTGTTATAATGAACTTTTCCCCTGAGTTATTGGTGACATTCAATAGAATTTAATTTTTAAAGTTAACTTACCATTCAGGAAGATGTTAAGCTTGCATTCTGATGATCTGGATTATTTTGAAGTTCCATTTTGCTGTTTACATTTACATGAACTGAGTGCACTGTGAATGCACTTCCAGTCTATTGTGTGTGTTGTTTGAAAATTAATTAAATCAGAATGAATTGTTTCCATTATAAATTAATATACAGTGCACAGCTGCATTATTGATGTCTGGGTTAAGGAATTTTGCTCTTTTGGAAATTATACGTCACAGCCACAAGCATATGAACCATAAATTTGCCCATTATGGAAATTTACAATAGATTTAAAAAAAAAATTTAAACAAAATGTGATTTGTGATGAAGTGACATCCCAGTAAGGGGCAGAGATTTGTCTCTTGTCTGAAGAGTCTAAACTAGCTTTTGAGCCCACCTGGTCTCATCTCCAGTGGGTACAGGGGGCACTTTTGCTTGAAATAAAGCAGCTGGAACATGAAGCTGACTGCATACCACCATCTAGCTCTGAGATTGAAATTGCATGGGCCCCATACTTCTTTGTGGCTTTGTGCCTAACTGTACATTATGACTTTCAGGCGGAGACAGAGAAGTTGCCAACAATAAACGGTGTGAAGCCGGTGAGTCCAGAACAGGAAGAACTTATACACAGGCTCGTTTACTTTCAAAATGAATATGAGCAACCATCGGAAGAGGACCTTAAAAGGATTACAGTAAGAGTTCTAGAATTTAGAAACCTTATATCATATATAACAATTTTTTCCAAGTTATGTTATTAAATACAAGATTTGAAACCTCCACAGTGACAGTATATGGTAAAGTCTTCTAGGGTGATGACTCATATCAGTGTGGAGTTTGTGTTCAGCAAGGGATTTGTTGCTGGAAGGGTGGGCAGGGTGTCATTTAATGAAGTCTTCAAGTAGCTAATTTAGATAATGCTGTTTAAGACACGAGTTCAGTCTATATAGTACCACATGCTACGATGTTAGTAATCAGCTGACAATGATGGGGAAAAAGTGTTACAGCCTAATTTAAGGTACTATCCCAGCATTTGCCAGTAGTTTCTTGGCCATAATTAGAACCCTGTGTCACCCAGATACAAGTCAGAAGCATTACCAGTTGAGCTAGATAAATTTACCTGTTTAATGTAAATACAAAGTGGAACTGCGACTAGGAAGTAAGAACTCTAATTAAAAAATTCAAGAAGAAAGTTCTGAGAGTTAATGAAACTGATGAAACATAATAGGAATCTTCATGTGTCTATGGTTTATTTTATGACAGGCCAATCTTTTTTTGGGGGAGGCAGAAAAAAGCGCTATGCAGGTGAAAGATGTGAATAGGGGAGGTGATTTCTAGATAAAGTAAAACAGCAGAGATTTCAAGCAGTTCAGTTAATGAGAGGATAACTAGCCTTAGTGTGAATATGAAACTGAGAATACACATTGTAATACAGGAGTAACTTCCCAGAAAGAAAGAGGCTTGGCCACTCTGGTTCTGATATTTACCTCATTTTACATTGTTACTTCCCAGTATATATGTTAATTTGTAGGTTCACATTTTTAAAGTAGAAACTTTGTGTAATACACCAGTAAATTGTAATAATATTGATGTTTTGGAGTTTCAGTGTTAAAGTAATTCCAATCTATTTTCTTACATCTCATGACATCATCATTAGCAAGACAAACATTTTTGAACCATAGCCTTCCTTAGAGGAGCCGGGATAGCACAGTCGGCAAAGCAACTGGGTTCTCGGTGAACAAACGAGGGGTCAGAGTTTGAGTCCTGGTGCGGTCAAGAATTTTCACTTCTCTGTGTTTTCCAGACCAGCTCTGGGGTCCACCCAATTTTCTATCCAGTGGGTACTGGGGGTTCTTTCCCCAGGGGTAAAGTGGTTGTGGTGTGAAACTGACCACTCACCTCCAACTAGTGCCGAGGTCAAGAAAATGTGGGTCTATACATCCACTCCCCAATATGCCTTCATGACGTAGTGCTTAATGAGTTAAGCACAGGGACAACTTTACCTTTACCTTTTAGCCTTCCTTGGAAGATTCTGCCAGATTTCATTCTGTTTCCACTTCTTTGGATTTCGTGACTATTTTTTTTTTTTTTACAGAGTAAGGTCATCAGCCTTGCTTCCAACCCTCAGAACTGGAGGGCCAGATCTCTCTATTTATGTTCCCCAGTGACAGGGTGGCCCAATTATACCCCCAGGCATCCGGTACCCTTTTTGTCACCTTCTACGACTCGCAGGGATATGGTGGAGGTATTCTGATTCACCTCCACATGTGGATTATACCTTATGTACATAGTATATAATAATATTGAAAATTGCACAGAACCAACCAACCGATGGAGAAGACCAGAGTGACCTCAGGTTCCGTCACATCACGGAGATCACGATCCTTACTGTCCAGCTGATTGTGGAGTTTGCCAAGCGACTACCAGGCTTTGATAAATTGCTTCGGGAGGATCAAATAGCATTACTGAAGGTAATGACTTAGCCTCTAACAGAAATGAGTGCCAGGAATTTTGTGTGTGTGTGTGTGTGTTGGGGGGTGGGGGGGTGTAAAGGGCAGCCAGTGGATAAGGTTGACATCCTCACTTCCATCTGTGAGCCGATTGTCTAGAAAATGTGGGAGCCTCAATGTCTCTCCGTCCTATGGGCCTCCATGGCCTGTTACAGGCATAGTTTTTAGTGTATATAGCAAGAAGTGGAGTGGAAGTGAATTTAAATGCTGCATTTGAAAAACTTCTTATCTTCATTTTGATGAAGGGTCAGAATTCAGTGATGTGGAATTGCTTCTAGAACACTGAACTGGAGTTAGCATTTATTTTATGGTTGCATGCATTGCAAACATGTAAGCTTCAAAATTGTAGACAGGAGTTAACACTTGTTACATTACAAGTTATGACCAAAAAGTTCTGAAACTGGTAAAATTAAATTCAGATGTATAAGAAATTAAGTTTGTTTATGTTGTGACATCACAGCTGAAAGAATAGTGTAACAAAAAAGAGGCAGCTGTTGCTATGCAGCAGCATGGTAAACATGTTTTCACAGCACCAGGGTAGCCATGCAAAGTATTTTTTCTGTACAGTCCAGGCCAAAGCTACAATGTGAAAACCACTTCCTGAGTCAAGGAATGTCTTGAGTTGCATTGTTAGATGCTGCTACTAGGCAAAGACTAGTGGAGACACAGAAGAAGACTTAATATTTGCAGTAGTGATTCATAGAGTGTGTATGTCAGTGAAACTGTTATAATTATTTGTAGTTACAAGTTGTAAGCATCCAGTTACTAATGTATAGTCACTAAAATGTGTCGGTATCTTTTTAAATGAATTTCCGTGTTCTGTAAACTTCTGCCAGTGAGTGATATTTGAGGTTCTCACAATGCTGGCTGTATAAGATTTTGTTGTCATCTGGGGTGGGGGTGAAGTTGTGGGCAAACTTGTCACCCCAGATGATGGAGACAGCAGGTTGCTCTGAAAAGTTGATAATGTGCTATCTGACTACACAGTGTCATGTCCAAGAAGATGGTAATATTCTGCTGCCAGATAAAAGTCTTATTCTGAGATCCTTTTGTGTAATGTCCTCATGTTGAGTGGAAATTGTGGATTGAAGGATTGATTGAATCAAGTTGGATGATGTGAAAATTTGTATGTTCTGCTGGGTCCATAGCAAAGTGTGAACTGTCTTACATAGAGTGATCTATTTGGAGTAGGCCCAAATTAATAATTGTATATTACATAATAATTTGCCATTGGAATAACATTTGGAGGTAAAAAGTGCCATTTCAGCCTGTGTCTCCGGGCATGAGGAAACCAAATTCAAATTCTTCCATAACATAGTTAATGTCCACAACTACTGATATATACTCATAAAGTTTCATTTTCATTGGTGCATTATTGTGTTACTTGTAACAAATAATTTTGGGCCTTTTTTGAATGAGTCACACTGTATGTTCTAGATGCTTTCAGAGTAAGCTAGAAATGGCAAGTTCTCTTTCACATACTAATTTTGTGCTCATAAATTAGATATTCAGGTGTTCATTTGGAAACTTATGAAGCAAAGGGTTGCAGTTATTGGACACCGTGCAGAGCTCTCCAGCTGAAGAAATCAGAGAACGTACACTGTACTACTGGAAGCAAACATCTCTCCTACCAGTGTACCATTGGTTACTTCAGTCTTTGTACCAAGCTTCATTTACTCCTGTTAATTTAACTTGTTCTGTGTGTGACATCTCAGAGAAAAAGAAATACCTGGACTCCACACCTGGGTAGAAACACATGAAGGATCTTTTCAAGGACCTTCCACAGGAGCACAAGAGAAGCTAGGGAACTTCTGGTGTTGAATAGGAACTGGCTGATGTATGTGGCAGAACCTGTTCACAGGACACTGCTACTTAAAATGACATCTCGTAAACTTGGACCAGTAAATAACCTCAGTTATGAAACTTACCATAACAGAGATGAAACAGCCTCATATGTCATGTGTCACTGTGAAGTTTTGTGAGATTTTGTAACATTTCTGACTTAGCCGATTTACAGACCCTTGCTTTGAAATAAATTAATATTTGCTTAATAGGTACTTACAATAGTCATTTGGCTTCATGAACTTTTTATATAGAACTCTTCATATAAAATTATGTTTCTTTAACATTTAATTTATTGGGATGTATGGTGCAGACATCTGTTGGTATTGAAGAATCATTATTTTTCAAAATTTACTGTCTATTGATGGACTTTGGTTATTAACCTTCTGAAGCTCAAGATTATCTAAATAATGCTTAAGAATTAAATTCCTATCTTACAGAATGTATACTGCATCTGTGTTACAGAGACTCAGTTGGTTAGTGCTTCTCAGAGAACCAATCACTTCTTGTTCTGAAAATCATATTAAATGTAAAAGTATTCTGTTTGTCAAAGTGCACAGTTTTTTAATGTTAAAGCTGGTGATACATATAGTTACTACTGTGCTTCAGAGATTTGATGTGGAATTGATATTCGGTATACTTGTACATTTTTGGATATGGGTATGCAGAGATGTTTATTATTTGGTATATTCTTTAGAGGAAAAGATTTGAAAATATCTGGACCTGATTCTATCAGTCATCAAAGATGAGAGGTTGAGTATATTTGTTGATTCCTGTTTTTGAAACATTGTGTACATTGTTGTTTATGTTTGTCTGATCTCTCCAGGTGCAACCAGTGTTGACTTGTCATCACTCTGTTCACCTAGGCAAAAGTACAGAATGCATTTGTGATTCTGTTACCCTTCAGTTATAGGGTGATCAAGACAGTAATTTTAAATACAAGATGAATAAAACCTTTTACAATGCTGTTTGTATAGTACATTGTATAAATTAATTTTATTATAATCTGATAAGCTGTGATCTCAGTAAGGTATTACTGTCAAGATGAAGAGTCTTATATGCTTGTTAAATTACTGAATTATATATAATTATTTTTCTTTTATGAATGTAGTTATAAGGTGACCAGTCCTGTGTTTAGAAGTAATGTATAGATATGTGACATGTTCTATATCTGATGGCTTTGGTAGTCAGTAGAGATTTATGGAATTAAAATAAAAATACTGTCACCTGTAGGAGGGTACGTTGGACGAAATGACGGGTTCTAGTTCGGATGATTGGATTTATTAGCACTTTGGTTACAGTCTCTCTTAAACACAATTAAATACAGAGCTGTCACTGATTTACACACACTGGTCCTCTCCTGGTAACACAATTAAAACACAGGAACTAGCACTTCAAATCACTCCAGATATTACTTCACACAACAACGAACATTCTGTGGCTGTCTTCTGCTGAGAATTCAGAACTCTGTCACTCACTTTGAACTTACAGCTCACAGCTATCGTTATATAGCCATGGCACAGCCCTTACAGAAATCACAGTTCTCTTGTTGCATAAGGAAGACCACAGAGAAAACGAGTCACGTGATAGTTACCTTGCCAGTCCATTGGCATGCTGACTGTTGCCTAGCAACGAGCTATAAACATTTGCTCACTGAGATACAGCTTCTGTTGTTGCATAATGTATTGTGTTTACAGAACTGCTGCCTGGCAACAGGATCAGATCCGGTACAATACAGATACAGATGATTAGCATATGAAGCCTACAGTTTAATTTAGGCTCTGAACCAGGGAAAAAAGGGACCTGTTACCCTTTATGCTTTCAGTGTTTTATCTTTGATAAACGTGAAAGTCTGCAAACACAAAAATCCATGAACATATCTAACAAAGGAACAAACTCGGAATACACTGAATGAGAGTCCAGCATCGAACATACGTATTATTTAAGTCTGAATTTCCTCTGCCACTGACCACCGAGGTGGAAACCGTTCTGAATTTTCTCTGCCACTGACCACTGAGGTGCAAACTGTGTTCTGAATTTTCTCTGGCACTGACCACTGAGGTGCAAACTGTGATCTGAATTTTCTAGGCCTGTTCGAGTGAGGTGATGATGTTCCGAATGGCACGGAGGTACGATGTGCAGTCAGACTCAATTCTGTTTGCCAACAACCAGCCATATACTCGAGACAGCTACAGCATTGCAGGAATGGGGGAGACTATTGAAGACATGTTGCGGTTCTGTCGGCAGATGTATGCCATGAAAGTGGATAATGCCGAGTATGCACTTCTCACCGCCATTGTTATTTTCTCAGGTAATGCAGTCATTACAGTGTCTGCATTGTTTTGTTTGAAATTTGAAATTGCATTTGTGAAACTGTGTTCAAGCCTTTTGCAGTTTGCAAGGATGGGTAATTTTAAAGTATTAAAAAATATAAATGTTAAGGTTTATTAATGAATTTGGTGATACTTTATTGCAATTCCATAAGATAGCCAAGAGATGGCATATCATATGAGCTGATCCTGTAGATGGAGGCAGGAGGTTCCCCTGAAACATTGGTGGCTATTTACCAGACCATATGGCATCACGTCATAGTAGAAAGTAATCTTTAATGATTACTGGTTTCGAAATATGGTCTGTTGATAGTCATAGATGCCCAAGTTTCAGAGTATGTGACATAGTTGAGACCTCCCAAGGAATTGCTAAATTTGGCTTGAGTTTTGTGTTGCTTTTCTTCACTTTCTGTGTTACAGTGACACAGTTTTTAATGATAATAAAGTAGTTGGGTACATATGGTAAATGTGAAAAGAGAATAATATTCTATGTAATGAAATATTAGTAGATTCTAAAGGGTTCTGACAATGGTGTGTAACACAGAATTACAAGGTTTTCATCCATTATTCTAGAAGCTAGAAAACAGTGTTTGAGAAACTGATTTGTTTCCATCCTCAGATGATAGGGGGGACACCTGCTCTTCTGGGTACCCTTTTTTTTTAATTTGCTTAGTGGGGGGTGGAGTCCAACTGGGTCCACTCAGCATGGTGGCCACTGTTTGGCCTATTGTAGCCTGCCCTAGGTGGTTTTGATGATGGAGAATTTGGTGGAATCAAGATTGGCAGGGGAAGCCGAATAATCAGAGAAAACCTACCCCAGCTCCACTTTGTCCATCACAAATCCCACTTGACCAGACCCAGGATCGAATCCAGGCCGCTGCGGTGGGAAGCCAGCGACTGACTGCTTTAACTATGGCACAGCCGTCTTCTGGGTCCCTTAGAAAGAGCTAACCTCAATCGCTGGAAACAGATCCAGTTTCTGAAATGTGTTCCCTAGTTTTTAGAATACCATATGATAGACAAAGCCTGACGAAATACTGTTTGCTTGTACTGCAGAGAGACCATCGCTGATTGAAGGTTGGAAAGTGGAGAAGATACAGGAGATCTACCTTGAAGCTTTGAAAGCTTATGTAGACAACCGGCGGCGTCCTCGCTCGGGCACGATATTTGCTAAGCTGTTATCAGTGCTGACAGAGCTGCGTACCCTCGGCAATCAGAATTCGGAGATGTGCTTCTCACTGAAATTGAAGAACAAGAAATTACCTCCGTTTCTTGCCGAGATCTGGGACGTCATCCCGTAATGTCGCTGCTGCAGGAGATGTGAGCGTTGTTATAGTTAGTACAGCGATCATGAAGCTCATTTACTTTTGGGTTTGGTGTGGGAGATACAGATCATTAGGGGAACATACGCTGCATTATGACCCAAAATGACTCCTATACCAATATGTAATCAGAAAATATTTATCCATGAAGGACACTGGAATGTTAACAAATTGTATTAAATTTCCTTTGGATGTGATCTGAAGACTAATTAATGCAGAGATTTTCTTAGAGCTGCCTGAAAATTGTTCCATCACTTCGGTGGGTAAGAGAAGGTGATTCTCACATCAATTTGTGCAGTCTTGATAAACCTGTACACATTACAGTTTCTTTAAACTGTCATCATAGTGAATCATTTGGTAGTCTCCAGAAGTGAGTGTATGTGTTATGTGCCAGCCAGCAGTTACTGTCATATATGGTTTGAATTTCAGTGGTTTTGTAGCAGCTTATGCTGATGGTTTTTAAGCCCTGGTCTCCTAGTCAAGGTATGTGAGGAGTTTTCAGCAATGTTCAGACCCGACACCAGTTTCCCTTTAGTGAGCAGAATATGGTGTCTCTTCATCTATTTTTTATTTTATGAATAGTTTTTGTACTTTTAACAGCATTGTGAGGCAACTGCGAGGTAACAGATAAACTTCGTGGGCTGAGCCCTTCTTTTGAAGCTGGCAGTTGTTCAGCTTCTCAAGAATATCCCAACATTTTATGGAACCTGAAGGTTCATTAACATTTTCACAAGAACCCGCCAATGGTTCCAGTTTTGAGCCAGATCAGTCCAGTCGATACGACCCCATTTATGTTAATATTGTCCTCCCACCTCTATCTAAGTCTTCCTAGCGGTCCATTTTCATCAAACTTTCTCACAAAAATTCTGTATGCATTACTCTTGTACCCCATTTGTGCTACATTCTCTGTCCAGCTCAACCTCTGTGACTAGATTGTTATAATCATATTTGGCAAGGAATACTAATTAAGAAGCTTCTCATTATGCATTTTCTCCGCCCTATTATTTCATCTCTCTTTGTTCCAAATATTCACACCCATGCAGAACCACAGGAAAAATTATGGTTTTGTGTGTTTTAATTTTTATCTGTTTAGACAGTGTTCAAAAAGACTAAAGGTTCCTAACTGAATGGTAGTAAGCATTACCAGAGTTCAAGTTATTTTCCTCATGAATCCAATTTTGATATGATAATACAGTTCCCAAATATTTGAACTCTGCCACATTTTCAGTGGATTTATTAGTTATCTTTATGCTATGATTTTGGCCTGCTTTCTGGTGAGGAGACAGCAACATATACTTAGTTTTCTATGTGTGCTTTTATACCACCCTTAGACAACTACTGTTGACAAATATCATACATGAATGCTTTATGTTCCATGGTTTTCTGTGGTCTAGTGGTCAGAGTTGCTGGCTACAGATCAAGAGGTCCTGGGTTCGATTCCTGCGCTACCAGATTTTCTGAGAAGAAGTGGGTCTGGAACAGGGTCCACTCAGCGTTTGTGAGGATAATCGAGGAGCTATTTCAGGAATATAGTGGCTCCGGTCTAGAAAACCTAGATTAATGGCTGTGGGTATCCGTTGCACTGACCACATGACACCCTAACTTCGCCGACAAGCAGCGTTCACTCAGTCAGCGGACTACAGGCCATGGAGTTCTCCCCCCCCCCAAAAAAAACCCACAAGAAATAACATCACTGACAGAATGTTTAATTCAGTGCCAGGGACTGGGATTATTGTTGGTCAGTCTCACATAAACAAATTTTCATGGTGTTAATGATTTTTTGGTGCAGTAGAGAAGAGAAAATATATATGTAGAGGCTGTTGATATGTAACCGTTAAAGTTGGCACAAACTTCGCCGACAAGTGGCAGTCACTTGGTCAGTATAGTTCACTTGCAGACTAAAACCACGGAGTTGTTGTTGATATGTGAAAATTGCTGCCAGTCTGAGTTTGTACAGCCCAGGTTGTTGGAAGGATTGCCTGCTTCTCCCACTGAATGATTTTTAGGTAGCTCTCAAGAAGATTTTGCTTTGTAAAGTGACCTATAATTTCTGAATCTCTTTTCGTATTGTTTGGTTGTGCAGCTAACTTTGAATTAGAGCAGTGTAATCAACTTTAAAAAATTTCCCATCTCTTTCATTTCCCTCTTAATTTTTAGCTCTCTTAACTGAAATGGCATGAAAGGAGGCAGCAGGTGATGAGAAATAGGACACAGTAGAGAATGTCACACATGGCCACCAACTGTTTTCAGGAATAAAGAAGCGATTAATAACAGGGTTTAAGGTTATACCCAGTTTTTTTCCAGTCTTGGGATATCTTATTGTTTATTTTATTTTTGCATATGCTGAGTACATGTGGTGTCTCATTAATTTCATGTTTCTAGTGATTTGAACTACTGTATTTATTTGCATATGGGTCACACTTGCAATGTTGTATTTCAGAATCTCAAAACAAGGGTGTGACATAAATGTGAAGCGCTCCCTAACTCCACAAACTGTGGGATGTGGTCTATCTTAGCCCATTGTTCTGATTTGGCTACAGTTTCACAATCCTCTGGCAGATGGCAGGGAAATGTCAGTGCAAATTTTGTACTTATTCTGTTGTTCAACAAATTTCAGTTACCATGTTGCCAACACAGAATTAATTCCCACATCATTCATCAATTTGATTTAGTGGCAACACCGTAGGCTTATATTTGGTAGGTGCTTGATTTGATCCTTGGCTGAGACACTGGCTGTTGTGACAGGTTTTCATAGTTTTTCTCAGTCCCTCTAGGAAAATGCCAGGATATTACGTTAATTAGACCATAACTGCTTCCTTTCTAATCCTTTCCAATTCATCAGTCATCTGTCATTCCACTGTCTGAGGTTATTATAGTCTAGCTACTGACAGCACTGTAAAGTAAACCACAAAAAAATCATAAACACATTACAGAATTGACTAAATTGCATTACAAAACAGAATTTACTTGATACAAATACCAGATTTGTATGTAAATCTCAGTTAAATAACTTAACAATAATAGGAACAGAAACATTTTCTTTGAGGTCCAAACTGTTGAAGCATTATTCAAAATAGTATTGACAGTAGTATAACATGTTTCACATGTATGCAATGCAGACCAAATCTTCTCAATACAAGCTATCTTTCAGAGAATTTATAATCAGTTGGGAGAATAAACACGTGCTTACACTGTGAAATCATAAAAGACACACAAATTATAAGAGTACATGGAGGCCCATAAGCAAGTAAAAAGATGACACGACATCTATGCCAGGAAGTAAATTAAAAAGGTTAGGGTGTGACTGATATACAGTGGTGGCCTACAAGATTTTAGCTTTTCACAGTGGCAAAAATTCTTATTGTGGTTTTCTGGTGTATGACACTTTGTGGTTTAACAGGTGCATACCATTTTAGAGTAACATGCTGCATCTTCAGTGTATACACTTCAGCCCCTGTTAGTATGTTTCTCTGAAATATTAGTACCCACCTACCAAACCACATAGCATAACATCGCGGAATACATTCTCTGTTTAGGTAAAAGCGAGGCAGAGTTCTCTGGAGTATTGAGTATTATAGCTGGAAGCAGTCTGGGAAATGTTTGTTTCAGTAATATCCTAAAATTGAAACAATTTTGTTTCATATTTATGAACTTACCAGTGAATCTCATATATGGAAAACTTGTAACTTCATGGAGATACATATTCAGTCAGAAGAAAACTATGATTGAAGGAATTAACAGAAGTTGAATGTTAATTGGTCAGTTTATTTACCAGCCTTTTGAATTTCAAAGTTGAGTAGAAGTGTAACTTGAACTGTTCTTGGAAGTCTTGTATTGTTATGTTTGAAATTATAATGGCAGTAATTTGCTTAGTGGGGGGTAGAGTCCAACTGGGTCCATTCAGCACGGCGGTCACCGATTGGCCTATTATAGCCTGCCCCTGGTGATTATGATGATGGAGAATTTTGTGGAATAAAGATAGGTAGGGGAAACTGAAGAGAACCTGCCCTAGTGCCACGTTGTCCACCACAAATCCCACTTGACCAGATCCAGGATCAAACCTGGGCCACCATGATGGGAAGCCAGCAACTAATTTCTTGAGCTATGGCGCGGCCATCATGGCAGTAACTGAATAGTATAGTCTTCTCAGTTGTAGTACTATGCAGCTTTGAGACAACCCAACGTTTCACAAGAACATATTGCCTCCATCATCAGGGTTGAGAAGTAAGCCATGCAAGAAACCTGCAGAAGTGAGCAGCAAACTTAGCTGCTTCTTCTGGTTCCTTCTGTAGCATACTTCTGAATCCTGAAGATGAAGTATGTAAATTCCTTGGAACTGTCTCCAATCCAAACTGCACAGCATTACAACTCGGAAAAGTCTACTTATCTTGTATCATTTAAGGCCTCCTATCTGAACGTTTCTATTGCCTCTATGAAACATCTGTAAGATATGTCATGCTTCGAGTAGACAACTTTACATTTCAATGTGATCTCTCGTGGTCATGTTGGTTCCCATTCTATAATGAAAGTAGAATCTAGTGACTTCGTGATGATGACGTCATGATGTATGTCACTGTCTGATGATGATCCACCCTCAAAGATGTTCTAGACAGAATATATTAGTCTTGATTTTCAATAGTATTGCCACATAATGTCAGAATCTTCCACTTTGTGATGTTAATTACAGTAAAATGTTGTGGCTAGGATTTTATCTTAATCGGAATTTTCACTGGTTAAACTATTTCATCATTCCGACTACAGGATAAAAACTGGTTCCTCCCATTTTTCTTAGACCTTAAAGCGGACCTCACACGATCAGTAATAATGTCATTACCTGATCAGAATGACATTAATAATGATTGTGTAAGGTTGAGGGAACTGGAATGATGGTCAGTAATGATGTGAATCCAGATTTTCTGATTTCGAGGCATCATTACTGGTGCATGGTGGGGATACTGTCATTTGTAATGACCGTGTAGAGTGCGCGTATCATTACTCCTTCATTACTCACTTCGCTTTGTGGAGTCAGAGTGGCAATAACTAGACATGGACAGCGAAAGAGAGTTCTCCGTCACTGAATCGACTACAGGTGAAGTGAATGCTGAAGAGGGCGGAGTTCTTTGAAACTTCATAGAGACATATGAAGCCCTACCGAAACTGTGGAACCACACTAACCCAGTGTATTTAAATAAGACAAAAAGAAATATAGCCTTGGACATATATATATATATATATACACACATTAAAATAAAACCAGGGGCTAGTCACGCTGATGTGAGATGAAAAATTAACACGCTTCGCTGTAACTACAGGAAGGAATTAAAGAAAGTTCTAACGTCTAAGAGATCGGGAAGCAGTATGGATAAATTGTGTCAGCCTACTTCCTGGGTATTTTACGCCCTCCAGTTTCTCGACAAATTTGAGCAACCAGTCAATGCCAATGTACAGCAGGTAAACTCTCCTTCATATTAGTGTCCTTCCTTATTAACAATGGTTCGACCATTCTCAGCAACTTATCAAATGTTCCTTCACTCATACAAAAATAGTTTCTGTAATCCTCCGATTCTGTCGCACCAATTTCTTTTAGCAGAACAACATGGGAATACTTTTCACGTTTTTGTAACCAGTTTTTCATCCAGCGTCAGCGCTTAACATTTCATTTTGTGCCTGATGCTAAAATTATAGCAATACACGCTTTTCTGCAAGGATCCATTGTAATCCTTGAGAAAACTGACACAAAATAAATGTGCTTCTCTCTTGATGAGTCTAGCAATACTGAAGCAAATAATGACATTACAAGTAATGACGTTATTACTGATCGTGTAAGGTCTGCTTAACAGTGTTTCATGAGCCTATCAGGTTGAAGTCTGGAAGTTTATATGGTATAAAGTCTGGATCTTGTCTGAAAACATGTTCATAGCAATTGAGTCTATGATTTTGTAGTAGTTTCATCATTAAGCTTTCATAAAATTTCTTCATTGATTGGGATTCTCTGTGTTAATTCTTTATTACTGTCTCATCAAAATAATTTATACAAAAGATGTTAAACTTGGAACCATCTGCCATCTTAGAAATATCTTATTCATTTTTATGCTAAATTAATAGAACTGCACAACTCTGAAAGAAGAGAATGGCTGGTTTATGTCTTTTGTAGGTACATTTAATGTTCTTTGTTACTGATGTGAAATGATTTTGTGTCTTCTTGCCTATGAAACCTGACTCCTTGTATTGAAGGTAAAATGGCAGATAGATGAGTGAGGTACATTCCTTCAAGACATGTCAGTTTACTTTCTGGCAGAATATTCTGATGACATATTATATGGGAAACATTTTGGGTGGAATATCTTTGAGACACTTGTGAACGATTATATTCAATGAGGAGATTTCTTACTGTTTTATTTGTATGTATTTTATATAAAGGACCCAAGTTTTGGCAGAAATCAGATTAATCATTTTGTAATGGAGACTAATACACGATCATTCCTCAGTCATTACTTACTTCCTTCCTTCCATATCCTTTGCAGTGTATTATGCTCATGTCATTCAAATCATTTGCCACTACAGTCTAAATTGCTGACAGCATTGTTAAGTGAAATGCAAAAAAAAATATACCATCAGATTACAGTTTGAGGAAATGTGTTAACCATGTTTTAAAATTAAATCGTGGGATAAAGAATTAACAAAGTTTCCATTAAAACTAAGATTAATTTGGTTTTTATAATTAGATGCAGTAAGACTTCCCTCCTTACAAATGGCTTAGAGTTCCTGTTGTTAGCCTGCAGTTGTTTGAATTCCACTTAGGTGTCTGTCCAGAAGGTAAGAGGTGCCTGACTGGCTTGTAGAGGCAGCCGTGTCAAGTTCGGCCCTTAGCACAGTGCTCATGGGACCGACGCTTACATGTTGATATTAGTTTCTTAATTGATTTAGGCCTATCAGTGTTTTGTGTAACATTGATTGGGTATCACTTCGCTGTTCCTACTATAATAATGTGAAAACTGAAAATACTTAAACGGTTGTGATAACGATCGATTTCTGTTCGTTCTTATTCGGAGGTGAGAAACGATGGGAGATGTAAACAATTGTATCTTCCTGAAACACCACCAAAATGCAGGCTGTGAAAAATACTGTTTTCTGTTTTGTGAAAAGTTGAGTTACTGAAGAATAGGAAAGGATAGTGCATGAGGGAGATGTGGATTGACGTTTATGTTTTAAATTTGAAACAGAGTCTATATCATTACGTATCAAGTAAGATGTGGTTGTCGATAACTGGTACGACAGAAAGAGATGAAGTGTTGTGTAATAATTGTTGAAAGGAAACATAAAATTTGTTCATTTATTGTTGCAGAGAATTATTTATACATGGGGATAAGTGGATGTGAGAAATGTATCTAAAGGCTGGTTGGAAGATTTTTTTTTTGGGACACAAATCTGGTGCCTTTTTCAAAGTCAGAGTAAGTGGTTGGAGATTGAGGTGTATGAGAATGCGCAACGTTGATGTGGTGTTCTGAAAGGTGCTGAACTCTTCTCAGTTGTGGTGGAACTGTGAACTCTGACACTGCATGCAGTTTCCTTTGTATTGAAACAACAGGAAGTGATAACAAGAAGAGAAATAACCGTCCGTTTTTAAAAATGAATGTAAATTAAGTCTATAGTTTATTCAGGTGAACATAATATATATATAATGTGATTAGAAATAAAAGGCTTAAAATATTAAGTGAAAAGTGCTATGGTTTATATTGAGCGTAAGTCACAAGAGTCGTCAATTACGTTTCCACAAAGTTTCTTTGTTTCTGTTGGGGGAGGGGGGTTGCAGCCTGAAGGTTGCCACACATGAACTGCTTTGAAGGGACATAGGCATGTTGAGGCACTTTGGCCTCCAAGAAAAGTGTGATCTGTGGATACAAGTTTTACATTTGAACTTCAATTGTACTCTTAGAGTCCATAATATAAGTGCCCTGAATGTAAGGATCCAGGATGTAACCTAACAATCTGAAAGATAAGTGGAAACTAATCAAAATGCCCAGAAACTTGAAGGAACTTTGTGTTGAAGATGTTATGTGGTAATGATGATGAATCAAGATCTTCTGCATAATAAGATTTTCAGTATAAAATGATTGTCCCTCACGTCCTTCCTGCTTTGGAAGTGGCTAAATGCAAGAGTGATAATGTTTTTAGAAGTACATACATATTACTACAGATTTTTACACGTTACTCCATCATAACTGCTGTCCTGCCTGTTTGAAGCAGAGGAATAATTCCATTTCTTTGAATGTTTACTACACTATACTAAATGATCCGCTGATTACGGCCATTAAAAGCTGTCGTGATTTCAATTTTTACTGTTCTGTAATATTGCGTAGTAACAGAGATTCCTAAAATATAGATGTTTTTTGAATTTTAACAGGCAAATTATCATAACACACGTTAAGTCAATATAATTTTTTGTACCTTTTTTCCCCCCCACATGTCACGTAAGTAATTTATACCTTTTTTTAAAGAAAGAAATAGACAAATGGAAATGTAGTATCATATGCTGCTACAGTTTTGTTCCAATTTAGAGAAATTTAAGTACTGTATGTAGGTAGCTTTTTGTTACTGCAGTCTTTTTTGCCAGATATTGCCTTATCTTTAAAGGGAAAAGAATAATAAAAATATTTGTGTCCCTCATATTTAAAATGAAAAGTTAAAAACATTCTGTGCATAATGAAATATAAGATGTAGGCACTGCAGCTTTTTTTAAATGAAATAACTTTTTTTGTCCTTTTTTATCGACCATTTACCATTGAATTCTTTGAGACTCATAATGTTTTAAGACTTTCCCTTGGGGCTCAACACATAACAGCACTGCCTAGACAGACACGCAGATGGGGTCGCATTTATAACTCAATGTATGTGGGCACCGACATTCGTCGACCATGAATGTCGTCTGAAAAGTCACTTGCTGAAATCTGCAGACATGACTTCACACTGCCAAAGAAACTACCATATGCAAAATGTGCTGCCCATGCAATTCACAAAACAATCTCAAAAAGTCCCAGCAGAAATACCATACATGATTTATGTGTTCATAAAGATTTGTTTTGTTCTTATAGAAGAAATAGCATTGATCTTGTATCTGTGAGACCAGCATTCGTTGTCCTATATCTATCTTAACTGTTTCTTGTTGGTCTTCTTAACCCCTTCTATGGCGAGGTCTGGACCACAGCCTCTTTGTTCCTTTGATATATTCTTCATAACAATCACACAGAAGATACAGGTAATGCTGTTTATTGCATCATACCCTCAGTATTGCCTGACACTGCAGTGGGTTTGCAGATGGATGTCATTGCCCTCCCTATATTGAATTTACCGCACCAGCATTAAATCCCATTTGTATTATGGGATGGTGATTAAATTCAACATGGCACTGCAGGATAATAATGGCAATGTATATTTTGCCAGAGAAGGGGTTGATCAGTGCATTTAGGTATCACATTTTGTGGCAACTAAGTCAGTAAAGAGAATAAATGCAAACATAACTTTGAAGTAATTGTCCTTGTTTTAATGATATAGAAAGTTGAAACCCGTTTGGAGGCCCATGTACTGAATAAACTTGAGTACAGCAGTAAAATTTTCTAATTAAGTTAGGTGAGAATGTTTGGCATTCGTGAAAATTTGTTGTATGCTGCTCAACATATATCATATGGAATGTGTTTCTGAAAGACACTGCCATCTATGTCAGCTTCCTCCACTTTGAAATTTTGTCCATCCTTCTGTATTTTAAGAGTTGACATACAATAATCAGTTGGAAGCTAGAAATTTTACATGAACAAGTTTAAAAAAATGACTTGGCTTATTTGCCATAAAATTCATAAGACTCTAAATATAATTAAAAGAAGAGATTCGTTGTCAGTGTCGTGCACTTGATATCCTTGATTTGTTTATGTAACTGATATGATTAATGTTCATAGTATAACATTTGGATTATTTTAATGATAATCGAGAAACAAAAACATTTGGTGCTGCAGTGACTAATGGAATTTTGGTTTTTTTAATTTGTTCTGTTTTCTGCCAAGAAGTGCTGGATCTGTGTGTGTATTTCCTGTGCTAAACATGAACGATCAAGTATGAGAATTGCTGTATGCAAATGATGATGTGTGATGATAATTGCTGCTGCTGCATTGATGAGGTGACTGTATCTACAAACGGGGATTTGTGACTGCTGTCTGTAACTGTATGAACTTTATTTAGCTTGATTTCATATCACTGTCACTTCCACTCTGTTATGTTCTCCCAGATGTAAAGGAAACAGAACAGGGCATAGAGTCCATGGAGAGCAAAATGATATGTGGGGCTATGTATCTTTTCCAGAATTGTATTAAAAGAATAGAATTCTGTTTTGCAACATAACTTAATCAGAAATATGGTTGCATATGAATATGTACCATCATAAAGGAAATATTAATCTCTGTCATCCAGGAATGAATGTAAATCTCACAGTGCTACAGGTTTGATAGCCATGTAGTTTGGTGGTAACAGTTTATCACATCTGGGAAGAGGGAAAGTTAAATATAAAATTTCACCAGGTGTGGTTGTTGAAGAACTACAGTGCTCTGCCAGCTGGACTTTGTGCAAGTGCCAGTAATGCAGCACATGACTAGCAAATGTTGGATATAACTTGTGTGTCACAAGTGATGGTCAAATGATTAAGCAGACATGTAGGTTTCATAAGCAATAGTGATGTGTCTATTTCAGATGTAGTTCAGTGTACTGGTACAGAACACTGGTTCAGGGCTTTTGGCTGTATTTTGCAATACTGATCAGCAAGTAACAGGACAAGAGAAAAGAGACTTCGATAAAATTCTGTTACTCTTCATGTCAGTTTCAGAATTGTCTGCTGTCAGTGTTTAATTAGCTTCGAAAGGAAGTGTTTAGATAAGTATTCACTATAAGATGAGATGTTCTCACAGTAGTGACTGATATCTGGGATGTGATGCTACATAGTCTGGCAGTTCACAGATGTTTTGCAAGAACGTACCACCATCATTTGCAGGCTTGAAGATATGCTAAGTGAGCATTTTGGGATATAACACTGTGTCTTCTGCCACCCCCCTCCCCCACACACTCCTGCACTAGCAGCCCTTTCAGGGCCAGTACTAGTTATCCTTGTCCTGTCTTGTGTTGTTTCACTCCGTTCTGTTAGCAAGCTGGTGGGAACTGGCATTTTTCTTGTGGTACCCCCATGATTTCCCATTTAAACCTGAACTTCTAGCAGCTGCCTGCTTCATGCAGGATTCCTGTTTGGCATATTCTTTGACCTGAAGATGGAGGCAACATGTCTCTTGGAAAAACTTTCAGCGGGATGCACAGGATAATATCCCAGAAGATAGAGCTGTTCGTAACTTGCTGCATGCTTACAGCATATCCTTCCAAAGTGTTCAGTATATGTGAGATTTGCAATGGCTGTGTGGAGATAGATGTTTTCTAGGGTATGATGTCACATCTCAGGAGACAGTAATGTTCTGTGTGCTGTATTCTAATTGGGGAACGCAGCATCAGATGGTTGAGGCACTATGCTACAAGCCGGAAGGTCATGGGTTCGAGTCTCAATGTGGTCTTTTTTTTTTTTTCAATTGACATGATCCTTCCAGCCGCACAATGGCCTTGGGGTTGACTCAGCCTCTAACAGAAATGAGTACCAGGAATTTTCATGGGGCGTGAAGGGCAGCAGGCTAGCCTGCAGAACCATCTGTGAGCCAGTTGTCTAGATAATGTGGGACCCTCAATGTATTATAAATGAAGTACACATCAGCACTTCCTCACCACCCCTCACTAGTCTCCTTAACAGAATATCTTTATTGAGCTTCATGTTGTCTCTTTAGGAACAGGCTGCAGTAAGCCATGTGCTGTTTTATACTGTCTCCTTCCAAGTTTGGTGTCTGCTCCGTATTTCTGGGAATGATAATGTTTCTTTCACATTTTCAGTAACAGTTCAGGGTACATATATGTAACATATAGACAAAATAAGATAATTTTGTACCTAAAATATGTAATTAAGGCTTAAGTCAGAGCCAGACTTCAGTTCCAGATAACACTCTGTACTGTTTGCTGTTAGTCCTGGTATTATGAATACATAATCTTTTGGCATTCAGCAGTAAGTAACCAGATATTGCAGTGAAGTGGGTTGCACTCTGCATCAGATTCAGGAGGTCCAAGGTTCAGATACCTTCCCATATACCAGCTCTCTTGGCTGAGGCCCCCCTTCCTGATCATACTGTCAGGTAAATGTCAGGGTAGTGCCTCAAATTAGGCTGTGGCAGCAGCTTCAATCTATATACTGTGCAATTTATTATTCTTTAATCCATTGATATTGTCATATAGTATGAAGTGACTATAGATGGGGGTTTGGATTGGATTTATTGACCACTTACACAACTTGGAACTACAAGCAATCACAGCACCATTGCTAATCTCCACAATTCACAAACCACCACAGCACCTGCTAAGTCCTTTCTAGCCTGCTGTGTCTTCACCAGCCATTTCCTGGTAATGGCTTATAACAATAACTATTCCCCTACTTCAATGATCAGGTCCTCTCTGAATGGCTCTCCCTTCTAGTTGAATTATTCCTGTCAGCGTCAAAGTCACATTGCGACTGATGGTTAGTCAGTCAGTAGGTCTTGGTGTGGAGCCCTGTGTGGGGCTCATGACCAGATATTTATTACTGTTTGACAGCTACGGTCTTGTGTTTGTGGGGCGCCCTCTCTGACGAGAGGACGGGTCTCTCTTCTGTACATGCTGCTGGCTCTCAGTGCAGTCTTTCTCAGGTCTGAGTCCCTTTATATTCGCAACCACATTTTACTGCCTCAGATTTGAGACTTCCCTTTTTGTCGCCTCCTACAACTTGCAGGTTCACAGTGGAGGTATTCGAGCCATGGGTCGAATACCACACGGTTGGAGGGTTCAGTTGTGTTCCTTATAACCCCTTTGCACGGATTGAGTAGAAAGCACTGTTTCCAACAGTACCTTTATTTTTGCATGCGAATCCATTGCCACAGGAACTTGTTTACTGAACTATTGCCTAGAAACTGCTCTGCATACTACAATATATAATTTTAGCTGTTGAAAACATCATATAAAATCTAAAAGTCTGTGATGATGAATAAACATAAAAGTTCAGAAGTGTACATGTAGTGTAACAGTTCTGATGCATTTATTCCATTATTTCTCCCATCATAGCAAAATAAAATGTGATCAAAATCAGTCCAGTGGTTCCCTTCTTCATTTCTTTAGTGGATTATATTAAGATGCTGTCAGTACAGTAGACTGTACAGTATCAAATGGTAGGATGATGTATGGGTGATGAATTTAAAAGGATTTAGAAGGAAGTAGCCATGGCCTGATTGAGACACATGCATGGAGGGAATGAAGAAAAAATCAGAGTAGCCCATCTCACAGCCAAAATTCCAACTGAACATCTGCCATATCTGTCAACAGCATTACCACCAGCTCATTCAGTCTGTGTGGATCTTGAGCTGTGTTTTGACAAAACATAAAAATCACTTTTGTTTAATTACCTAGAAATCTACAAGACTTAACAGAAGAGTGTATC
The DNA here is from genome assembly GCF_002891405.2 of Cryptotermes secundus. NCBI lineage: Eukaryota > Metazoa > Arthropoda > Insecta > Blattodea > Kalotermitidae > Cryptotermes > Cryptotermes secundus. Next base: position 636,780 of record NW_019743170.1, on the reverse strand, counting down.
TGGCTTAAAATGTGTCTTCATGTTCACAACTTCCCGACATTTTTTGCTATGGTAAATATTTAGCAAGTTACAGTCAAGATGCAACCAGAAACATGTGGGTATTATGTCCACTATTCAGTTTTAACCAAAACTGGAATCTATTGACAGATTTTAAATTTTCCTGTATCAAATTTTGTGAAAACCCACATAGCGATTCTCAGGTTTTTATATATAGATACTCATAATCATACTAACAGACACATTTTTGCAGCTCTTTGTTGCAGAATTGTCAAAATCACTGAGCATATGCATATAGTGTTTTGGTTATGCCTTATAGTTTGGGCTGTCATATGTGTCACGCGTGCCTTACGTATGTTAATGTGTATCCTTGTCAGCAAACCATTTCTTAGTCTAGTGCCTTGGTTCCCTGTTGCCTGAAAAGAACATCTTTGTCTCTGCATTAAATCCTAAGTATTTTACATAAATGTTCAATTTCATTCTGACCTCCATAAAATTTTGAAGTGTAGGTGAAATTTGTTACTTGACACAGGAATGTCCTTTATGAATTCACTCCAGCCACATTCATCTGGTAGTGTCTTCAGAGGTCCCTTGATCTGTGTGACCTGTAATTTTTTTAATGTTTTTGGAAGTCAGTTTCTTTGTATTCTTTCAACATTTTGAATCCAGTTGATTTTATATTTTGAATTCTTATTCAAATTGGTGCTGGTTTTAATCCTTCTGATTACGTTTTTATTTCCCTTATAATCTGTCAAACTTATTTCGTCCTTTGCTTTCATTGTCCAACTTTCATATTCATCTGAAAATGTCAACAAGGCTAGATTATTGTAAATCTTTATTGTAGTGTCTCTAACCTTCTGTTGGCTGAGTGCTCCTTTTAAAAAAGTTATAAATTTTAGCATTAAATTAAAATATAATGTACAGTCTGGTGGCTTCTTATCTTTCAAGGTTAGTGATGAGTTCTGATTTTTGTCTTGTAGATCCAAGTTTCAGGTTGTATTCAAAGTTCTGGCTATCATGGGTGAGACTTTATGTCATTATCTTGAATCCTATCAGACAAATATCAGGATAGCTACAAACTGGCTATATCTGCTTTCTCCCCAAACATTTCCAGTATTTTGTCATTTCATTAATCACAAAATAACCTGCCCATATAGAGATTAGCTGTGGGCTGGATGGCTGAGGGCTCAGAGTTTAATTCCCAGTAAGGGCAAATTTTTTCTCCTCTCCACATCATCAAAACTGGTTCTAGGGCCCACCCAGCCTCCTATCCAATGGGTACTAGGGGTAAAGCTGACCACTCACATCCAAGTAGTGCCAAGGTCAAGAATACATGGATCTATACACCCCCTCCCCCATATGTCTTCATGGTGTAGTGGTTAATTGGTTAAGCACAGGGACAGCTTTACATTTGAACTGAGCAGTTGATGGAGAGCTGTTAAATGAATTGTGAAATAAATATTTTAAAATTCTTACTTGCTAGTATATCAGTTCCTTTGTTTCAATATTTGAAACACATCTTTGTGTATTAAAATATGTCTCGAAAGTGCAGGTTCTGCTTTTGAGTTCCAAATGGGAGCATAATGTCCAGTTCCCCCCCTCCCCCCACCCTCTTTTTATGGTGCTCCAGATTAAGTCAGGAGAGATTTGAAGCTGTAAGCCTCCTTCAAAATATGGCCCAGAAATTTGTTGAAACCAACCCAAGGCAATCCATATGCTTTCTGTAAGCAGTGGCATGGGACATTAGCTAGAGATCAGAACCTTTGTCTAGTTTACGGTCTTATGGGATGTTGGTGTTTTAGAGGAACGTGCCACTTCAGTCTTGAGGCAAGAGGGGGGGGTAACAAGCTCTTTAAAGCAGTGACTCCTGGTATCACACTCGATAACACTGTAATTGTACCATGCACGTATATCAAAGACCTGACCTTTGTGATGGTGTACGGTTAATAATATGAATTTTGTCGGGGAAATGTTGCAGCTCATATGTGTTGTTGTCAGTGCATTGAATAATTCTGGTATACATCAGTTCTTCCATCAGTGCCTTATGTCGTTTTTGTTTTTTATGATGAGTTCCTTCATTTCTGATATGTCTGTAATTTATATATTTAACTTGTGATGCTTTTACATTACAGGGAGAAGTAGGGGAGAAACTTTAAGATTTTGGTTAGTGGGATGTGGTGGTAGATGAAACGGTCAGTATGGAGGAACCTGCTACCTTTGTCTTCAGGGTAGAGATGATGGGAGGAGACTCCCCTGAAATGTTGGTACAAAACTGCATGTTATCAACGAGGAAGTTGCTTCTGATTATTATTCAGGTTACCAGTTCGAATCTCTCCCAGGACACTGACTATCCTGGCTAAAGTTTTTTAAAGTTTTCCTTAGTTCCTCAAGGCAAATGCTGGGCTAGGACATTAAATTAGGCTATAACCACTTCCTTCTACATCCTTTAAAATTAAGCATCCTGTCATCCATCGTCTAGTCTGAGCTACTGATAGCATTGTTAGATCCATGATGAAGTAAATAAATAAAATGGCCACATCACATCCCTGAATACCATAATAATCATACTACAGGTTATTAGATAGGTTCGTAGATCAATGAAACCTGAGAATTGTCTCGTCACAGATTTTCAAAAAAATTTTTTAGGATAAATCTTCTGTCTGTGCTGTTTCATCCATTTGAGGAATAGTTCTCTATGTATATGTGGTAGACCCATGTCAAACTACAGCCCTGATAAATGTGGATAACAGAGAAGCTATATATTTTCAGAGATATTTCCTGGATATGAATGTAGAGTGGAATCAAAGTGATGTGGAATGAAGTCAGTAAAGAACTCAGTTCCAAATTTTCTACTTGGGTACCTGGCATTATAGTGTTATGTAAATAATTTGTATCTCACCTTAACCCAGACTTACATTTAAGAATATGAAAAGCGTAAAAGGTGTTTCATTGGTATACCGTTCTAGTATGAACTCCAGACTTAAGAACTTTTAAAGAAGAGTAACCCAGTAATATGACATGCTACTGCAGCTCTGTACAACCCTTTGCTAGTATTATTGTTAATTTGTAGAAACATTATTGACCCGAAAATACAATTATCCCAACTGTAATGACACCCTTCATATAGTTCTCAGCATACTGTACAAGCCTCTTGGGTGACATGACAGCAGTATGTACAGAATAATTGCTTAATGATCTTCTTTTCTGTTTCTAAGAAGAAAGTGCGACAATGTACTACCAACTTATATAAAATTACCAGATATTTCATTGTGACCAGCTGAGTTCTTGATAGATACACTTATGTTTTTTCTTCCTCAAGCCCCTCCCCCACCATGTTATATATTACAGGCATTATTTTTGTTAAGTATTAAAGTTCTTTTGACAGTGGCATGTCACACTGTTCAAAAATTATTTTGGACTTTGTCTTTCTCCTAAGTTTATTAAAACCCCTGCATTTCAGAAGTTTGTTCTATTTCTGTTGTCAGATGAACAGGATAATAAGAGAAAACTCCTCTCAGACCATGGTCACATCCTGTTCACCTAAAGATGGAACTAGAACCAGGTCCTGTGGCAATGTTTTTAGTAAACTTGAATGATGGGCAAAGTCTAAAATAATTGTCATAAACAATACAATTTTCGTTGTGGAATTGAAACTTCAAATGAACTGTATCTTTTGTTTTCCTTTCATTTTACTGAACACATGTAAATAGATTTATCTTGTTAATTAATTGTACAGGTAACTGTAAGATTTCATATATATATTGTTTACTTATTGTTAAGTTCTGAATACCTGAAGTTAAGTAATGTTGATGTAAATATATACCTCTCCTTTGTGTATCGAGTGTATGTTCATCATGTAGAACGTAACTCAGCATAAGGAACTGTGAACTATTGTTTGTCTGTAGATGTATTTTTATTCGTGCAATATGTACAAACCAACTAGCAATGTTTTATATATAAGTTGAGTTTAATATAGGCTTTTAAAAATTAAATTCTATTTATTTTAATTTTTTGCTATTCAGGCATTACTTAATAATGACATTAAAAAAGCTGTTAAAATTCCATGTGCAGTTTCAGTTTCATTTCAACTATAGAATTTTTACAGCATTTTAAAGTACATGTGGTTGGTGGTGTGATCCTTAAATTGTTGTCTAATATTTTATTTAATTTCACTGTTATATTGAGTAGAGACAATGAATGCCATGTATCAAATGCAGGTATATAGTCTATGTGTGTTTCTAAAGAGAGATGTTCATTTCGCAAGTTGCTCCCTATTCTACAAGCTTCATTTTGTATTGTCATTATTGAAGTTAGAAACTTTTTTCTTTTGCCAGTAAAATATAGTGACGGTTTAATGATGTTTCTTACAGCTTTTGTCTTCAGTTGTAGAATGACATGATGTACTTGTCTGCTAACATTACAATTCCCTTGTCTAGTGTCTGGGTTTATTGTAGAGAGCTGCAGTGCGATTGTTTCTTCTTTTCCTTTTTTACATGGACAGTCGCAGTATTATTACATATTAGGAAGACTATGCATTTCATAAAGATATGTGTATGGAATGACATGTCCAGATTTGTTTTAGTTTATAAATCAGTTGTTTGATCTTGGAACATCTGAGTAATACAAGTAAGAATAATAACAGTAACGATAAAACTTATAATAACACTGCAAATGAAATGTTCTGCATAGCATTTGATTAAACTGCTGACGGAATGAAATTATAACTATGATGTAGAAACACAGTGATTGGTAAATCTTTGTATATTATTGTATATGTACAGAGTAAAGCTAAAGAAACTTTGTCCTGGTACAGTCCTGTGTAATTGGATTGAAGCAACAAAAATATGCAATATTATGTTACATAATGATGTTAAAGAGGGTATGTATGGAGGTCTCGGGATAACTTTATATTACATAGAGGCAATAATTTAGTTTTGTGCATGAATGAACTAAAAAGTTGATAAGTTTGTAAGAGCAAGGTACTGACTTATCCCAAGACCTCTCATTGATCTGTGCAAACTTGAAACAAAACGGTGCAGAGTAATGATAAATCAACCAATTAATTGTAAATGGAAAAAATAATGACTTGTTCTATTTTGTGCAGTAAACAGACACCACAAAGTATATAAATGGTGTACTTCTTTTTCCTTAATACCACGATTTGTTCTGCATTTAGCAATGTCTTCCACAGTTGTACCTTTGCAGGATAGTACAGAAAATCATGAACATACATTCATGTCCTGGGATTTCACGGACCCAGAATTAATTCAGCCCAAGTCTGTGTTCATCTCAACTTGCACTTGCAAGTTGATTCCTGGATTGAGAACAGTGTCACAGTTATTGTGTTAAGGAGCAGAATGGAAGTTTCAGGTTCATGAGAGAATAAGTGCAATTTTACTTCTTAAAAATGTTAGCTTTAACCCACACCTCACCATACCAACTGTGTTACAGGCCAGTCAACCAAGGAATCCGGGTTTCATTCTCAGCTGGGGAAAGAAAACGTTCTTGTCTCCACAATGTCAAGACTACCCCTGGGACTGCCCAGAGAGTACTGTCAGATCTTAAGTAGCCAGAGCATGAAGATCACAACTCTCTTCCATCTAGTACCAAGGCTCCCCCACACATCTTCAAAGTTAAATTAAGAACAGAGCAGGGGGGATATACAGACAGATGGAATGACATGGCTGGATACACGGACAGACAGCAAGGTGATCAATTAAGCCTCCTTTTAATTTTTTTCCTTTCAAATTAAGGAACATAGACTAAAAAGAAAGGATGTATACAAAACTCTAATATGGAAAATTGAAAACAGTTTAAAACATTATCGTCCTTACAGGAAAAGATGGGCCTCATATTTAGAAAACACAAATATTTGTGGTTTACATGAAAATATTTAAATATAAGACGTGAAATCGTGTATTATGTAAAATATTACGGTCTTGTAGAATGTGATGCAGTGAAATTTTGGTAGATGGTTACAAAACGTTTCGGAGGAATCTGCTGCCTCCATCTTCAGGAATGAAGATGGAGGCTGCAGGTTCTTGCAAAATGTTGGTACCCATCTACTGAACTACATACCATAATATCACATAAAACTGTAACATGACACGCCCTTGAGAATCCAATATCCAACATTCATTACTTAATAAGGTGAGTCCTCCCTATCTGTGGCTCTGCAACCCTTTGTTTGTTTGTTATCATATACACGGTCAGTAGGACTCTTTGAACGGGGGATCAGCCCGTCGCAAGGCTGCTACCTCCGCACAGAACAACACAAACAGAATAAATGCACGCACAGACATCCATGCCTTGAGAGTGGGATTCGAGCTCACGATCCCAGGGTTCGAGCGAGCGAAGACGGTTCATGCCTTAGACCGCGCGGCCAATGTGACCGGCAAGGTTAGACCTGACTTTATAAAGTATTGGCAACAACTGCCTTGTAAAAAGACTGGTATATTCATTACACAGTAAGTTTATATTTCATATACAAGAATTGTATACATGTATATAAATTCTTAAGTTTCTTATTTACATGTGTGTATATTCAGCGGTTGGTCATTTATCTTCATAAAATTAAATTGCATTTATTCTACATATATAAACATTGCCTCTCTTATTTGTTTTGTACTCGTATATTTCTCCAGCATAAGAAGGGCCGTTTCATTATATGAGGCTTACATTAGAGCAATAACGTTAATTTGTAACGAGTCGTTTTTTTAGGCAAACCATCCATTCTGTCAGATTAGGTTTACTATCTGGGTACAATGCTAATGGGAATTTCAGGTGAAATTTTTTAAAAATTACCTTTCTTAAGAATATTTTGAAACTTCTCCGTGGCCTGTAGTCCGCAAGCCAACTATACCGACCGAGCGAACGCCATTTGTCGGCGAAGTTAGTGCCAACTTTACGGATAGAGGGTGTCGCGTGGTCAGCGCAACGAATCCCCACGGCCGTTAATTTCGGTTTTCTGGACCGGTGCTGCTATTTCCTTGAAATAGCTCCTCAGTTATCCTCACGAGGCTGACTGGACCCCGTTCCAGACCCATTACTTCTCAGAAAATGTGGTAGCGCCAGGAATCGAACCCGGGACTTCTGGCGCTCGCTTGAAAAGTTGTGAAATACAGCTATATTCATAACAAGATGCGAATTACATTTAGAAGACCCTATCAGCAACAAATATAGGCTATGATAATTCCTTTTTTGCTCTTATTTCTTATAATAACTGAAAATAGAAAGTAACTTTTCGTGGTTTTAGAGAAGTAAAGGTCTCCGTAAAATCAATTGATTCTATTTCTGTTTTGTGGTGGCCTCTGGACGACCTCGGTCGCTCCCCCTTAAATCCCTGTGATGCTACCCCATGTAACGAAAAATACTTATTCTACCTCCCCCTTCAATTGAAAGCAACTCAAATTTCTCAAAATTTGATCGCAGTAAAATTATGAAGAAAGCAGTCTTCTGGGATTTGGCACCGTGTATATGTGGTGTTAACCGACGTTTCGGAGGAACGTATCGCCTCCATCTTCAGGGTAGAAGAAAAAGTATAAGAAATCTGCAAGCGACAAGACCGTGAGAACGGTAAAAGACTGGAAATAACAGCAAGTCTTGGAAACCTCTTATCTGTTCTCTTAAAAAACCCCCACCGGGATATGACGCCAGATCCAGAAGGCCACAAGGCCATGACCAACCAACATAACAACCCCCCCCCCTCAGCTTACGGTTTAGACCCCAGTCTTAACCTTGCTTTTCTCTCCCGTACACAAAACCACGCTTGCCCCAGCTCCCTTCCCCTACCCCTCCCACACCACTACTTTCACTTGTATACTTGCCCTTCCCCCCTTCCCTCTCTGTTCACACACAGCTCTGTTATTTCCAGTCTGCTTTTACCGTTCTCACGGTCTTGTCGCTTGCAGATTTCTTATACTTTTTCTTCTACCCTGAAGATGGAGGCGATACGTTCCTCCGAAACGTCGGTTAACACCATATATACACGGTGCCAAATCCCAGAAGACTGCTTTCTTCATAGTCACCGCCGTGAAAGCCTCAAATCTTACGCAGTAAAATTAAATCCCCACAGTCCTACGAAAACTTCCATCACGATATTGTAATTCTTAAAAACAAGAAACAAAGAATGTAAAGTTGTCCCTTTGCTTAATTAATCAAGTGCTACGCCATGACGACATATGGGGGGGGGGGTTATAGCTCCACGAACTCTTGCCCTCTGCACTATATGGAAGTGACTGGTGAGTTTCACGCCCGTGCCCACCCTTAGGAAAGAGTCCCTTTTACCCATTGGATAGAAGGCTGGGCGGATCCTGGGATCTGTCTGGACGCTGCAGAGAAGAGAAAAATCCTTTAGCGAGGACCAGATTTTGAACTAAGGCCACAGCAAATGGATGGAGGGGGGGGGGAAGACATGGCAAGAACAAATCCGAAATGAAGGCGACGGCATATTGCGCCATTTTCATCTTTCCTACATTGATCGGAACTTTCTTGTTGTCTCCGACAGGGGCCGTCCTGTCACACCAGTAGCCTCGTCGCTTCTGGCTTAAGATTACAGAATTAGACGACAACAGTAAGCTTGCAGTTCCCTCTTCTGTTTACATTGCTGTGTAAAGTTTCTGAATGTGCAAATTAATGGCACAGTATGAATGAGGAAGCATCAGAAATTAATTTTCTTTTAAGAAAATGCAAAAGAAAGGGTGGTTGTAAAATTTTCCATCGCTGAAATCGAGCCTCTCGAAGCGGCCGGTTCGTTTTCCCGCGCTGTCACGCCGGCTCAGTTCCTTACGATGGGTTTACATTCCAATTTAGGCTATGGGTTCCAATTTCAGCAAACGAACTCTATTTACCTTTACTTTTTCACTCTCTGTTCTCGAATTTCACAGTTTGCGCCGTAACCCCACGCAATAAAAGCACAGAACCAAACCGGAAGTAGGCAGTGAAACGTTAAGTTGGAAACGGTCATTTCATTTAATTGTGCTGGGCTTCACCAAAAGGGGCTTACCAAATTCGTACGGTCTGATTGAATGATTGGCCGGCTCTTTGGCTGATTAGTTGGTTGACTGACTGGCTATCTGGTTCTTTTCCTGACTGAATTTATTTCTGGTTGCCTATTGCCTTGTTGACTGATCGGTCATATGGCTGTTAGCCTGTATACTGTTTGACTGGCTATCAAGCTCTTTGCCTGGCTGTCTAATTCTTTTTCTGTGTGGCTAGTTGTTTGGTTTGTGGCTGTTTGCCTAGTTGGAAGTCTGGTTGGCTATTCTTTAGTTGATTGGCTAATTATCTGTTTGGCTAGCTGTTTGCTGATTTATTAGCTACTCGGTTATTTAGATATCTGGTTACACGTGTATGTCTGCATGACTGAAAGGTTTTTTCTTTTACTGGCTATTGCCTGAACAACTACCCGATTGAAAGAATGAATCTTGTTAAAACTATTATCTCACGGAATATCTGAATAACTGATTGACTGTGCCTGGCTGACTGCTTAACAGGTTAACCAAACAACTGAAGATAATTGGCTGACCGATTGACTATCAAAGCAACTAAAATAAATGAGTGATATGAAAGTACTAAAAGCTAAAAACCACGTGATTAGACGACAGACGAGTCTAAGAAGTAATGAAGCACTTAACAAAGTTCGTAGTTGTTTCACGTAATATAGAACGAGAAAAGTAGCATCGAAACTATTAGCAAACCGACAATGTAAGAGTAAGAGTAAGTGTTAGATTAATGATACAGTGTAACACCATGGATAAGCAAACAGTTTCATGATCCACCTTTCCTGATCAGTGCACAGCACGCAGATGATTAAGAAATGATCTCTAGCTAACCGTGAAATTATATTCCATATTGAAGATGTGGCACCAAGTAGATATTTTGGTAATCACCGGCTCACGCTGGTTCATCGCTCGCGGATTTCTTATACCCTGAAGATGGAGGCGATACGTTCATCCGAAACGTCGGTTAATAAAATAGTAACTGCCGTAAAAACCTCAAATGTTATATATTCCAGATTGTGTATTTTCTTGATGTTTCTTATCGAGAGCTGACTCTGTTCCACATTTCGGGCGACCGATTTTCATGATAATGATAGAAATATTTGATTGCCTTAATTTTCGAATTTGTGACATAATTACCACAAAATAAGCCACGCCATTTATGGCTTTTATCATTCATCGCTGGAAATTTCATGAACTTCATATGAAATTTGTGGGTGGTCATAACCGTCAGATAAAGAGTAAATTAACCTACCATCAAACCCACAAATTCAAAATGGAACAGAATGAAAGTATATAAATCGTTTCATTAATTTCGTGTAAGGAATGTTCCCCATATATTACAGCGATCGCTTGCTGGACCGTGGTTGATTGAAAATATAATAAAGTGAATGAACAATTCACAATTTGCATTTCCAATATCTGCATTAAATATTTACTATGCGTGACTGTGATACATTACATATGTCGCAATAAGATCATTTACATTGCATGTTGACTGTCGTATTTAACGTTTTGAGCAGTGTCGGTTTTATTAGACAGACCGAAATAATAATTGTGTGTGACCAGAAATATTATATGTTGACCTGATATTAAAATAGTTATCAACCCTAAGTAGGCATCTGCCTCCTATTAACCATTCACAACTAATCGTTTTCTTGGGAAGATAACGTCTTTTTTAATATTGTCTTGTGCGAGTAATACATTTTTACTCGTATGGTAATTTATAAATTCAGTCCAGAATATTTAATTTACCTCTTTCCTATCCGGGGAATGCGGTAGCGTAGTTGGTTGAAGCACAATGGTACAAGTCGGAATGTCGCTAGTTCGAGTCCCGATGATGTGCATTTTTTCAATTGACCAAATCCTTCGAGCCGCACTATAGCCCTGGGGTCGACTCAGTCTCTAACAGAAATTAGTACCAGGAATTTTCTTGGTGGGTAAAGGGCGGCCGGTTCGTAAGGCTGACAACCTTTACGCCATCTGTGAGCCGATTTTCTACAGAACATACGGGATCCTCGACGTCTCACAACCCTATGGACTTTCAGGGCCTATTACAGGGATAGCTTTACTTTACCTTTATCTCTTTCCTGTCTGAGGAGGTCGTTTATCCAAAGAATCCGTCCAGGTCCGAGGTCCGTTGTAATATTTCGTAACAAGCTTATTTTTTACGGTGAGGAGTTGTTAGCCCCACGCCCAACCACCAAGCTGCAGGACCACCCCTTGTCAGCTGTCTGTGACTGCTTATTCAATATATTCGCATCTACCCTCCATATCTGGAGGCCGTCTCCTCCATCCGCAACCTGAGGACGCGCCATGCCGTGGTGACCAGGAACCCGCCTAGGTAAAGGTTAAAATACAGAATTATGTTATGATTTGTTTTTGTATCGGAGTGAAACTTGGCTACTCACCTTTACAACAGGACGTAGACTTTGTTTCTGAGAGAAATACGACGCTGAGGAGAACAGTGGGACCTAAAGAGTTGAAAGGCCGGTCACGGTAGCCGAGCGGTCTAAAGCATGTACTGTCTTCGCTCTCTTGGAAACCGGGATCGTGGGTTCGAATCCCACTCAGGGCATGGATGTTTAGCTTGTGTGTGTGCGTTTTTCTATGTTTGTGTACAGGTAGAGGCCTTGCGACGAGCTGATCACCCGCCCAAGGAGTCCTACCGAATGTGTAAGATCTAGAAAAACCGAAGTGAACGGAGAAGTTCAGGGAGGTAGGCCTAGGGCCACTGGGGCTGTAGTGCCAAGGGGAAAAGAAAAGAATTGAAATGATTAAGGGACGGGAAATTACACAATTAAGAACTTACTAATTTATATACCTACATTTCATCAAACATTTACGGATATTTAGCATGCTTGGAGCGATGTGAGAAATATGTACACAATTTCGGCGTGGAAATCTTGATGGAAGTTGAATTGGGAAGCTCAGTCATTATAGTGTCTGGACAACTGAGGAACTGTGGATTCATTCTCAGCAAAAACAGTGATAGCTTTCGAAAAAGCTCTGGGAGTCACTCAGCTTTATCCCCGGGGGTAAATCGGCCGGGCCGTGAGTCTAACCGCTCACCTCCATCCAGTGATGGAGTCTGAATGTACGGAGCTACAGCCCTTTCCCCGAACGTTTTCATGGCTAGATGCCCAATGAAGAGCAGAGAAAACATATCTATAATTATTTTGCATGAAAGGAAGAGACAGTTTGCGAGACCTAGATGCAGATGGAAGAAAAATGTTGAAAATGATCGTCAGTAAATAGGACCAACCTCCTTACATGAGTATAATTGTTCCTGTATATCGTTTTCTTTGTGTTTATGTTTGGTTCAGTAAATTAACACTGCTGACACATAACAGATGTTAAAACATTTTAGTAGTTAGAAAATACACATACGAGTAAATACGTATTTTCCTATTATAGAAGTATGGACTTGGAAAATAATATCAATAATTTTAGCAAGAAAAATTGGTAAATAATAATATATTTTGATAGAAATATGTCAAATAAGTATTGAATAAGACTTCAGAAAATAACAGCAAAACCGGCCCTGCTGTTGGGACCTCACATGTGAATCCTTATGAACAAGAAGAGGCCAGCCATAGGACAGGTGACCTTCCTGAGGCCAATTGCTAGACACGGGACAACTGTAAGGGATGGTATGCAGCTTGCGCACAGCCCACGTGGAAAGGGCTCAGGATAGGAGGCCGGTAAGAAAGTGGCTGGATCAGCAGGGTCAGCAGTGAGACACAAAGCGGTCCCTAGCGGCCTAAACATTGGCAATACAAAAGGAAAGAAGACATTTCCCCAGAAACTGCTGTGTTCAATTCAGGTAGAGTTCGCCTCTCACCCCCGATTTCTTTGGACATTCCTAATGGCGTATACTAGCTAGTATACGCTAACTAACTAACTAACTCAATGGAGATGGGCCCTTATTGAGAAGCTATCAGTTGCTCAGGAACTCTAGAATTTCCCAGCATATTATGGAACCCCAAGGTTCATTAACGTGTTCACAAGAGTCCTCCACTGTTCCTTATCCTGAGTCAGATCAATCCAATCCAAACTATCCCATTCTAAGATCCATTTTAACATTGTCCACCCACCTACATCTTGGTCTTCCCAGTGGTCTCTTTCCTTCTGGATTACCCACCAATATCCTATATGCATTCCTCTTCTCTCCCATTCGTGCTACATGCCCTGCCAACCTCATCCTCTTGGACTTGATCATCCCAGTTATACTTGGAGAAGAGTACAAGATGCGCCTCATGGTTTGAGAAGCGTAGCATTTTAGTGTTTATCTCATGACCCATTTCTTCTTTATTCTTTCCTCGTAACTACCTTTCGCTCCACTGGTCCCTGTCCTGAGCCAGATCAATCCAGCCAATACCAACTCATTCTAATTCTCTGAGTTCTTCCCACCTATGTCAACGTCTTCCTAGTGGGCTCTTTCCTTCTAGATTTCCACCCACAATCTTATATGCACTTCTCTTCGTCCCCATTCGTGCTCCATGACCTTCCCATCTCATCCTCCTTTACTTGATCATTCTGATTTTATTTAGCGAAGAGTACCAAATTATGCAGTTTTCTCCAACCTTCTATTGTTTTATTCTTCTTACGTCCAAATATTCTCCTCAGTACCCTGTTCTCTAACGTCCTCAGTGTATGTTCCCCGCTTAATATTAGAGACATGGCCTATGCGACCTCATGCTTTCGTGTCTACACCTCCAATATAAAATGCATATATATATATAGTTTGGGAACTGAAACCTGCTGATTGGTATCGATCGAACACGCACTCCTATTAAAAGATTATTTTGTTTTAAGTAGCGTGAAAGGTTTTAGTATTTCATAACCGTCTGCAGGTTCAGATCATGACAATAAATTGTGCTCGGCTCCATATCAGGCTCCCATTTAGTGTCCAAGGAGACCTAAGTCTCTGCTAAAGAGAGAACTTCTTTTGTAGCTGGTCTGAGACTTGCGCGTCTTGAAGCTGTTCTGACGAGGCAAGATGGAGCATATGTTTCATTAGGGGGCGCCTGGGTATCGCGCATGGATTCGTTTTCAATCTGATGAAGATTGCAGCAGGTGAACTGCCAGGTGGCGGATCGAGGCAAGTTTCTCTGACAAGCAGTCGCATCACGGAAATGAGAGCTCTTTAACTCGCTAGTTATGGGTTCTTTTTCGACAGGTTTTCTCGTTTTTTAAAAAGATATTTCATCTCGAAATGATAAGGGAGAAACAAGATAAATTCCAGAGTGTATACCTGGAATCAGAACCTCAGATTCTAACCTGTTACCTCCCGAATATGAAGCGGAATAGCTCAGTCAATATAGTGACTGGGCCACGGGCTTTACGGCCAAGGAATTGGTTGGATTCCCGACAAGCGAAAAGTATTCTGTTCTTTCTCCCAGCGTACAGATCAGCTGTGGAGCCCACTCAGACTCCCATCTCTTTCCCCGGTGGTAAGGCGGACGCGGCGTGGCTCTAACCAATCCCATCTCTGGTGCCCAGGTAAAGGATTCCCGTAACCCGCCGCTGTACCGACTGAAGTATCCCGGCTCCAATGGAGGATAAAAACAATATAAATGAAAATGGTAACTATAAAATAAATTTATTGGAAGAAGTATGTAAGGTAACCTGAAGACGGATGCGTAAGACATATGAGACTGCTAGGCTGTATTCTTCATGTTCGTCGCCATACATACTTCAAATGTCACAAGAGTAAAACACTTCACCTATGATTGACTAATTCAGCACTACGCCATGATGACGTATGGGGGAGTGGATGTATATATGTATTCATATTTTCTTGACCTCGGCACTAGTTGAGTGGTCAGCTTCACGCCACGCCCGCCTTACCTCCGGGAAAAGAGCCCTCGGTACCCATTGGTTATGAGGTTGGGTGAACCCAAGGGTCAGTCTGGACGGCGTGGGGAAAAGAAAATTCTTGACCTTACCGGGACTCGAACTCCGACCCCTTGGTCGTCCAGCCAGTAGTCAGTCGCTATAACGACTACGCTATCCTGTCACCTCTTCACCTATGATTCAAGTACAAATATCTTCAAAGTTAATTTTTTGGTATTTCGTATAGGCCGGTCTTCATGTTTGTTTCTTACAAACACCGATCCGTTGTCCTAAGTTGGAGCTACCTCCCTATTTTGCAAAGTACTTTTAGAATCGCGCACTAAATTAATAGAAACATTCATTATAGAGTGGGGAACGTAATTGTCACACATCCAGTGTGACCCATTCCGAATTCCGTTGCAGAGGTGCATATGTTACGCATGGCTTAAAGCAGTGGTGAATCGATTCCCTTACGAATATGAACTTGTGCATTGTAAATGGTAATTAGCACCAAACATCAATTTTCAAAGGGAATTCGTTCCTTGCAAGTTAATGCATGATTGATGGGGGGTATCGAGGGAGATCCCTGTCAAAGTTGTGCAGTGCGTTAAGAGGCTAGATCGCCCCCAGGGCATCTCGTAGAGATGAAAATGTAGTGAGCCCAGTTTACAAGAGACTGAACTAATCCTTTTATCTGACACCAAATTATCACGTGTTTTGAGTACGAATCTCGTTGATCACGTGTGTAAGTTCAAATCCCACTTCTGACACCAGTGTAACATGTTGCGCGACTGAGAACCCCCCTCCACCCTCCTCTCCACGGTAACGTAGCGCTCCCCGCCACTCCCCTCCGCGGTGACGTCACGCGGTGACGTCACGCGGTAACGCGCACC